>NC_140256.1:14045589-14050589 GCF_949987555.1 Borostomias antarcticus | reverse complement strand
GGATGTTATAGAAGCTATGTAAAAATGCGGTTACCTGTTGGTTATTTGTCAATTATTGAATTTATTTGCAGTAATTGAACATTTGAAATACTCCTGTTTTGAAATTATACCTACAATATGTGTAAGTAATTACCCATTATATATAGACCCTTTTACCATTGGTAAACAATTAAGTGTGCGCATTTTGGCAACAAGAGAATGAACTACGGATGTCACCAGGTCCATCAATCAAATGCATCGATTCTATTGACCTGGTGGTTCTATGTCAGTTGTTGAAATTATGTGGTAGAGCCACCGCCCATAAATAAACAAGCGTGTGTCATAAAGACTGACACCATTGATTTACAAGAGCTCCAGTGGCCTAGTGGTAAAGGAGCTCGTCTACCATGCTGAATGTGCGAGTTCAAAACTTGTGGGTACAAAACTCGTGGTGTGGAGTTTTTTGTCCCTGGATGTTATAGAAGCTATGTAAAAATGCAGTTACCTGGTGGTTCTATGTCAGTTATTGAATTTATGTGGTAGAGCCACTGCCCATAAATAAATGAGCGTGGGTCATATTTGTTTATTATAGACCCTTTTACAGCCTTCGTCAGCACAAGTATGCACGCGCATTCTTGAAACAGTAGCAGGGGGAGACAGACGAATTCAGAGCGAGACATATTTTAGTGCAAAGACTAGTATTTTATATACCATCAAGATGTCTGGCTGTTGCGTCTACGGGTGTACAAATCGGCGCTCTAGTGGCAAACTTTATTTGTTTCAAGAGGAAACCGGCCTGTTCAGAGGAACCGGAGTCACCTGTGGCTACAAGCCATTAAGCGTACAGACTGGACTGAGGATATCATCACAAATGCTCGTGTTTGCGGTGCCCATTTTATATCAGGTAAGTTATTTTGACTACCTGGTTTCACTGGGATGTCTGGTTGAAATGTAGAGTAATATCTGAAGTAAATAGTAACCCATAACCTGGCTGCACACTAAGCTAAAGCGAAGTTCAGGAATTGAAGCCTAATGATAGCTAGTGCTAGCTAACACACTAGCTAGTGTTAGCTAGCTAACTCAAGGCCCGGGGAGTCAGAGATGGCTAACAGCTAGCAAAACCTAATGAAATGGTGAGTCCTGCTTTGCAGCTTTATGCATTTCAGATTGATCATTTTGGCAATGTGTGTGAATGTGCTGCTATGTGAGAGATAAGGACCTGTTGTTGCATGTCGTTGACAAAGGCTTCCCCTTATTGTGTCAGAACGATGGCTTATGCAATGTTATACAGAGATGGTTAGCACTGGCAGGGCTATTTTGAATTTGCTAAAAGGCATTGTGGTGTTTGAGCACGAGTTTTCGTACTCTTGTGATGGACTTCGTTTTCGTGTGGAATTATAGTTGTTTACGTTTTGGTAGGAACAATTCAATTGTCCCAAGCGTTGCAAATTATTGGTACCCCTGCCAGTGGTGATTGCTCCTATAAGCCAGGGTAAGCCTGGCTTACCCATACAAATCCAAATAAAACTTTATTTTTCCGCCTGCTTTCAGTGAAAGAAGGCATGAAAATCGACTTTCAGACTGTTTTACACTTAAATGCGTCTTGTATTCTGCCATATCGCTTCATTTTCATCCGTGTTTAGCATTTTGGTAGTGCTCCGTCTCCCCCTACAGTCCTCATGAAAATACAGTCCACGTTACGGTCCGTTGACACCGGTATTACTAGTTCGTTATTCACTTAACATTGTAGGCCAGATAAAATGATTCTAGCTTACGGAAGTCAAGACCAAATCAAATCAAGACCAAATCAAGACCTGGAGCGGTGGGCTAATACGCATAGTAGGCTAGTAGCCTAAACACTGATTAGTGAAGTAGGGGAGTAGGCTATTGAGTGCTGTGTCCTAAGGGGGTGTATTTTAATGTCCTGTCATTCTCTTCGTGGTGCTTGGCCATTGTGGTCATATAATGTCTCTGTAGTTAATATAGTGTGTCCCTAAAAGCTTGGTTGTTTCGGCGTAAATATTGCCCTCTTATTCGCTCATTCTCAAATTATTGGCCTTTATTGATATGTTAAAAAAACATCAGTAGCCTAGGCTACTATAGTTTTCCTGTATGTTTTTACATATAAATGCCAATGCTCAGCGCCCTTCTGGTGCTGTGAAACCCATCAGGGCATGCTTTGACAGCTCACCCCACAAAAAAATGTGTGATTCATTGGTCCTGGCTTACCCAGTTCTAACCCCACCACTGACCCCTATCTGCATGTGTGTGGGTGTGCGGGGAGTTGGGGGGCATTGGGAGTAATAACAATGTCGGAGAAGACCCTGTACAAGACCCAACGGTACGCTACTGCATTATAGACAGACGGTAGGATTAGGACAATAGGAGTAGGACACTTCAAATAGTAATTCATTTTTGTATGGATGTGATGCACCAGTCGCTCTACGCCTACATGTGGTTTATTCTCAGTGATTAGACTGACTGTTGACTGGCACAGCTTTAGGTGGTGATGGAGGAATGAGCTATATGTATTGATGCTCTTTTGTGCGTGACTGTAAGCCGGCGCACCTAGTATAGTGTTTGTCCGGTTATCACTCCCTCCCTCGCCCCCTCCACTACTGTGGACAATGTTGGCCTGCATTTCTCTGTTGGCACCACAAGAGGCAATAGTCCCAGCACACCAAAATCAACCCGCCGATCTCCACTGCACAAGTAGAGTAGTGGTGAGAGCATTGGACTCCCACCTAGGAGACCGGGGTTCCCGATGGGGATGACTTTATGTTATCATCAGTGTAACCACTTTAGCCACTGACCGCTACCATTAATGTTATGGAAGCTGCTGCTAGTTGTTGTGAGCCAATGAGCTAACTGGCTATCCCGCTCTTATTGTGCTGGATTAGCATTGGAAGCATTGGAACTGATGTGTCCAGGTGACAAGACCCATCTTTATTTATCAGACATTATTTCATGTAATTTCAATTCACAGTTATTTCAGTGGCATGACTAGCTTCCGTCCTACCAGTCCTGAACAGAAACAAGCCAGCCACACACATAAGCCAGGCTGGACCTGGCCTGGTTTTCTGTAGCATGGTAGAATACGTACGTACATATGTTCTGTTTGAGATCAGGTTCTGCTTCACATTCATCTATTGTTACATCCATTCTGCATGTGCAGGGGAGAAAAACTCTGGCTCCTCAACCTCATAGCAGCAACAGAGATAACAGCACAAGCTAATGGCGATAGACAGGATAATACAGGATAAAGACAGACAGGATAATACAGGAGAAAGACAGACAGGATAATACAGGAGAAAGACAGACAGGATAATACAGGAGAAAGACAGACAGGATAATACAGGAGAAAGACAGGATAATACAGGATAGTAGCAGTAAAAAAGACTATAGCTACAATAGTAATCAAGTCAAGTCAAACTTTATTCATAAAGCACTGAAAGCATAAAGCATTTAAAAACAACCGTGGTTGACCAAAGTGCTGTACAGTGGGATAAAGGCAATAAAACAATAAAATACTCTGTAATAAATAGCAAATAACAAGAGATAAATTAGTGGGGTGCTAAGCTCATGATGTAATGAAGGCCAAGGAGAAGGTGAGACTTAAAGGCATCCAAAGTCTGGGCAGTTCTAATATGCAGCAGTAGGATATTCAACAGCAACTACAAAAGCACGGTCAGCTCTGGTTCTGAGCCTGGATTTAGGGACATCCAGGAGCAGCTGACTGCTTGACCAGAGTGCTCTAGCCGGGCTGTGGACGTGAAGGAATTCAGCTAGAGACAGAGGAGCCAGGCCGTTCAAAACCTTAAAAACAAGTAACAAAACCTTCAAATGGATCCTGAAGCAGACAGGAAGCCAGTGCAGGGAGGACAGCACGGGTGTGATGTGGTCATGCTTTCTCTTTCCAGTCAGAAAGCAGCATTCTGCACTAGCTGCAAATGCCGGAGTGAGGACTGGTCCAGACCTACATACTGTACACAGAGTTGTAATAGTCGAGCCTAGAGGTTATAAGAGCATGAACAACCATCTCCAAATCTTTAGGAGGGAGATGGGCCTTGACCTTGACTATGAGCCTTAAAAGAAAAGGGTGGCTTTAACCACAGAGGTTATTTGTTTCTCAAATTTGAAAGCACTGTCAAAAATAAAACCAAGGCTTTTTACAGCAGAAACATTTGTGGAGGCTAGGGGGCCCAGAGCACCAACAGAGTCATCCAAGAGAGCAGGATGCCCAAACATGATGACCTCCGTCTTATTGTCATTTAAGTTGAGGAAGTGCAGGTCCATCCAATCCATGTCCTTGAGACAGTCTAGTAGAGGCTGCAAAGACTCCAAACCTCATGAGCTAACTGGCTATCCCGCTCTTATTGTGCTGGATTAGCATTGGAAGCATTGGAACTGATGTGTCCAGGCAACAAGACCTATGTTAATTTATCAGACATTATTTCATGTCATTTCAATTCACAGCTATTTCAGTGGCATGACTAGCTTCCGTCCTACCAGTCCTGAACAGAAACAAGCCAGCCACGCTCATAAGCCAGGCTGGACCTGGCCTGGTTTTTTGTTCTCATCTGAAAGCCAGACATGACATTGTTAGAATCACTGTAGGTGGTTGGCTTGCCAGATGTTTGTATTAAGTGTCTGTGTGCGTGTGTGTGTGCGTGCGTGCGTGTCTGTGTGTGTGTGTGTGTGTGTGCGTGCCTGTGTGTGTGTATGTGTGTGTGTGCAGGGGCCCTGTGGATGTGCATAGTGCTGAACCCTCACTGTAAGGCGGAGCAGAAGGGCTCGTGGCTGCGTCAGCTGCGCAGGTGGAACAGCGTGGACGTGTGTCCCTGGGAGGACGGTAACCACGGCAACCAGCTGCCCAACCTCACCCACTCCCTGCCTCAGGGCGGCCATGGCAACCAAGGTCAGAGAGATGGGTCTAGCACTCGCATGCTCTTTCTCTCTCTCTCTCCCACCTCTATCTCTCCCCCACCTCTCTCTCCCCTCTCTCTCCCACTTCTATCTCC
>NC_140256.1:14028089-14040589 GCF_949987555.1 Borostomias antarcticus | reverse complement strand
GTCTATACGCGAAACTGCGCATTCCCTATAGCTGTTCATTGAACGGCTGGGGGCCGATAAATAAATTTAAAAAAACATTAAAAAGCCTACACAATATTTGTTTTATTTGAATGGTCTTCAAAATATTTTGCTTTTGTATCATAGGTGACGGCAGGTATCATCTTCAGCCATGGATGATGACTCCCGTGCGTAATCCTTCCAACGTTGGAGAGGCGGCGTACAACCGGGCTCACATCAGGACGCGCGGTGTGATTGAGTGCACATTTGGAATCCTGAAAAGCCGTTTAGATGCCTAGATCGTACCGGTGGGGCAATGTTATACACTCCCCCAAAAGTATGCCAGATCATCGTGCTGCAACTTGCATAACATAAAATGACAATTTTTCCTTTGTTCGTCTTTTTAAATCATTCCACCTCCGTTTGCAGTCTTCCGCGTTTACACACACAAATGGCACTGACTGATTGGGAAATTAAACCCCAAATATGATTTTTTGCTGCAGTCGTGATATTTTTTGGCGAAAGCTGTGAGGCATGCTTTTGAACCTCGTCCGTGAGGCCTTCAAGTTCGCTGTCTGAAAATCGTATCTTTCTTTTTCTGTCTGCCATCGTCCAATGATATGCATACGAGTTGTATGCGCTGTATGCGCAGTATTTATAGTCATTTCCTATATCAGCAGCAAATTGCACTCAGCCGCAAACACCGAATGGGCGTGTTTGCGCTGGGATATTATTAGCGCAATGTCTTTAGTGAATAGGTTTTTAAAACGGAGCACATAGCGGGCGCAACTGACGCGCAATATAATGGTGCAATTAGCGGGCGCAATTTGCTTTAGTGAATTCGCCCCTCAGATTGGGATTCAGCTATAGTCTTATAAGCATGGTAGAGGAAGTGACGTCAATCAGGGACAAACGGTACAGGGAAGTGATGTCATCACTGTCATCACAGTGATGTCTCAGGGAAAATGGTGGTTGTCTATGAGAACGCTCTAAAGAGTGAGTTCACACCAGTGGTAAAATAATCAACTTAAAGAAGATCAATCAAGTACGAAAACATAAAAGAACAAATGGTGTGGGTAACACATTGGTGAGACTGACATTTCATTAACAGATCCTCCCTCTTAAAACAACTATTGTATTTATATTTTGCTACTTATGCACTTTGGCTTTAGCACTAGATTATGCTCTGTCACTTGTTTAGAAAGGAGACGCACTTGTGAGTTCTGGCGAGTTCCCGGCTCCTCCTGTCCACAAGTCGAAGTGTCCTTGATCAAGACACCGAACCCCAAATTGCTCCCAATGAGAAGACTGGCGCCTTGCATGGCAGCTGGCCGACCATTGGTGTGTGGCGTTGTTGTCCGTTCCGTCAGTAAACCCCGTCTCTCTCTCTCTCTCTGACAGGCGGGCCGTACAGCGGCCTGGGCGAGATCGTCCACAGAGAGAGCGTTCCCATGCATACCTTCGCCCGCTATCTGTTCACCTCCCTCCTACCTCACGACGCTGAACTGGCGTACAAGATTGCACTGAGGGCCATGAGGTGAGTCCTTCTCATTTATCATCCCGTTGTGTGTGTGTGTGTGTGTGTTTGTGTGTGCGCGCACCTATGTGTGTGTGTCTATCTATCAATGTCTGTCTGTCTGTACACATCGTGTTTGTGTGTGTGTGTGTGTGCGCGCCCGCACCTGTGTGTGTGTGGGCTTGTGTGTGTGTATCTATCAATGTCTGTCTTCTGTCTGCACACATTGTGTTTGTGTGTTTGTTTGTGTGTGTGTGCGTGTGCGCGTGTGTGTGTGTGTGTGTGTGCGTGCGTGCGTGTGTGTATATGTGTGCTTGTGTGTTCTGCAGACGGAGGCTATGAGTTCTGTTGTTGTTGTGAGTGCGGGGAGCTGGATCAGTGAATATTAATTTGATGAATTAGTCTGTAATTAGCGGTGATAACGAGGAGACTCGTCGGGCCAACGGGGACCGAGCAGCCAGGGGAAAGTGGCGCCGCCCTGGCGAACAAAAGCAACGACCCACCCGTCATTCGCCCTCTCCACGGCTCCGTCTTGCGAGCGGCGCCGGCGGTTAGCGGCAGCGGAGGGATGAGAGCGGCGGTACATCGGCGAGAGAGAGGCAGGCGCAAAAACGAGAACGTGCGGAGGCCCGGACGCCAATGGGCAGTTAACCAGTTAGCGTAGCGTGGATTAAATGGGCAGTTAACCAGTTAGCGTAGCGTGGATTAAATGGGCTTTTGGTAACACCCAGGATGTTGAGCCTGACGTACAGTAGAGCTGGATTCATACTGTACATGTATCCCAGGTTGTGTATGTGTTCTGGCCATGCTCTGCACGCTTGTTTTCTCCTCTGCCTTACCCAAGCACTTTTCCTTAGTCACTCACACACACACACACACACACACACGCACACACACACATGCACGCCCCTCCAGCCCCGGTGTGTGAAACGGGCGATTTAGAATAATGTGGCCACTTATGGGAGCTCCGGGGAGCTTGGGGTGTCTACTCAGCACATAATGAATGTGTGTAATGTAGCGTGTTGTAATATGATAGCATATACCTCTGTGTTCCCACAGGACCCTGGCCAGTTAAACACACGCGCGCACGTATGCACACACACACACACACACACACACGCACACGTACGCACACACACACACGCACACACACTTGCGCACACACACACACACAGGCTAGAAAGACCTGCTTTTAATGGTCCCCTATTACTGCATTGTCATTGATACAGAGAGCCTCTCTTAAACACACACACTGTATAACTGGAGGTGGAACTACAGGAGCTCCCAGTAGAGTCTGAATATCCGGCCCACTGGAAGCGGAAGCGGTGCCGGCGTGTGATGTCATAGCGCTGTATTGCGTGGCACTGCGCTGTGTGACAGGACGCGGTGTTGAGCTGTGTGACAGGACGCGGTGTTGAGCTGTTTGGTGTTGAGCTGTGTGACAGGACGCGGTGTTGAGCTGTGTGACAGGACGCGGTGTTGAGCTGTGTGACAGGACGCGGTGTTGAGCTGTGTGACAGGACGCGGTGTTGAGCTGTGTGACAGGACGCGGTGTTGAGCTGTGTGACAGGACGCGGTGTTGAGCTGTGTGACAGGACGCGGTGTTGAGCTGTGTGACAGGACGCGGTGTTGAGCTGTGTGACAGGACGCGGTGTTGAGCTGTGTGACAGGACGCGGTGTTGAGCTGTGTGACAGGACGCGGTGTTGAGCTGTGTGACAGGACGCGATGTTGAGCTGTGTGACAGGACGCGGTGTTGAGCTGCGTGGTGGCGTTGGCGCAGGTGAGTGACGGCGCGGGGAGGAGCCTGAGAACAGCAACGCGGCCGCTCAACCAATGACTGTGCAGGATGGAAGAACTGAACCTCTCAGACAGACAGATACAACAAACACACTTGTCCCTGAGAGAGAGAGAGAGAGGGAGAAGGAGAGAGAGGAGAGAGAGGAGAGAGAGGAGGGAGAAGGAGAGAGAGAGAGAGAGGAGAGAGAGGAGGGAGAAGGAGAGAGAGTGAGAGAGAGAGAGGAGGGAGAAGGAGAGAGAGAGAGAGAGAGAGGAGAGAGAGGAGGGAGAAGGAGAGAGAGAGAGAGAGAGGAGGGAGAAGGAGAGAAAGGAGAGAGAGGAGGAAGAAGGAGAGAGAGAGAGAGGAGAGAGAGGAGGGAGAAGGAGAGAGAGAGAGGAGACAGAGGAGGGAGAAGGAAAGAGAGGAGAGAGAGAGAGGAGAGAGAGGAGGGAGAAGGAGAGAGAGAGAGAGGAGACAGAGGAGGGAGAAGGAAAGAGAGGAGAGAGAGAAAGATTCCTAGTGTTTGAGGGCCATCACTCTGGAGAGTTGAGCGTCACAGCGTATGCGTGTGAAGTGTGAGTGAACACAACACAATAAGCTCCGCCCCTAGCTGTTGTTATTTAGAGGTCCTCTCAGCAGCAGACCCAGGCAGGCAGGCAGGCAGGCAGGCAGCTCTCTGGGGCCTCCTTCTCCGTGTTCAGTATTCCTGTCACACATGGATTCGGAGGAAACAACCAATTTCTGGACACGGTCAAAGTCAGTTTATTCATCACATACTCCATTCATACAAGTATGGCGGGCAGTGAAATGTTGGTGTTGTTGTTGTGTTGCTGTTGTTGTTATTGGTGTTGTGTGCTCCGGTGAAACTGCTTTGGCAGCTCGCTCCACTCTGTGCTCTTGAGACGACGACCTGGCGTATTTTTGGCTTTGAGTTCCCACATACGCGCTAGTACTTCCTGTCAGCCCAGAGGTGTGTCTCCTCGTCTCCCACGGGGTCAGGACAGATGTAGTCTCGCATATCCAGACCTATCTCCACACTTCTACATATCCAGACCTATCTCCACACTTCTACATAACCAGACCTATCTCCACACTTCTACATAGCCAGACCTATCTCCACACTTCTACATAGCCAGACCTATCTCAACACTTCTACATTTCCAGACCTATCTCCACACTTCTACATAACCAGACCTATCTCCACACTTCTACATAACCAGACCTATCTCCACACTTCTACATAACCAGACCTATCTCCACACTTCTACATAACCAGACCTATCTCCACACTGTTACATATCCAGACCTATCTCCACACTTCTACATATCCAGACCTGTCTCCACACTTCTACATAGCCAGACCTATCTCCACACTTCTACATAACCAGACCTATCTCCACACTTCTACATAGCCAGACCTATCTCCACACTTCTACATATCCAGACCTGTCTCCACACTTCTACATAGCCAGACCTATCTCCACTCTTCTACATATCCAGACCTATCTCCACACTTCTACATAGCCAGACCTATCTCCACACTTCTACATATCCAGATCTATCTCCACTCTTCTACATATCCAGACCCATCTCCACTCTTCTACATAACCAGACCTATCTCCACACTTCTACATAGCCAGACCTATCTCCACACTTCTACATAACCAGACCTATCTCCACACTTCTGCATATCCAGACCCATCTCCACACTTCTACATAACCAGACCTATCTCCACACTTCTGCATATCCAGACCTATCTCCACACTTCTACATAACCAGACCTATCTCCACACTTCTGCATATCCAGACCTATCTCCACACTTCTACATATCCAGACCTATCTCCACACTTCTGCATATCCAGACCCATCTCCACACTTCTACATAACCAGACCTATCTCCACACTTCTACATAGCCAGACCTATCTCCACACTTCTACATATCCAGACCTGTCTCCACACTTCTACATAGCCAGACCTATCTCCACTCTTCTACATAACCAGACCTATCTCCACACTTCTACATAACCAGACCTATCTCCACACTTCTACATAGCCAGACCTATCTCCACTCTTCTACATATCCAGACCTATCTCCACACTTAGTTTACGCTGTGCCAGGGCCAGAGACAGGTCTGGCTGGACATATTACCATTCTGCAATAGGGGGGGGAAAACGCAGTATTTCTTTAAACCAATCACAGTCGTCTTGGGCGGAGCCAGCCCCGGACGCAGCGACGGTGCTCTTGCAAAATAGTCTGGATCGAATCTGATTGGTGCCGAGAGAATCTGTGAGCCTGTGAGGCAGAGCACAGAGAGCCTGTGAGGCAGAGCAGAGAGGAGAGGAGCGGATGGAGGGCTGCCGGGGAAGTGAGCAGTGTTTACTGAGCGAAGAGGAAGAACCTGGAGGTAGAGAGTTCAGCGGTCCGGCTGACGTTCCCCAGAGACCCGAGGATGGAGGAGACGGTTCTTGTAGCGGAGGCGTGCGTGAGCGCACGTGGAATGTGCACACGTCCTACGCATATGCTTCTTTTTTTAGGTTTACCCCACGCAACTTTCCATTCGCCCAACGTGTGAAGAACACAGTAGAACGTGTCAGAACCCCCGGGTGTCTCCGTACACCGGGCCCCCGGCGACCCCCGACCCCCGTCACCATCATCGCCCTTGAACACCTCCGGCGTGAAAAGTCTCAGAGCAACCCCCCCCGCTCTGCCCTTACAGGGCGCCATTCGACTCCGCAGCTCCGCCCCCCTCAACCCTCTTCCCTTCCACAGCCCCGCCCCTCACTGACATGTGATAGCTAACTCCCCCTTTAATGGACTCATGTGCAGGCTGAGTGTTGGCTAAGTGTTGCTGGGGAGAAATAGGGCCTGGCTTTTGAGTGCAGGCAGTAACCCAAATGTGAAGGGTTTACAGACAGCGCTGTTGTTATATTGGGGCGGGGGGGGGGGGGGGGGTCGTAAGGCTTACATAGTCGTTGCTTGTGCAGGTTCCAAAGGTGTCATACAAGTTGTTGTTTTTTTTTGGGGGGGGGGGTACAGTGAAAGAATGCTGCTATAGGATTAACTTTTCCCCTTTCATGTTGTATTTTCCTCCTAGAGCAGATTGTGAGCAGGTTGCTTCTGGAGCTCAGCCTGACTGGCAGCCAGTCTGCACGGAGCAAACAAAGGCAGGAATGTTGATGAGGCCTCCATCTTTTCGCCAGGGCCTTTTTTTGCTTTGCTACACTCCAGGAATCTTCCAGAATCCCCCAGTGTTCCGGAGCTTTTAGCAGCTCTTTAGATGTGTTTGGAATGAATCCCTTGTTGCTATGGCATCGGAACATCTCCGTTTCACACCGAGTCTCGGTGTTCACGCTTGCGCGCTTCTCGCCTCTTTCTGCCACCTTTATTTGAGGAAGTGTGTGTGCCCATTTCTGCCCCTTGGGGGCAGACGGCCTCAGACAGAACTGCTGCTGGAACTCAGGCGTCTATGCTAGCGAATGCACTCTGCTCTGAAACAGAACTTCTCTAGGTTTGCTAGGATGTATTGTGAGATGGGTAGGCGTATCGTTGGAAAACGCATGTGTATGTTTGTGTATTCTTGTGTGCATAGGTCTGTGTGTGTGTGTGTGTGTGTGTGTGTGTTCCTGCCTGCGTAGGTCTCTGTGACCACATATGCATGTGTGAGCACGTGTGTATTCTTGTTTGTGTGTGTGTGTGTGTGTGTGTGTGTGTGTGTGTGTGTGTGTGTGTGTGTGTGTGTGTGTGTGTGTGTGTGCGTGCGTGCGTGCGTGCGTGCGTGTGTGTGTTTGTGTGTGTTGGCATGTGTTTGATGTGTGTCCAATCTCGGAGGGCTGGAAGGTGAATTCCTTAATTTCCCCAAGGAGTCAATTAGCTTTGTGATTGGTGGAGAGCCGCCCAGGTTCCTCCTGTCTTCTGAGGGCTGGGAGACCTTTGAAACGGGGTCTGGGAGGAGAGGCGCCGGAATCTGAGATGAGCTGTCCACCGCGGCGATGGGATCTAGTCTCTGTAATGAGAGAGAGAGAGAGAGAGAGAGACTAGAACCAGAGAGTGACTCCTCTATTTACACTGGCAGGTGTTCTAGGCCCACGACTTCATTAAGACCAATTAAAGTGAGGAAGTGCTAATTGTGCTGGAGGTATGTCTGTCTGCTAATTAAGAAGCAGGTTTTGGAGTAAATGGCAGGAATCTGCTAACATCAGTCCCCTTATGAACGACCGCCGGAGCCTTGCAGGCAGACGGGCGATAATGAAGACAGCGTCTTTTCATCTGGCAGTCTTTCATGTCGGGAGACGCGGCTTTTCATGTGCGCGACTTGTCCTCTCTGGTCTTTCTGACTGGTCCTCTCTGGTCTTTCTGACTGGTCCTCCCTGGTCTTTCTGACTGGTCCTCCCTGGTCTTTCTGACTAGTCCTCCCTGGTCTTTCTGACTGGTCCTCCCTGGTCTTTCTGACTGGTCCTCTCTGGTCTTTCTGACTGGTCCTCCCTGGTCTTTCTGACTTGTCCTCTCTGGTCTTTCTGACTGGTCCTCTCTGGTCTTTCTGACTGGTCCTCCCTGGTCTTTCTGACTAGTCCTCTCTGGTCTTTCTGACTGGTCCTCCCTGGTCTTTCTGACTGGTCCTCCCTGGTCTTTCTGACTGGTCCTCCCTGGTCTTTCTGACTGGTCCTCCCTGGTCTTTCTGACTGGTCCTCCCTGGTCTTTCTGACTGGTCCTCCCTGGTCTTTCTGAATGAGTGCTTCTGGTCTTTCTGAATAAGAGTGTTTATGGAACTTGATATCTCTAGGCTACTTTGGATTGTTTGTGTGTCTATCTCTGTGAAATGACGCTATTGTGTGTGTTGTGTGTGTGTGTGTGTGTGTGTGTCCTGTCTCTGTGTTCAGGTTACCCGTGTTGGAGTCGAGCACTTCGTCGGGGGACCTGTCGCGGCCTCATCACATGGTGTCCGTGGTGCCCAACCGCTACCCGCGCTGGTTCACCCTCAGCCACATAGAGTCCCAGCAGTGTGAGCTGGCCTCCACCATGCTCACCGCAGCCAAAGGTACACACACACACACACACACACGCACACACACACACACTCTCTCTCACTCTGTAGGCACCTTTCCGAAAACCCATTTGAACGTGTGGTGCGGGCGCTGCTCCCCCAGGTGACGGCCGTAAGCTGGAGACGGTGCTGGAGTCCATCCAGAAGAACATCCACTCGTCGTCGCACATCTTCAAGCTGGCCCAGGACGCCTTCAAGATCGCCACGCTCATGGACAGCCTGCCGGACATCACGCTGCTCAAAGTCTCCCTGGAGCTGGGCTTACAGGTAACACACACACACACACACACACACACCACACACCACACACCACACACCACACACCACACACCACACACACACTTACAGGTCCCGTAGGTGGACAGACAAACACCATCATGTTTACTCCCTCTCACTCCCACTGGCTCCGGCACTCAATTCCTTTGTTTTTTTCGTTGATCCTTCCTTAACCGCCCTCCTCCACACCCCTCCCTCTCTCTCCCTCCCTCCCTCCCTCCCTCTCTCTCTCTCTCTCTCTCTCCCTCTCTCTCTCTCTCTCTCCCTCCCTCTCTCTCTCTCTCTCTCTCTCTCTCCCTCCCTCTCTCTCTCTCCCTCCCTCCCTCCCTCTCTCTCTCTCTCCCTCCCTCCCTCCCTCCCTCCCTCTCTCTCTCTCCCTCCCTCCCTCCCTCCCTCCCTCTCTTTCTCTCTCTCTCCCTCCCTCCCTCTCTCTCTCCCTCCCTCTCTCTCTCTCCCTCCCTCCCTCCCTCCCTCCCTCCCTCCCTCTCTCTCTCTCTCTCTCTCCTTCCCTCCCTCCCTCTCTCTCTACTTCCCTCTCCCTCCCTCTCTCCCTCTCTCCTTCCCTTCCTCTCTCTCTCCCTCCCTCTCTCTCCCTCCCTCCCTCCCTTCCTCTCTCTCTCCTTCCCTCCCTCCCTCCCTCTCTCTCTCCTTCCCTCTCCCTCCCTCTCTCCCTCTCTCCTTCCCTCCCTCTCTCTCTCCCTCCCTCCCTCTCTCCCTCCCTCCCTCTCTCTCTCCTTCCCTCCCTCCCTCTCTCTCTCCTTCCCTCTCTCTCCCTCCCTCCCTCCCTCCCTCTCTCCCTCCCTCTCTCCCTCTCTCCTTCCCTCCCTCTCTCTCTCCCTCCCTCCCTCTCTCTTCCCCTGGTTTCTCAGGTGATGAGGATAACTCTGTCCACGTTGAACTGGAGGAGGAGGGAGATGGTGCGCTGGTTAGTGACCTGTGCCACAGAAGTAGGTCAGTACAGAGACCGGGCCTCCATTCCCTCATATACAGACTAGTAGTCAAGTACACTTCTTAAGTGGGTTCACATATTCACCAGCACAATGGTGTTGGGTGTGAGTGGGTGTTTCGATGTTTTGGCTTATTTTGATTTTTTCTCATTTTCTTTCTTCTACCTGTGTGTGTGTGTGTGTGTGTTACGTATGCACATATCCGTGTGTGTGCGTATGTGTGTGTGTGTGTGTGTGCGTACCACAGGTGTGTACGCGCTGGACAGCATCATGCAGAGCTGGTTCAGCCTGTTCACCCCCACCGAGGCCACCAGCATCGTGGCCACCACCGTGATGTCCAACAGCACCATCGTCCGGCTGCACCTGGACTGCCACCAGCAGGAGAACCTGGCGTCCTCGGCCCGCACGCTGGCGCTGCAGTGCGCCATGAAGGACCCTCAGAACTGCGCCCTGTCCGCCCTCACGCTCTGCGAGAAGGACCACATCGCCTTTGAGACGGCGTACCAGATCGTGCTGGACGCGGCGTCCACCGGGATGAGCTACACGCAGCTGTTCACCATCGCCCGCTACATGGAGCACCGCGGCTACCCCATGAGGGCGTACAAGCTGGCCACGCTCGCCATGGCGCACCTGAACCTGAGCTACAACCAGGACACGCACCCGGCCATCAACGACGTGCTGTGGGCGTGCGCGCTCAGCCACTCGCTGGGCAAGAACGAGCTGGCCGCCGTCATCCCCCTGGTGGTGAAGAGCGTGAAGTGCGCCACGGTGCTGTCGGACATCCTGCGGCGCTGCACGCTGACCACGCCGGGCATGGTGGCGCTCCACAGCAGGCGGACCTCCGGGAAGCTGATGTCGCTGGACAAGGCGCCGCTGCGGCAGCTGCTGGACGCCACCATCGGCGCCTACATCAACACCACGCACTCGCGGCTCACGCACATCAGCCCGCGCCACTATGGGGAGTTCATCGAGTTCCTGGGGAAGGCGCGCGAGACGTTCCTCATGGCGCACGACGGACACATCCAGTTCACCCAGTTCATAGACAACCTCAAACAGATCTACAAGGGCAAGAAGAAACTGATGATGCTGGTGAGGGAGAGGTTTGGCTGACGGGGGCGGGGGGGGGGGGGCTCTCCGCTGCTCTAGTCGTCTTTCCTCCTCCGGACTTCTGATGGACACGTACACGGGGAGGGAGAGAGAGAGAGAAATAAGTTGAAGAGAAAAAAAAAACTCGACAGAGCCACACATGGTATTATCGTTCTTGCTGTTGTTATTGTTGTACACATTATTATTATTATTATAATTATTATTATTATTATTACTACTATGTGTACAGAAGTGTTTTATTTTCAGAAGAGAGGACATTTTTGTCATGTTGTGAATGTCGTTTGTAGGTTTCTTCACCTGTGCAAGAGAGGAAGAGGAGGATGAGTAAAATGGCGTTGTTTTTTATTTTTTTTAAAGATCAGCATCATTGTTTTATTTTTTTATGTTGGTTCATACGGAGTTTATTTTGTCCAGTGGCTGACGCCCTCGTACGATAACGCTCGCGCTAAAACCTTGCATCGATAGCCTCCCTCAAAGAGAGATACTATGGCTTTAACCCACACGGAGCACCTCCCTCCTGCCCTCTAGGGGCGATAGTAAGCACTGCAGTGCTCGGCCTGGCCAGGAGGAAGCCCGCGGCAGCATTTCTGTTGACTTAGCAGCACTTGGAAAGCCAGTAGCTCTCTATGGGTCCTAGGCATTAGTAACATTACACAACCATGCTCTTCTCTCTCTCCTGTTGTTGTTCTAACCCCACAGCAGATATGTTGTTCAGTATCTCTATCTGGTCCTGCTGCCTGGTAGACGAGGATGCTTAATATTACTAGCATTAGTAGTATTAATAGTCATTTGATTTGAAATGACTTCGTTTTGCAGCCAGATGTAACCTGAAACTGACAGGGAGCCAGCCAGCCTGTTAAAGTGTGCTAGTTCTTGGTTAGGGAGAGAAGATGACCTCATATAGTATCTTCTCCCCCTCGGTCAGTTGGTGAAGGACCATGGTGTCTAGGACAGGAGGAGCCCTGTGGGAGACCACGTAGATCAGGGTCTGTTTCCTGCCCCGAGTGCAACCTAGCTGCAACGACAACTGGCTGTAACCGGTTCCTACTTCCTAGTTCCCTGTGGTACTGATAGCTGCAGAACTGGGCCCGAACCATATCAGACCGCGCATAGAACCGTAGAACCCAGGTCCCAGCTCTGATTCTCTGTGGGGGAACCTTCGGTGACTGTCAACAGAATGTTCTCAGGGATTTCTCAAACAGGAAAAGGACAAAGGAACGACCACAGGACAAACCAACGGGACACGAGCGAGCATTAATGTACTGTGTATATAAACGATAGTGAAATGTCTGGATATGGAGGATCTGAAAGTATAATATGTTAACTAATTTATACAGAGTATTCTATGTAATGTGAAATACTTGAAGCCGCTGTAGCTCTCTCTCATTCTCTCTCTCTCTCTCATTCTCTCTCTCTCTCTCTCTCTCTCTCATTCTCTCTCTCTCTCATTCTCTCTCTATGTCTTTTTTCTACAGTATCTTTTATTTTTATTTTTACACAACATATCAGAAGGGTGAGATGAACCTTGCCTATGGTTGGCTGGGCTCACGAGCATTAGTAGTGTCTGTTATAGAGCCACTGAATCAGTCTACATCACACCAGTCAGAGACACAGTTTGACTTGCAATGTATACAAGTTTGTTAGTCGTGGAACATATCAGAAAACGCTGTTGTTTTTGCGGAGATGGGCTCGACGTCACAAACGAATGCTAGCTGCCCTACTGGTGGGCCCAACGTGTTACAGTATTAACCTCCATGGCCGCCCCGACCCCCACATGACCTGCTTGCCAAAGTGTTTCTCTGCTGTAGCAGTCCCCATCCTGGCTGAGGCCACG
>NC_140256.1:13985589-14023089 GCF_949987555.1 Borostomias antarcticus | reverse complement strand
CAGAGTGAGAAAGTTCCAGCCAGAACTTCTTCCCAGAGCACACATGCTGGGAGGACATCTTCAATCCCACCAGCGATTCAGACGCAGATGCAGGGACAGAACAAGGCTGCGGTTTTATTCTTTCACAACGGCTCAGAAATGTTTTACATCCTGTTCTGAGGTCCCACATACAGTAGAATGAATGAATGATAGATAGATAGATAGATAGATAGATAGATAGATAGATAGATAGATAGATAGATAGATAGATAGATAGATGGGTAGATAGATAGATGGGTAGATAGATAGATAGATAGATGGATAGATGATAGATAGATAGATAGATAGATAGATAGATAGATAGATAGATAGATAGATAGATAGATAGATAGATAGATAGATAGATAGATGGGTAGATAGATAGATAGATAGATGGATAGATGGATAGATGGGTAGATAGATACATAGATAGATAGATAGATAGATAGATAGATAGATGGATAGATACATAGATAGATAGATAGATAGATAGATAGATAGATAGATATAGATAGATAGATAGATAGATAGATAGATAGATAGATAGATAGATAGATGGGTAGATAGATAGATATATAGATAGATGGGTAGATAGATAGATAGATAGATAGATAAGAGTATAATCTAGTGCTAAAGCCAAAGTGCATGAGTAGCAAAATATAAATACAATAGGTGCTTAAGTGGGAGGATCCTGACGTCGTTCCACCCATGGTTCCACCACTGCGGGGCCAGGACAGAGGAGAGCCGTGACCGTGTCGATCGACTGCAGGGGCCTCGGAGTGACACTACCGGGAGGTAGCAGAGTGTAGCGGTCAGGGAGGGGATGTAGGGTTTGACCATGGCCTGGAGGTAGGAGGGAGCTGTTCCTTTCATTGCCCTGCAGGCAAGTACCAGAGTTTTAAACTGGATGCGAGCCGCTACAGGAAGCCTGTGTAGGGAACGGAGAAGAGAAGTTGTGTGGGTGAACTGGCCCAGAAACCCCCTCCTGGAGTGCAGCCTTAGCAAGTATACACTGTTCAGCAGGCTAGCGGTTTAATGTAACCCAACTAAAAAGAATAGCTATTGACTTGCCAGGGACACCAGAACTGAATATTTAACAAAAACCGAGCAGGTGAGGCTGACCGGTATCAGCTCAAGTCCTTCCATCAGACACTTCCCCGTCTAATTCCGTCTGCTTCCCTCTGCTTCCCTCTGCTTTTCTCTGCTTCCCTCTGCTTCCTCCCCTCTAACACGCCCCGCCCTGCTGGCGCAGCCTTCAGGAAATACTTTCTCAGGACAATTAACAAATACAGGGAGATGTATGCATGCGCCCGGCCGTGAGTCTTTCCCAAAAAAAACTTTCTCCCTTCATCACACGGCCTGCGGACGGCCCTCCGTGTCTCTCTCCCAGTGTTGATCATCCTGCCAAGCCTACCGCAGAGACGCGGAGGAAAAGCCCACTTCGCTCTTCTTCAGGGCTTCTCATAGGATGATATACATTCAGAGCTGCGTTTCCTGTGGACCGTGTGAAGGAAACGGGTCGACGTCGTTTATCTGCTGTAGCCTAGGCTACTACGTGTAGCTGAAAAATGCAATCACAGCTTGTTCTGATAAAAAAAAGGGCCAAATCCACAAAAGGATTGCGCGGCTTTTGCGGCGGCCAACCCCGTGCAAATGAGAGAACTGATATTTTCTGCAAAAAAGTGCAGTCTGTCGTTTTCATTATGATCCAATCTGTGTCCTGAAATATGCAGAAAAGCTTGACACCCTGGGGAAAGATCTGACTATATCCAAGATATCTATATACAAGAACTAGGCTACAAAAACATGTCATCAATAAGGCAGACTGAGGCGTAGCTTAAAACTCAGAAGGGTCTGGTTTAATGAATCTCCCAGCGTAGGACGCAGGCTAACACTGACTCCCAAAATACAGTAGGAAGAGCGAGGAGGAACGCCCACCTACAGTAGGCTATTATATACCACTCCCGCTCCCCACAGCAACAACATTATAAACACGGGTCGCTACAACATGATCTTTTCTGATTATTGGTCAAGTGCAGGCGTTCACTTCGTAGGCTCTCACGTTTCATGCAGCTCTTTCCCTCTCTCGCTGACTGAAACTTCCCCTGGTTCGCCCTGCTCACCCCCTGCTACTTGTCTGTTGTCTTGTCTTCTATGTTGGTTTGTGTCCTCCCAGCTCTAGACACCTGTCCCCTCACTAGTCCCACGTCACTCCTGTCCTTCCTCTCCTGGCCCTCTAGTTCCCCCCCTTTAGTTTCCCTGTCCTAACCTCGTTCCCCGTTCCCTTCCCTTGTGTCCTTGTTCCTCTGTCCTTGTGTTGGTGTCTTTGGCTGTGTTCGGAATCGCTCCCTATTCACTATATAGTGCACTATATAGGGCGTCAGCCATTTTGTTTGTAGTGTCCGAATTCTCCACGGAATTTTCGTTCCCTATATAGTCCACTATTTATTACCCACAAGTCACCTTGATTTCGAGGGTACAGTGCATGTACCCTACATTTTCTCCGGTATCCCACAATGCAATGCAGTTGAGTGGTCTCGCGAAGAGGGCTGTGAACGAACGAAGGATGGCGGCGGCAACTTTCGTTTATAAATGTAAGTAACTATTAGTAACTGTTAACATTATGCTAGCTAGTTATCTTTTTCTGGATGTAGCTTTTGTATGTTTTTGAAGCCCATTACATTAGCTTTTGTATGTTTTTTGAAGCTCACTACATTTGCAGTGTGCTATATAAATCAGTACTTTCATAGGCTGATGTGTACGTTAGCTAGCTAACACAATTAGTTGTGAGTAGTTCCAGGCATACTCTGGTCTTGTATCAGTAGCCTGCAGTAGTGACATTAAATTGGTCATATTTTGCTTATTCCAAGGGACCGATGAAGATGTGGAGAGGCTGATACGCCTACGCCTCAAGCATGCCGCTGCCTTCACAGGCAAGCGGAATGCAGCCCTCCAGGGATGGGAGTAAGAGCTGTCTAATATCTTTTGAGTTTTAAGTTACTTTTCCCAACTGAATATAATACTTAAGTCAAATAAGTCGCATGTTAATACTAAAACATCGTTTACCAGTGCTCATCAGTCCATAGTAATCTTGTAGTTGTATTTATTTTTTTCTGTCATTTGATGAAAGCAAATGTAATCATGCTTTATTTGATTTGTGTTACCTAGGACTGTCCTGAAGGAGATGGACCTGGTGGAGGTGGTAACCCCTGCCAGAGCAGCAAAAAAGTGGGAGAACATGAAAAAAACCTACAAGGTATGTTGTCCTCAGTTTATAGCACAGTGCTTCTACTACAGCTTAAGAATCATTAATGTACTGACAGTACTGTGTCTATTGCATCAGTATTTTATAAGTCCTGGCCTTGATCATTTTAAGGAGCTCAAATCACCACCAACTGGCAGCAGCACAGAGTCGGGGGAAGCCACTGCAGGGAACTGGAAGTGGTACCCCCTCATGGATGAGGCACTTGGGGGGAAGCCGTCTATGCGGCCTCCCGTCCTTGTTGCCTCAGCCTGGGGGGAACACTCCAGGGCCACTGCAGTGGCTGAGCCTGCAGCAGAGCAGGGTCCTGAGGCAGGGGACAGGCAGGAAGCAGGAGAGAGAGAGAACCAGGGAGAGGAGGCAGAAGCAAGGCCTGCCTCCAAGCGGAGAAAAGAAGAGGCAGAGCAGGCAGACCCTGTCCTCCAGTTTCTCCGCAGGGTGACGGAGAGGGCAGAGGAGAGAGCCGCAAGAGAGGAAGCTAGAGAGGAGAGACTTCTCACTTTGTTAGAGAAAATTGCAGAAAAATAAATCAAGTATATTAAATGTCTTATCTGTCTTTGTGTCTGCTGTTGCATCCTATAGATGGGAATTCTCCAGTTGGGGAAGTGTTATGACTAAATTATAAGGACATAGGCCCGAGAAGGAAAAAAAAAGTACTTCTACAGGTATGGGTTTTATACTTGAAACAATATGCTCTTGTAATATAATTATAAAAATAATTAAAAAAACGTTTTGATTTTGGAAAAAAATAATTATATATTAATACAATTATGTTTTAAAAATACAGGTATGCCTGATTAAGCAATGCTACATTTACACTTAGTAGTATAGATTATGTTCAATTACTTCATTGTAAGGAAGAAGGAGATCATTCTCGCGGTGCATTAGTGCGCATTTTGTGCCACGTGCTTTCAGTCTGAAGATGGAGAATAGGGTTGATCATGCTTGTAGGTAGGCTATGGCTAATTTTGGTGCCGATATTGCTTTGCATGTAAAACATTAATTGAATGTGATTTATATGTTAGGTCTATCATTATTGTTATTATTATACTGTAAATATATGAGCTCATTGGGTCCTAGAAATGCGCTCTACTGATTTATTATTGTGTTACGTCGTGGTTGATATCGCCGTGCACATTTGAGGGGAGAGTAGGCTAGCTCACCGATGTCTTCCTATGTTTACCACGTTGGACTTCTAATGGAATTGTATATCCATTGCCATGTTTAATAGCTCTGTAGATATCAATGTAAAAAAGCGTTCATAAGATTAGATATCTTGTGTCGTCGTGTAACATATATAGCCAACTGTGGTTAAAGGTATCCCATGTACTCCAGGCCTGGGACCGTCCCGTCCCATCTTGTCCATGTGTTACAGAGGCTAACTGTGGGTTATGTTACCTTTCTGTACAGAATATTAAACACTCATCCAGCAGGGATCAGACAACCAGGCCAACATAAACTTGTAAGGCAAGGCAAGTTTATTTATAGTATAGAGTAATGGCAACATATTGATGTTATGAACAAGATGAATAGAGAAAGAAATCATATAGGGTGGTATTGCTTGTATTTAACATTTATGCATTTTAAATTTAACAGGAATAATGCAGTCAGATGGGTTGTGATTTTGCACATAAAATGGATACAATTAAAGAAAAAAAATGTGGTGATAGATATAGTTTGGATCATTAGCTTCCCTGTTGGACAGGTACTGACAGAAGGCGCGACGGGAACGCTGATCCAGTGCCTTCCATAAAAATGTTTAAAAACAAAAAAGAACAGATTCTATAAAGTCAAAGCCTCAAGGCGGTAAAAAAAAGAACTGATTCCATAAAGTCAAAGCCTCAAGGCGGTAAAAAAAAGAACTGATTACATAAAGTCAAAGCCTCAAGGCGGTAAAAAAAGAACTGATTTTTGATCTTCCCCCTCTCTTCTTCCAAGCTCACAGGTAATCATGGCCCTCAAGAGCTGGCACCAGATGACCAGGAGCAGAGACAGCCGCTGCCATCTGCTGTCTGATTCGCTCCCCACGCTGCTGATCCTGAAGATGTGGCTCGTCAGCGTTGTCATCGGGCCTGAAGAACTCCTCAGCTGGCTCCATGACGTCACCATTTGATGTGCAGATGTTGTGCAGTATGGCACAGCAGGCGACAACGTCGGGCGCAAAGGTTGGCTTCACCTCAAGTGCCTTGAAAAAAATTGACCTCCACCGGGTTTTCATGACACCAAACGTGCGCTCCACAATCGACCTGGCCTTGGCGTGATGGCGATTGAACCTTCTGGCGACGGGACTACGCACTGGCTCCTTGTATGGGGTGATGAGTGTGATGGGGGCTGACAGGCAAGGGTACCCACCATCCCCAAGGATGCAGTAGCCCTCTGGTGGGTAGAGCTGTTGGCTGAAGAGGGGGCTGTTCCTGAGGACTCTTGAGTCGTGGACAGACCCCGGGTACCCAACAAAGATGTCTAGGAACACCCCCTTGTGATCCACGACCGCCTGGAGCTGGATTGAATGGAACAATTTCCGATTCAGATAGCACTGGGCATCTGAGGGGGGTTTGATACGGATTTGGCAGCCATCAATGCTGCCAACCACGGTGGAGAAAACATCAGAGCCAGCCAGCCGACTGAACCCTTCTCCCACCGTCTCCAGGTCAGCGCGGCTTGGGAACTTGATAACCCTGTGTGTTACTGCCAGCAGCTTCTTGGCCACGCGGTGGACCATGTCGTGGACAGTGGTCCGGGGAACATTAAAGGCCCGCGAAACCACGCGATATGAGGTGGCACTGGCGAGCCAAAATACAAACACCAGGACATCCAGGTGATGGCCCCATCCATGGTCCTGATGGCTACTGACCATCTGGATGAGGGACTGCAGGGAAGCCCGGCTCAGCCTGTAGTCCGGCTTCAGGTCCGCATCCTCATCAAAAAACAGGCGTAGGACTGGCATGGCATTGTTAATGGCGCAGTATCTCCGGGCCTGCATCTGAAATGAACATGTTTTAATATTGTTAGTGTTAATGTTTTAATAAATCATGTTAATTAAATGTTTCACAGCAGTCGCTATTGCTGGGGTTGTCTATCACACTAATAATGTAGCAAAGACTTCATGAACATTAGCCATCTGACTAGAAAGGTTGTAAGGGCTTTCTTAAAGCTAGCTAGCTAACAAGTAATAGAAGTTGGTTGGTCTATTTACCGGTTGACGTCTGCGAATCAGCAACAGACGCATCAGATGGTCAAGGTGAGCTCTTCTGCGCCTTCGCCTCTGCCTCAGGAAACGAAGCTGAACGAGCAGCAACAAAGCGACATTCGGGACCGGCATTGTGTAGGCTAAGTCACCTCACCGTTTTCCTTTCTCCCACACTGAGGTAAATCTCAAACGCCCGGCGTTAGTGAACTCTAGCTCGCGGAGCTAAATCGTAAACATGTAATGTTTGTAAACTTTTAACTTGATCGTGCGCTTCATAGCTAGCTAGGTAGCGCGGCTATAGCCAACGTTACATCTTGCAATTAACAGACAGGACCAAAGTAGAAAAAACACATGCACATGATTAGAATTTAAATTTCAGCACTTTATTTGGGATTTAACATTCAAAATGAACACACAAAAGCAAATCCGATACTACCTGAGTGAGTACATCTCAACCTGCAGCGTGAATGCTCCCTGTTAGACTTGTTTGTTTACATGATACTGGGCGCATCCGCCTGCATCACACGAATGACCGACGCATTTTTGTGACGTTCGGTGTAGTGTCCGAATACTCCTTAAACCATTCCCTAGGTAGTTCACTACATAGTGAACCCTATATAGGGAATAGGGAGTGAGGGAACGAGGGAGCGATTCCGAACACAGCCCTTGTCTGGGTGATTGTCAGCACCTGTGTCTCGTTATGTCTTGTTGCACACCTGTTAGGTTGTTCCTTGATTGTTCTCCCAGAGTGTATATGCCCTCCTGTTTCCTGTTGTTAATGTTTCCTCCCGGTGTTTCTCTGTTTGTTTTTGGACATTAAAATCCTATATTTTGAACCTGCGCTGCCTGCCTGCTATCTGCTATTGGGTCCTACCTCCACCAGCCTCAAACCCTAACATTTTTACCGCGTTTTAATCACATCCCGTCAGGTTCAAATCTAATAAATAGCCTACATCTCTTGACAGATCAGATAACAAGCTTCAAATATTCAATGGGTGAAAACTTCAAAGAAAGTGTCTCATTGCCATCTCGATGATCTCTCACCAATATTTTTGTTGTGTTTGCTAGCCTATTTTTCTATAACGTTAGTGTAACGTTACATTAAACATAAAACTAAACCGAGGGGGCTAAGCCTGACCAAGCCCCCTCGTATGGCCGGGCCCGAAGGGATCATGGCAGCAGGTTGCAGCCAGACGAAGGCACCGTCACGCCAGGCGAGCGCAGGAATGCGTTCATGGCTAGTTGCAATCAGGGGCGCAAATTGCACACAGTTGGCAAATTTGTGGGCGTTTGCCCGGGCATATCATTATTATTAGAGCAAAATATTTTGTGGATATCGTGCTAAACTGGAGCAGATTGCCGTTCCAATCGCTGTGCAAAATATCGAGCTATTAGCGGGAGCGATCCATTCTTTGTGGATTTGGGCCTAGATGTTTATAGAGTTGATGAACGGCTATTGGTGTGGACATGAGCTAAGCCCGCAGAACCAGGAACAAAGAGGGGCTTTGTGAACAGTAGGCCCACATCCTTGTGTTGAAGGTCTGGGAGCGTGCTCAAGACAATGAGGAACAGTACAAGCAATAGCTGAACTGAAATAGCTTTAGCAGACTAGTGACAAAGACTGAGGAAGCAAGAGAAACAGCATGTCCTCCTGTCCTGTCCATTCTTTCCTCCGACGCCCGGCCTTCGGTCTCCGCTGAACAGGAACAAGAGAGTGAAGCGCTGCGTTTCGCCCTTCAACTTAGAGACCTCAAGGTGTTCGTCGAGACATGGTTTTCTAAAGGAGCCTTTTCACTGATCTCAGATAAAAGCCACATATATTTTATTTTCTCTGTCTGTGGGTGTGCATGGCTTCCTTCAGATAGATAGATGATCACCTCAACTTCAAATTGGTTTATTTCTCATGTACACAATACAGGCAGCGTGTATAATGGGGGAGGCAGGGCAGCGTGTATAATGCGGGAGGCAGGGCTTTGTAGACTACTGAAAGTGTTTTTGTCCCTGAAACATGGGTCGAAACACGTTGCATAGATCAGACTGAACTAGTGAGCTGACTGAGTTCCAGTGTGAGGTGTTCTGTGGGTGTTTGGGTCCTGATGAGGGGAGAAGGACGTGTTCAGCCCAACAGCCCTGTGCAGCAGAGCAGGCTGAACAGCTGTTACTACTGTGGGCTTCAGTTCACCATGGCTCCTGTCTCCCTGACTCCTGTCTCTATGCATGCCTTTCTCCTGTCTTCCTCCTCCCGCCTCTCTCCTCCTCCTCCTCCTCCTCTCCTCCCCTCCCTCTCTCCTCCTCCTCCTCCTCCAGCCTCTCTCCTCCTCCAGCTTCTCTCCTCACCTCCCTCTCTCCTCCTCCAGCCTCTCTCCTCCCCTCCCTCTCTCCTCCTCCAGGCTCTCTCCTCCCTCCCTCTCTCCGCCCTCCCTCCCTCTCTCCTCCCTCCCTCTCTCCTCCTCCAGCCTCTCTCCTCCCCTCCCTCTCTCCTCACCTCCCTCTCTCCTCCCTCCCTCTCTCCTCCCCTCCCTCTCTCCTCCCTCCCTCTCTCCTCCTCCAGCCTCTCTCTCCACCCTCCCTCTCTCCTCCCCTCCCTCTCTCCTCCTCCAGCCTCTCTCCTCCCCCCCTCTCTCCTCCCCTCCCTCTCTCCTCCCTCCCTCTCTCCGCCCTCCCTCTCTCCTCCCCTCCCTTTCTCCTCCTCCAGCCTCTCTCCTCCCCTCCCTCCCTCTCTCCTCCCTCTCTCCTCCCCTCCCTCTCTCCTCCTCCAGCCTCCCTCTCTCCTCCCCTCCCTCTCTCCTCTCCTCCCCTCCCTCCCTTTCTCCTCCTCCAGCCTCTCTCCTCCCCTCCCCTGTCTTCTCTTCTCCACCCCCCTCCTCTCTGCTCCTGCTCAGACTGGGACTGAGAGTCAAAGGGATGCAAACCTCCTCACTTCCTCTGCCCCTCCCCCACCCGGAAGTGCAGATGGCCTGAGGCCAGTCCAGTCCTATGTTTCTCTTTATGCATGACACAGTGAGGGGAGTAACACACCGTTCTGCTCCCCCATAAGAAACTGCTCCCTTAAACAGTCTGCCTCTGAGTTCCTCGCTGGAACAGACCCCCTCAGTGTGGAGGTGCTACTGGACCAGCTCAGACAACCATCGGTGCAAAGAAAGATTGAAACAATCCTGTGTTCCTTGTGAGTGTCGCTGTCCCTTTCCTATGCTCATCTCTTTGTGTGTGTGTGTGTGTGTGTGTGTTCAATTTAATGCCATTTATATATATACTGTACCGAGATATATATGCATTGGATTTTTTTATCATATGAAAAAGAGTGAAAAGACGAGAAACTAAATAAAAAGATAAAATATTACAATGAGAATATATACAAAACATGAATACAAAAATCATCATTCAACTATTAGAATTAGAATATACAATGGTCATTCAAAAGATAAACAGCACTGGAATATAAATAAAATCATATATATTGCTTGTGCTGTGTGTGTGTGTGTGTGTGTGTGTGTGTGTGTGTGTGTGTGTGTGTGTGTGTGTGTGTGTGTGTGTGTGTGTGCGTGTGTGTGTGCGTGCCAGCTCCAGGTTTATTACTCTGAGGTGTATAGCGACCCAGACAGACATAATCCCTCTTCTACAGGGATGGATAACAATAACACCAGCAGATCCAGAGGTACTAATGAAATCCTATCAGCTTCCACTGTCTGAATGTCAGAGAGAGGGAGAGAATGAGAGAGGGAGAGAGGGAGAGAGAGAGAGAGCAAGGGAGAGGGGGTTGAGGGGGGGTGGGGGTAAGAGAGAGAGAGTGAGCGAGAGAGAGGGGGGGAGGGAGAAGAGGAGAGATTGGGAGGGTAGGGGTGGGTGGGTATGGGGATTGAATAGAGGAGAGATTGGGAGGGTAGGGGTGGGAGGGCAGGGGGATTGGGAGGGCAGGGGTGGGTGTGTAGGGGTGGGTGGGTAGGGGGAGTGGGAGGGTAGGGGTGGGTGGGTAGGGGGAGTGGGAGGGTAGGGGTGGGTGGGTAGGGGGAGTGGGAGGGCAGGGGGATTGGGAGGGTAGGGGTGGGAGGGTAGGGGGATTGGGAGGGTAGGGGTGGGTGGGTAGGGGTGGGAGGGCAGGGGGATTGGGAGGGTAGGGGTGGGAGGGTAGGGGTGGGAGGGCAGGGGGATTGGGAGGGTAGGGGTGGGAGGGTAGGGGGATTGGGAGGGTAGGGGTGGGAGGGCAGGGGGATTGGGAGGGTAGGGGGATTGGGAGGGTAGGGGTGGGTGGGTAGAGGTGGGAGGGTAGGGGGATTGGGAGGGTAGGGGTGGGTGGGCAGGGGGATTGGGAGGGTAGGGGGATTGGGAGGGTAGGGGTGGGTGTGTAGGGGTGGGTGGGTAGGGAGAGATTGGGAGGGTAGGGGTGGGAGGGCAGGGGGATTGGGAGGGTAGGGGTGGGAGGGCAGGGGGATTGGGAGGGTAGGGGTGGGAGGGTAGGGGGATTGGGAGGGTAGGGGTGGGGGGTGGGAGGGCAGGGGTGGGTGTGTAGGGGTGGGAGGGTAGGGGGAGTGGGAGGGTAGGGGTGGGTGGGTAGGGGTGGGTGGGTAGGGAGAGATTGGGAGGGTAGGGGTGGGAGGGTAGGGGGATTGGGAGGGTAGGGGTGGGAGGGTAGGGGGATTGGGAGGGTAGGGGTGGGAGGGTAGGGGTGGGAGGGTAGGGGGATTGGGAGGGTAGGGGTGGAGGGCAGGGGATTGGAGGGTAGGGTGGGAGGGTAGGGGGATTGGGAGGGTAGGGGTGGGAGGGTAGGGGATTGGGAGGGTAGGGGTGGGAGGGTAGGGGTGGGAGGGCAGGGGGATTGGGAGGGTAGGGGTGGGAGGGTAGGGGGATTGGAGGGTAGGGGTGGGAGGGTAGGGGGATTGGGAGGGTAGGGGGATTGGGAGGGCAGGGGGATTGGGAGGGTAGGGGTGGGAGGGCAGGGGGATTGGGAGGGTAGGGGTGGGAGGGTAGGGGGATTGGGAGGGTAGGGGGAGTGGGAGGGTAGGGGAGTGGGAGGTTAGGGGTGGAGGGTAGGGGATTGGGAGGTAGGGGTGGGAGGGTAGGGGTGGGAGGGCAGGGGGAGTGGGAGGGTAGGGGGATTGGGAGGGTAGGGGTGGGAGGGTAGGGGGATTGGGAGGGTAGGGGTGGGTGGGTAGGGGTGGGAGGGCAGGGGGATTGGGAGGGTAGGGGTGGGAGGGTAGGGGGATTGGGAGGGTAGGGGGATTGGGAGGGTATGGGTGGGAGGGTAGGGGGATTGGGAGGGTAGGGGTGGAGGGTAGGGGGATTGGGAGGGTAGGGGGATTGGGAGGGTAGGGGTGGGAGGGTAGGGGGATTGGGAGGGTAGGGGTGGGAGGGTAGGGGTGGGAGGGTAGGGGGATTGGGAGGGTAGGGGTGGGAGGGTAGGGGGATTGAATAGATGAGAATAAACAGATCAAGGGGGAGGACAGAGAGAAACGGTAGAAGAAACCAAGAAAGAGAGAGAGACATATGATATTGAATAGAGGGGAAGGAGAGGAGGAGGAGAAGAAGACGAAGAAGAAGAAGGAGAAGATAGAGGGAAAGAGAGAGAGAGAGAGAGAGAGAGAAAGAGAGAGAGAGAGAGAGAGGGTGTCTAAAGTTCAATACCAGGCGAGGCTGCAGGGTTGGTCTCTAGTGTCTGTGCCTCCACTTCCTCTCTGACACATTCCACCTGACTTGAACAGGACTGGCGGTCCAGACCGGCTCTGTACCCCTCTCTCTCTCTCTCTCTCCCTCCTCTCTCTCTCTCTCTCCCTCCTCTCTCTCTCTCTCTCTCTCTCCCTCCTCTGACGCCCCCCGGGGGACTGCATTAGGACTGCCCCATTATACTGTTGCCATGGGGACCCTGACACCACCTCTGATGAAGTGAGAGTTGCAGAGCAATGTGTGCACTGGAGTGTGTGTGTATGTGTGTGTGTGCTTGATTGTCTTCACAGATTAAACGTTTAATCTGAATTAATTGCTTTTTGTTTGGTCTCATATTTCCATGTCTCTCCTCGACTCTTTGTTTGACTGTGTGGACGTGTCAGCGATGCCTAGACCAGCCTCCCACTGAGGAACCAGCACCTAGACCAGTCTCCCACTGAGGAACCAGCACCTAGACCAGTCTCCACTGAGGAACCAGCACCTAGACCAGCCTCCCACTGAGAACCAGCACCTAGACCAGTCTCCCACTGAGGAACCAGCACCTAGACCAGTCTCCCACTGAGGAACCAGCACCTAGACCAGTCTCCCACTGAGGAACCAGCACCTAGACCAGCCTCCCACTGAGGAACCAGCACCTAGACCAGTCTCCCACTGAGGAACCAGCACCTAGACCAGTCTCCCACTGAGGAACCAGCACCTAGACCAGTCTCCCACTGAGGAACCAGCACCTAGACCAGTCTCCCACTGAGGAACCAGCACCTAGACCAGCCTCCCACTGAGGAACCAGCACCTAGACCAGTCTCCCACTGAGGAACCAGCACCTAGACCAGTCTCCCACTGAGGAACCAGCACCTAGACCAGTCTCCCACTGAGGAACCAGCACCTAGACCAGTCTCCCACTGAGGAACCAGCACCTAGACCAGTCTCCCACTGAGGAACCAGCACCTAGACCAGCCTCCCACTGAGGAACCAGCACCTAGACCAGTCTCCCACTGAGGAACCAGCACCTAGACCAGTCTCCCACTGAGGAACCAGCACCTAGACCAGTCTCCCACTGAGGAACCAGCCTCCCACTGAGAACCAGCCTCCAACTGAGAACCAGCCTCCCACTGAGAACCAGCCTCCCACTGAGGAACCAGCACCTAGACCAGTCTCCCACTGAGGAACCAGCACCTAGACCAGTCTCCCACTGAGGAACCAGCACCTAGACCAGCCTCCCACTGAGAACCAGCCTCCAACTGAGAACCAGCCTCCCACTGAGAACCAGCCTCCCACTGAGGAACCAGCACCTAGACCAGTCTCCCACTGAGGAACCAGCACCTAGACCAGTCTCCCACTGAGGAACCAGCACCTAGACCAGTCTCCCACTGAGGAACCAGCCTCCCACTGAGAACCAGCACCTAGACCAGCCTCCCACTGAGGAACCAGCACCTAGACCAGCCTCCCACTGAGGAACCAGCACCTAGACCAGTCTCCCACTGAGGAACCAGCACCTAGACCAGCCTCCCACTGAGGAACCAGCACCTAGACCAGTCTCCCACTGAGAACCAGCACCTAGACCAGTCTCCCACTGAGAACCAGCACCTAGACCAGCCTCCCACTGAGGAACCAGCACCTAGACCAGCCTCCCACTGAGGAACCAGCACCTAGACCAGTCTCCCACTGAGGAACCAGCACCTAGACCAGTCTCCCACTGAGAACCAGCCTCCCACTGAGAACCAGCACCTAGACCAGCCTCCCACTGAGGAACCAACACCTAGACCAGCCTCCCACTGAGGAACCAACACCTAGACCAGCCTCCCACTGAGGAACCAGCACCTAGACCAGTCTCCCACTGAGGAACCAGCCTCCCACTGAGAACCAGCACCTAGACCAGCCACCTACTGAGAACCAGCCTTCCACTGAGAACCAGCACCTAGAACAGCCTCCCACTGAGAACCAGCCTTCCACTGAGGAACCAGCACCTAGACCAGTCTCCCACTGAGGAACCAGCCTCCCACTGAGAACCAGCACCTAGACCAGCCACCTACTGAGAACCAGCCTTCCACTGAGAACCAGCACCTAGACCAGCCTCCCACTGAGAACCAGCACCTAGACCAGTCTCCCAGTGCTGCCACTGTGGAACCAGCGGACTGTGGATGCTGGGCAGAGACGCGCGGTACTGGCACACACACGCCAGAGTGGGTACTAAACAGGGTTCTAACGGCCGGCCCGAGGCGAGACGCCGCCCAGCACGCCATCTGGCTAATACCCTGTTAGGAACGCCCTAATACCCTGTCCTCCAGTTAGGAACGCCCTAATACCCTGTCCTCCAGTTAGGAACGCCCTAATACCCTGTCCTCCAGTTAGGAACGCCCTAATACCCTGTCCTCCAGTTAGGAACGCCCTAATACCCTGTCCTCCAGTTAGGAACGCCCTAATACCCTGTCCTCCAGTTAGGAACGCCCTAATACCCTGTCCTCCAGTTAGGAACGCCCTAATACCCTGTCCTCCAGTTAGGAACGCCCTAATACCCTGTCCTCCAGTTAGGAACGCCCTAATACCCTGTCCTCCAGTTAGGAACGCCCTAACACCCTGTCCTCCAGTTAGGAACGCCCTAACACCCTGTCCTCCAGTTAGGAACGCCCTAATACCCTGTCCTCCAGCTAGGAACGCCCTAATACCCTGTCCTCCAGTTAGGAACGCCCTGTCCCTGTTTGTGCGAGTACAGCGATGTTAGTTTCACCGCTAGGCCCCGGTAATGAGACCATGCTAGCATCTGAGGGTTCCAGCGCACGCGCCCCGTGACAGGGGGCACTGAGAGAAGACCACGGGAAGAGATAAGGAGAGGGAGAGACAGAGGGGAGAGAGAGAGAAAGAGAGAGAGAGAGAGAGAAAGAGAGAGAGGGGGCAAACGGTGTGTTTCCCCGGCACTAACGGGTGGAGGAGGGGGAGGGAAATAAAACATGCATGAGTCGCCCGCAGCCCCAGAAAATAATTACTGTCATTTAGCGGCATGGAGAGAGAGAGAGAGAGAGAGAGTGTCTGTCCACAGTCCTGCCTGCTGCCAGCATACCGATGAACAGAGAGAGACGTGGGGGGGGGGGGGGGGGGGGGGGGGTTAGAGACTGAAGACTAAAGAGTGAGACACTGTGGCCCAGTCCCAATGTCCACCCTTGCAGACTCGCAGACTTAAGGGCGCGCTCCCGCGAAGTCCGCGAGGGCTTAGGGGTGTCCCAATGTCAACTCGGCAAGTGCGCGAGGGCTCTCCGGCAGCCATTTTGAGCCCTTTATGGCCCCTTCCCGTAAGTCTGCATTTCTGCAGACTTAGCCCAAGGGAATTACCCACAGTTCATAGCGTCGTGACGTGAAACACGGGGTTACCTGAAGAACAGCCAATAAACAAGCACGGACAGATCAACCAACCCTAACGTTCACGTTACAGAACAAAATATGTTTTCATGTTTTCAGCTGGACTTGCTTATCTGCACAAGTAGCCTTATAATTATTTTGGTTTCATTATTTTTAAGTAGGCCTATGGGTTATTAACCCCATGGGTTTGTATAATGTGATTTGATTAAAAATATGTAGCCTATGGTTATAATTTACATCGATTTCTGTTGCTCTAAATCATATGATTGCCCAGTTAAAAGCAGTATGACATTAATTACCCATTTCGGTGCAGTGTTCTTTGAATTGAGATTTCCAACATGAATATGGAAAGAGTTGTGAGGTGCAGGAATGTGTATACATAATATATTATCATTCTTAAGTTAATACTTTTGGATTCATCACAAACAAGAATCACAGGCAGTAATGTAGGATCGATGCGATCCTACTAACAAATACTGGGTTGGGTTGGTATTTGATCGCAGATGCGATCGCATATGACCACAAAATGAAATGATTTCAAGTTGAACAAATGTTTTGAGGGTAACACAGAGAGTTCTGATAATGTAAAGGGGATTTGACTCAGCCAAAATTAATTTACACGAAGGCCTACAAGAAAAACATGTACAATTTACAAATTGATTTAAAAAAAAGCCCCACGCCCACAATAGTAAGAAATATGTTTTCACGTCAACGTAATGTGATGTCACAAGTGCTGTCCCATTCCTTGTTATACCAATTCGAGCCCTTGCAGCCTCGCGCACTCGATCACTTCACCAGGTGACGTCAATAAGTCTGTGAGGGCTCAGGGCTTGAGGGTTTAGGGGGGACATTGGGATTGGGCCACAGACAAAGAAAAACCAGGCCAGGTCCAGCCTGGCTTATGTGTGTTGGCTGGCTTGTTTCTGTGCAGGACTGGTAGGACGGTAATGTCTGATAAATAAAGATGGGTCTTGTCACCTGGACACATCAGTTCCAATGCTTCCAATGCTAATCCAGCACTTTGCCGTCAAAATAAATCGGTGTCGGCCTAGTTAGGAGAGGCGCTCATATTTACAAGTGTCAGATAAACATGAAACTTCACTTACCTAAGCAAACGGGTCTATTTTAACAAATGCTGGGTTTTGAAGCCTCGGCGCTACCAATAAATAACTTATTCAGACGCGTTCTGTTCGAGTGAAATTATCTTTCCGAGGTAGTCTTCTTCTCTGGTGGTGGCGGTGCTTTGAAGCTTCAACCCAGCATTTGTTAAAATAGACCCGTTTTTGCTTAGGTAAGTGAAGTTTCATGTTTATCTGACACTTGTAAATATGAGCGCCTCTCCTAACTAGGCCGACACCGATTTATTTTGACGGCAAAGTGAATGGACCAGCAAAGGACTGTTGTCTGGCATGAGCGAGTGGAATGCTATAACGGGACTGAGAAGGGCTACATTTCAACCAGACATTCCAGTGAAACCAGGTAGTCAAAATAACTTACCTGATATAAAATGGGCACCGCAAACGCGGGCATTTTTGATGATGTCCTCAGTCCAGTCCGTACGCTTAATAATGGCGATTTCGTCTGTCTTCCTCTGCTACTGTTTCAAGAATGCGCGCGCATATTTGTGCTGACTAGGCTGTAAAAGGGTCTATAATTAACATATATGACCCACGCTCGTTATAATATAACAAAATATGTCATGGTACCTTGGTATGTCCACACAACATACCTTCGCGGTGATGGGCAGGACACATGGAGGTATAATATAAACAGCGCACTATCCACTCGGCCACCGCTGACCTGGGAAATCTGTGGACTCTTTTTGTTTTGATGTTCTGTTCTGTGTCTCTTGTGGTAGCAACAATAGAACTGCGACAACAGCGTCCAGCCGGTCATCGTGGTCGTGGGTCGGCGGAGACACAAGCGTCTCTCCTCTCCTCTCCTCTCTCCCCTCCTCTCTCCTCTCCCCTCCCCTCCCCTCTCCTCTCCTCTCTCCTCAGCTCTCGTCCTCACCTCTCCGGGCCAGATGCCCATATAAGGACGACGCATCACCGCTCACCAGTCCCTATGGAATCAGGCTGCTTATTTCCCCAAACGATCAAAGGAAAGACACCCAAGTGTGTCTGGGGGGCAGATGTAAATCCTCTCTCTCTCCCCCCCTCTCTCTCTCTCCCCCTCTCTCTCTCTCTCTCTCCCTCCCCCTCTCTCTCTTTCCCCCTCTCTCTCTCTCTCTCTCTCCCCCCCTCTCTCTTCCCTGTCCTCTCAGGACATGTTTAGGCCGTGTGGAGGGCTGCCAACGGGGTCCAGCGTGCTGGCGGCTCCCCCTCCACCTTCCTGTCCCTGTTTATGGCTGGTCCAGTGGAGGTGCTCCATTACCTTGAGTTATACTGGGGGAATACTGCCTCCCCAACCCCCCTAGTCTGGTCCGGCCCCGGTCTGGACAGCAGCCTATACCCTGACGTACTGTAACTCCACATCTGACTCCCAGCTACAGAACAGAACATCTGCCTGCAGTATGGCATGGACACACACCTTTGATGTAGGCCAATAGAGCTACATTTTATACTTCCATGTGACTATTATTACTATTGTTACTATTGTGATTTAGCCCACAGCTGGTGCTGAGAATAGCTCTGTGTATTTTGAGAGAGTGAGGGTTCTAATTAAACCAGTCCAATGCGGAGAACACAGAGAACCCTCTGAACAGAAGCTAGAGCCTGGGGCCTATTTGCTTTGCAGTTGTGGTTTCCGGTTAGTGGTCCCGGATAGTGATCCCCCTGTCCAAAAACAGGCCTACCCAGAAACCCACCCTGCGATGCGGCAAGAACTTCTGGAAAAGGCTGCTTCATTTGGTACGTCCATGTTTTATTGTAATTCGTATGGACTGGAGAGACTAGGCTGCTCGATTCAGCATGTGTGACAGGATACCAGCGGGATACCAGCGGGCTCTAGACCCGGAAACCAGTGAGGCTACAGACGCTATAATGAATTTCACAGTTCACCCCTTCAGGCACAAGGGCTCTTGTGCTACAGTATCTTCTACCTGTATCATGTAAGATCCCCAGTACTGCATGTGACTCATCTGCTGCGCTCCTTCCAGCCAGTCTGGGTCTCAGGAGCGCTAACCGGAACTACAACTCCCAGGACCCCCCCCCCCGGGACCCCGTCCATCCGTCTCCTCCTGATCCTCCTCCTGATCCTCCTCCTGATCCTCCTCCTGGTCCTCCTCCTGGTCTAGCCATGGTCTCAGCAGTCTACCACAGACAACCAGGGGATATCTTCACCACAGGCTGCTCTGTATTCAGTATCTGAGAGAGGGCATGGGGGGGGGGGGCGCTGTTCAGTTACTTCTATTAAAGTTTGTTGTTGAGTTTGGTTAGGTCGTGCAGCGAACGAGGGACTTATCATGAAGAAACCTGTGTCATATCGCCCCCTATTGATCTTGTAAGGTAACTGCAGCAGTTCCTCGACCATGAATGTATCATGCATCAGTGTGCGTCATTCAAGAGGTTGTATGTGTGTGTGTGTGTATGTGTGCGTGCGTGCGTGCGTGTGTTCTTCCGTCCTGACATGACACGTGTGTTTGACAGCGTAACAGATGAGACCAGTTGTGTTCTGCTGAGCGTGCAGACTGACTCTGACATGTTCTAACGATGGGCTAGAGAACAGACTGACTCTGACGTGTTCTAACGACGGGCTAGAGAACAGACTGACGTGTTCTAAAGATCGGTTTAGAGAACAGACTGACTCTGACATGTTCTAACGACGGGCTAGAGAACAGACTGACTCTGACATGTTCTTACGACGGGCTAGAGAACAGACTGACTCTGACATGTTCTAACGACGGGCTAGAGAACAGACTGACTCTGACGTGTTCTAACGACGGGCTAGAGAACAGACTGACTCTGACATGTTCTAACGACGGGCTAGAGAACAGACTGACTCTGACGTGTTCTAACGACGGGCTAGAGAACAGACTGACTCTGACATGTTCTAACGACGGGCTAGAGAACAGACTGACTCTGACGTGTTCTAACGACGGGCTAGAGAACAGACTGACTCTGACATGTTCTAACGACGGGCTAGAGAACAGACTGACTCTGACGTGTTCTAACGACGGGCTAGAGAACAGACTGACTCTGACGTGTTCTAACGACGGGCTAGAGAACAGACTGACGTGTTCTAACGACGGGCTAGAGAACAGACTGACTGATGTGTTCTAACGACGGGCTAGAGAACAGACTGACTGAAGTGTTCTAACGACGGGCTAGAGAACAGACTGACTGACGTGTTCTAACGACGGGCTAGAGAACAGACTGACTCTGAAGTGTTCTAACGACGGGCTAGAGAACAGACTGACTCTGACATGTTCTAACGACGGGCTAGAGAACAGACTGACTGACGTGTTCTAACAACGGGCTAGAGAACAGACTGACTCTGATGTGTTCCAACGACGGGCTAGAGAACAGACTGACGTGTCCTAACGACGGGCTAGAGAACAGACTGACTGAAGTGTTCTAACGACGGGCTAGAGAACAGACTGACTGACGTGTTCTAACGACGGGCTAGAGAACAGACTGACTCTGATGTGTTCTAACGACGGGCTACAGAACAGACTGACTGGGGTGTTCTAAAGACGGGCTAGAGAACAGACTGACTGAGGTGTTCTAACGACGGGCTAGAGAACAGACTGACTAAGGTGTTCTAACGACGGGCTAGAGAACAGACTGACTGAGGTGTTCTAACAACGGGCGATAGAACAGCCTCTCATCACAGTGTGGCTGATTAATGAGCAGTCCTTCAGGCCGGCCCTGTCCTCATCACCACCAGACCGTTCCTCCACCTCTCTGTTTCTATAATTAAACCCCCATAATGACCTGAGCAGGACTGCGTCTCAGGAGGTCTGGTTAGAGGTCTGGTTAGAGGTCTGGTCTGGTTAGAGGTCTGGTCTGGTCTGGTTAGAGGTCTGGTTAGAGGTCTGGTCTGGTTAGAGGTCTGGTCTGGTGAGAGGTCTGGTCTGGTGAGAGGTCTGGTCTGGTGAGAGGTCTGGTCTGGTTAGAGGTCTGGTCTGGTTAGAGGTCTGGTCTGGTTAGAGGTCTGGTTAGAGGTCTGGTCTGGTTAGAGGTCTGGTCTGGTCTGGTTAGAGGTCTGGTTAGAGGTCTGGTTAGAGGTCTGGTCTGGTTAGAGGTCTGGTCTGGTTAGAGGTCCGGTCTGTGCTTTATGGATTAGATTGGGCGGGTTCTGTTCATTGGCAAGCCGTTGTTTTCTGCATATGTATACTTCATGTAGGCTACACACACACATGTATAAACGCAGGGGCGCAGGCTTACCCACACACACACACACACATATAAATGCAGCGGCATAGGCTTACGTTACACACACACACACACACACACACACACACACACGTATAAACGCAGGTGCGTAGGCTTACACACACACACACACACGTATAAACGCAGGGGCATAGGCTTACACACACACACGTATAAAAACAGGGGAGTAGGTTTACACACACACACACACACCTTTGGGTTGTACTTGTTTGATTGTCTGCTCAATCTAACATTGAATATTGTCTAAATTCTTCCCCAGCGGGCGGAGGTCTGTTGTGAGGACGGCTGGCCTGCTGTATCACTGGGACTGTGCAGGTCATCTGAATCACTGAGACTGTGCAGGTCATCTGAATCACTGGGACTGTGCAGGTCATCTGAATCACTGGGACTGTGCAGGTCATCTGAACCACTGGGACTGTGCAGGTCATCTGAACCACTGGGACTGTGCAGGTCATCTGAATCACTGGGACTGTGCAGGTCATCTGAACCACTGGGACTGTGCAGGTCATCTGAATCACTGGGACTGTGCAGGTCATCTGAACCATTGGGACTGTGCAGGTCATCTGAACCATTGGGACTGTGCAGGTCATCTGAACCATTGGGACTGTGCAGGTCATCTGAACCATTGGGACTGTGCAGGTCATCTGAACCATTGGGACTGTGCAGGTCATCTGAATCACTGGGACTGTGCAGGTTATCTCCTGTATCATTGGGACTGTGCAGGTCATCTGAACCATTGGGACTGTGCAGGTCATCTGAACCATTGGGACTGTGCAGGTCATCTGAACCACTGGGACTGTGCAGGTCATCTCCTGGCTACTGTCTGAACTCACTAGCGATAACCAGCCTGCTAGACTGATGAGAGACCCCCACACACTCAGTTCTGCTACTGATCCCTCCCCTCACTGGAAAGGCTTCCCTCCGGAAGAGTTGATCTCAATCACCAACTGGGCGAAGAGGGTCTGCGTCCGGGAACGCCCATAATGGATTGATTTCATTTCACGAGCATAATCAGAACTCAGGAATGGGAACTTGTTGATGATATACACAATATCCAGAGTCCTAACACATTGCACATGTTCACAGTCCTGAGTTCTGATGTGCTCAGGATATGACATCATTCCAGTATGGGCATTCCCAGACACAGAGCCTTTTCACCCACCATGATATGGGCCCTGGGCAGGATGTCCGCACAATGGTGGTCATGGCTGGTCTTCACATCCCCGTAGACAAACTAAACGATGCATTTTAGATGAACATTCTCCGTAGGTCTACGGCAAGGCTAAAACAAGGGTAGGTCCAAATCGGCTGCAGAAAATAGTGTCAAAGTCAATCGTCCCTGATCGGTCATTACGGGGACATAGTTCTAAGATTAACAGGGCTGAGTGATAAGAGCATCATTAAGCCATATCTCCCACCGGTGTCTGCGAGGCCGCTGGCAGGCAGTAGAGGAGCCTGCATTCATAATATCACACGGGGAAAGGATGACCGCTCATAATCTTTCACCTGAAGGTGTTGACTAAGGCCTAATAAAAGAGAGAGGCCATGAGGGACCTGCCCAGAGCAGCGGGAGATGAGATTAGCAACGCTACTATTTCAGCTGATTCACGTTTGTTTTCTAAAGTATATCTCTCAGTATCTCAAGTATAAGCTACTGTAGTTGCAAAACACACCCAGTAACTAGAATTCGAATTCAACTGATCAATGCATGTGTGGCGGAGTGGTACTCTACTGTTAGTTGTTTCGACAACGCCACTCTCACGTATAGGGGTGAGAGGCCCTCAAGCGAGCAGACTATAACTAAAGCTGGGTTCCTTACACATGTCCTGTCCAATTAAATGAACTACAGCAGAGGCAGTGGTAGAAAAAGTATAAATACAATGGTTTATTTAATCAACAGGTCTCTACGGCATACAAACAGACATCACACAATATAAAAATAGACATTTGATAAGAAAAAGAATAAACGCTATGGGTGGGGGCAGGACGTAATTGGGACTGCGCGTATGGTTGTTGGGTGAACTCCTAACCTGGGAGGGGCATGCTATATCACACGTGCGTTAAGGAGGTCATACGTGGGTAAAGATAATAAATCACACCAAATTGTATGGATAGCACACATCACACAACTGAAAATCACACCAAACGTTTTAGGCTACATATATATATGCTGTCCCGACACTTGAGTCGGGGCGCTTGCTCAGACACACCTATGTTTCTGTGTAACCGTCCCTTTTGCTGCAAACTGTAAGGTATTAAAGTAAGTTCTTTTATTCTATTCTGTTGTATTTCTCGTCCTCATTTGACAAGGTTGTGTGGTTGTGTTGACTCCTACGAGGGGAACCCTGTGGTACTGGCGATTTCAATCTGGAATGTTATAATAGTCTTTTGTGAGTGTCCAAACGTCATAGGTCAACCGAATCCAGCCACCACATTTCACTGGTGTCCAGAAGTGGGATTCCAGCTGATCTGCCCGTCTGAGTGAACCTCCGTTGGGACTGATCACCCTTCACGCATCCACTTCATAGCCAAGCCGTCGACGGACGAGGTTGAGGGCGGACGCAGGGTCGCTCAGACCGGGCAGGGACGCCTGGAATCCATCGATAGGACAGCCAACCCAACACAACTGGAGGATTTTGCTTTTCTGACATTTTAAGTAAGTTCCAAACGTACACCAATTGTTCACAGAGTTAAAAATTCCTTTTTAATGAGAGTATATACCTAGGGCTACGCTTGTTGACGTACGGCATAGGATATAAGAGATTAATAAGGTCCACACATACACATTGGTTGCCACGGTGAGGTTTTAATGCTAGCTACATTATAAACTACATAGTCCGTCCATAGACCAAGAATTCCCGCACCCAAAACACCGGTTAGGCTCACAGAGAAGTGCTGCGCCTGTGTTTAACATTTTAGTTGTTGACGAGTTATTCTTTTGGTTGGGTTTTCAAATTCATTGACTGTGTGAAGTGTTTTATCCGAGCGGTGCGAAATAGAACCATAACGACTCCGATATTAAACAGTGTTGCTGTTCCACATAAGGTGTTCCCTGTTAAACATACTTGTTACATAAAGTACGTTCCCTATTCTGACTAAGGTACCATTCTGTTACTATTCTACTACTACTGTTATACTACTATTACTATTACTATTACTACTTGTTAAAGAAGTGTGATTGAAGTGACTGTTGTGTTGTGTACAGTAGAGACCTAAGGTGCTTGAAATATGGGTTCAAACGTAGGCAAAACACTCGGTGATTTCTGCTCCGAGAGTAGATGCTATGCCTATATGAGGGACACGCAAGGCGCCCGTAGCGTGATCGGCCTCCACAATCTCGATAAGGTAGGCTGGCCCGCTAACGGTACATTTGCAATGTGTGTGATAAGAGGAGTGAAGGATAAAGTGGAACAGATGACAGAGAAGGAAAGGAAAAAAATTAAGTTAGAGAGCGATGTTTGTGCGGTTCTCGGTCTCTGGGGAAAAAGAGGCTAAGAACCGTCAAAAGGGATGTGAATTAACACTTTTTTCCAGTCAGGGGGGAGATACGGTTGTGCCGTTTCTTACTGATCAGGCTCGCAGAGACGATGAATATAGCCCGTTCGCCGCACCAGCGCCGCTGCAGCAACATCCGCTGCAGCCACCTCCGCAGGAGGCACCAGCCAACCGCACATCAGTGCCCCCTCTCTACCCCAATCTCTCTCTCTCCGTCCAGGCACCAGCCCCGCTGCAGCCAGCTGCGCAACAGTCATCTCCACCCGCCTACCAGCAAGGTACCAGGCCGCGGCACCACTACAATCGGGGCCGCCATCAATACCCACCGATGAGGCAGCCATCAAACTCATCACCAAATACATAAAAAAAAGTAAACTATCTGAGGACAATTTTAACAAATTAATGACATCTCGTAACCTCTCTCCAGCGCCACAGACACCCGCCCCAAGGGCCCCACAGGCCGCGTCCACACCCCACTCAGGGGGTGCCTGCGGCGGCCCTGAAGACTCCGACACCGGGTTCGGAGCATCCGTGTCAGCCGTGGAGGAGGAGGCAGAGGAGGGCCAGTTCCCGATGATCGAGCTACCCAATGCTAACGGAACAATGAGTCTCGTCCATCGAGCCATGTCTCCCAGTGACATTCATGACATGATACTTCAATTACCCCCACTAAAAAGTGATTCTGAAGGGTATGCCAGACAACTAACCAGACTTTCTAGTGATTGCCTCCTCACTGTCCAGGACCTCGTGCGCATCATCTACAAAACCGCTGGACCAGGGGAGCTGTGGGACCGGCTGAACCTCCGGGTGTTCCGGGTCGTACAGCCAGGCACCAACTGGGTCGAAGCCCCAGGAACCAGCGTGGCCAACTACCGAATGCACCGGCTCCTGAGGGACCTCCGCCAGAACCTGGTTCTCATCTGGCCCGTCAGCCGAGATCCAACAAAGGTAACAAATTGTGTACAGGAAGCCGAGGAGCCGGTGACGACCTACATCGAGAGGCTGAAGAAGAGCATCGCTGATCACTTCCGTATGAACGACCAAATGGAGGGGTATGGATCCACGCTCGTGGGCATGGCCCTAAAGGGGATGAAGCCCGCCCTCTCACAGCGGGTGACCCAGACCTGGATTGGCTATGACGACAACCCCACTGCCAACGACCTCATCATCCACGCCAGACACGCCGAGAAGCAGCAGAACGCGAAGGATGCCGAGGCTGTCGAGCAGGAGAAAAAGAAGGAGGCCAAAAACAAGGCAAGTCTGAACACTGCACTAACTATGGTTATGTCTGATGCTCATGCCAGGCTCCACGACCCGCCCAGGGAGCCACGCCAGCAGCCAACGGTGCAGTGGAAGGAGCGGACCAGGAGCGGGCCAGCGAGAGGCCAGTACGGACCAATGAGGTGCTTCAACTGTAAGGAGGAGGGCCATATGGTTCGGGACTGTCCATATCCAGAGACGGAGCAGCAGAAGGAGTGGAGGAGGAGGCACCAGAACCGCGAAGGAGACCCAGGTAGAGCAGGGAGAGGGCCCTTCCAGGTTCATAGCGATGTGTTACAGTACAAGCAGGACCGACCAAGGCAGAACCAAGGAACCGGAGGATCAGGAGGCACCTGGAGACCAGCCAACCGCAATGACCTTGCATGATGGGGCGAGGAGGCCAGGGAGGGAGTCTGTGATGATTGGCACGACTCGACCGTTCCTCCCTTTTCCGATAAGGCTGAAGGTACATCTAGCACTGACACGCACAATGAGGGAGTATACATTATGATTGAGGGAGCACACAGACGATTGCCCACTGTTCTTTTGACAATCGAAGGTCAGGACATAATGTTTCTTGTTGACTCCGGTGCTACCACTTCTGTGTTATGTGCTAACCAATGTAATTTCAGACCTACACTGTCGGGAGATACCAGAACCACTAGAAGCGCGTCTGGGGCCTCCACAACTGAACCACTCACTGTACCAATAAAATGCACGTTTCACACTGATTCAGCATCAATTGATTTTGAGCATTCATTTATGTTTAGCAAAGGGTGTCCCATGAATTTGCTGGCCAGGGACATCATGTGTAAACTCAACCTAAATTTAGTAGTTACAGATGCCGGAGTCAAAGCACACATACCACACCCAGACACAGACACAGAGTTCAGGCTCATGCTAGATGAACAGGACCGGTTTGCCCTGGTCCTGGAGTTAGCAGAGGAGGACGGGGACTTGCTGGCACATATGGTTAATAATTTTAGGGAGGACATGACTGTAGATCCACCTATCTAACTGTACAAACACCCCATGTTACGATGCAGGTTACAGCAAGCAAAAAGGAAGTTGAAGAATGGGTAAGGGATGTAGATGGAGCAGGTCCCCAGCTAGGCACAGGCAGGATTAACAGCATCTATTTCAGCAACTCTATCACCACAGCAGGAGTCACCCTAGGAGACGCCGAGGCACACGACTATGTGGCCGCCGTCCAGGAGGGGGTGCCCCATGTTTCTCTCACCAAAGGGCGGACGGATGCATGGGTTAGTCTAGGAGGCTTCACAGGGGCCTGTGAATGGCTGTGGAGCACGGGTAAACATGAAAAGGAGGGTTACACTCAGTTCGGTGAGGTAACCTCCCTATTGATGTATGGTGAACTTGTATATAGATTGAAACTGTTTGAACCCATGAGGTTGACCATGACCCGAGATGTAATGGCAATTTTTGATCCACAGTACCTGATGACCGAGGAGGAACCAGCCGATGTAGGGGAAATGTTAGCCAGGCTACCCCACTGCATCTGGGCATCAGGGAAGTATGATGTAGGGAAAGTCAGGTCAGCCACCCCAGTGGTGGTATCCAACAGAGACGGAGGGGCCCAGGCGCCCGGAGTTCAGGTAAAGCAGTACCCCATCTCAAAGGAGGCAGAAGAAGGTACCCCAACAGCCGTCCGAGTGAACGAGAGACCAACCTGGGTACACACAGCACATGTGAAGCGGTGGAGAGGGGAAGACATCCCAGAGGAAACCACCAGAGACTTCCCATCGTGTGAGCCACCCACAAAGGGGGGACCCGACACCCCACAAACTGACATTCCTTCTGTTCCCAGTTTTTCCCCTGTCAAGGAAGAACAACCAGTCCCAGAGCCCGCGGACCCAGAGGTCCCAGAAGAGGAGGAGCCACCACCTAGGAGACCCCAGAGAGAGCGAAAGCCACCCGCTCACTTATCCCAATATGAATGAAAGTAAGCTCATCGTTGCCACCGCCATACTATTTACCGCTCTGTCATTCATCAACACCGGTGCCGAGGCCAGACAAACGTTCCATTGTGAGGAGGGGAGGGAGTGTGAAATTAACATTTGCGGATACTGGTACTCTTACTATGGGAGGGCGTTCCCCGTGTACCTCTGTATAGAACCATGCAGCATTAAGTGTGATGTGTTCCGGTCAACAGGGACGATCGACGGAGTGGGGTCCCGAGAATGTAGCGAATCCTACAGGAGAGGCATGCACTATGCAGATGTTCCGCAGGTAAAATTCCGAGGCGGGTCTACGAGAGGAGAGATCAGCCAGACGGATAATTGCGTTACCTGGACCCTGACCCCAAGACGGGGCGATGGAGGGGACTATCAGGCGGGGGTAGACATATGGGGAGAAGACCCCATGGAGCGATTCCAACTCATAGTAAGACCTCGACCCACCACTGCCATCGAGAAAATCAATCAGGCCGCACAAGCAGGGAAAAACAGCGTAAACATACAGGTGACAAACGGAGAGGAGGAGGCCGAATTTCTCTCCAGTAATAATGATCCCCTAGTAGGTACAGACCACCATGGACCCACCCAGGAGGCCAGGAGCGCCCTTCGCCGCTGCAGAGGAAACATGGCCTGCGCCCGAGCTGTCCTCATCAGTCAAGTCCACAACGGACCCTGCTGGGTGTGCCACGAGGGAGTCAGGACGGACTCCTTCGAGGGCATCAGCAGCAAAGATGTGAACTTCAGCAACACTGGTAATTGCACTACACCATTTGACATTCTAAGTTTTCTCTCAATTGACCAAATGATCAGGAACAACGTAACCAGCCCACCTCCAGTAACCTGTCAGCACCAGAACGAGCCAACATCCGACGTCCGGAGACGCCACCGAGTGACCCGGAAAAACGCACCAGTGTGTCTCTGCCAACACGACCCCAAAGCACCACTGTTGGGATGGTCTCAGTGCGCCACCAATATCCATGTCGACGCCCACAACCCCAACTGCACGGTAACCTATCGGAATGTCACACACAATGTAACCTGTCCTTGGGGACTTATATCCACTCCTAAAAGCATGCTGGCGTATGGGTGGGTTTGTGGAGAAAGACACAGATACACCCTAGGACCAGCAGGAACCTGGAGGGGATGCTGCTACCCAGGACTCCTGAAACCCAAAAGTAACATCCATCCAGCCAATCCAACTGGCCCAGAACTCTCCACCACTGCCGTCGGACACCGAGACAAACGTGAGGTAGGCCCACAATCCCAACACCCCAATCTTAATTTTCGCAATCCCTGGACCTCTCAAGCCGAAGAGGCGGGTCTAGGGGTCGCTGCGTCATTTGGTTTCACTGCATCTATCCCGGCCGTTTGGAGCCTCGAGAAAATCAACCGCCTCGCCTGGGATGACGAGTGTCTAGCCAATGCCACCCGAGACATCAATTCGGCCATGTCCCAACTGACAGCCGAAGTATCCGCCATGAGGGAAGCTCTCCTGGAGAACCGTGAAGCCCTCGATCTAATCACCGCCAGGGAAGGTGGAGTATGCAAAATGTTAGGCATAAGTTGTTGCTTCTTTATCCCAGACGCCAAAGACAATGTCACTAACTATCTCAAACATAGCGCCACCATGATTGAACAAGTTTTGAGCCAGGTTGCCCCCACCGGAGGAGATCTGCATTGGCTGACCGAGTTCTTCTCTGGCTGGGCGGGGAAAGCAGTCTACATGATCGTGAGTGTCCTGGTTCTAATTGGAATACTAGTGTTCTGTGGCATCCCTATCTGCAAGTGTTTCATCACCAAAGCAACCAGAGCCACCCTGGGAGGAGACGCCACCGAGATGGTCCTGCTGCAGGATGAAGAAGCCTCCCTGTCCCCAGCCCAGCAGAAGGCCTGGGATCTCCAGAAATACCATGAGGCTAACCCTGGAGCGATTCACCAGTAAACAGGCAAGATCTGAGCACACACACACATTTCCAGACACTGATAACAAACACACCACACACTGGAACCTCCTAACTCGGGTAGACACGAGAGCCGTGGCCCCTGCTAGTCGAGCTACTGAGCACACACACACATTTCCACACACTGATAACAAACACACCACACACTGGAACCTCCTAACTCGGGTAGACACGAGAGCCGTGGCCCCTGCTAGTCGAGCTACTGAGCACATACACACATTTCCAGACACTGATAACTGACATGCACCCCACACGGGGACCTCCTAACTCGGGTAGACACGAGAGCCGTGGCCCCTGCTAGTCGAGCTACAACCACCTCCCTACAGTGACAGACCAGCTGGCAGTCACCTAAAGGTTGAGCATCGGAGAGGACTCTCGGAGTCCTGAAGACCAAACCACCAAGAAGCTGAGTAACTGACCAATAGGGTCAACCCAAAAAGCAATAATACTGTTGTAAATTTCACTATTAAAGGCTCATGCCATTCCTGACATTTTGAACTGTTTTATGATTGTACTAGTTACAGTACAGTAACTATGTTCTATTATGTTTTATACTCTGTTTTAAAGTCACTGGGCTATTTAGATGTGTTTTCAAGTACTCTGTTATTCCCCATTCTGATAGCTTAGCTTAGCATCATTCACCAGTAATGTTAACAGTAGAGTGATCCATATTATGGATCAAAGGGGGGAAATGTGGAAGGTATTTTTTAAAGTGCTATTATAGTTGTTTAAACAGAAGGCCTGCTTTTTTAGGCCTAGTTAAGCTTCAATACTGTTGTACACTCTGTAGTTTTCCAGAACACAGTATGCATGAAAAGTTGTTATTATCTATGTTCCAGTAGCAGATAAGTTGACTGCCAAGGACACCTCACAATGAAAAGCCTGTTGAAATTGTAACATAACAGAACACCTTATCCACATCGCCGAATGGAAGACGACAGTAGTGAGCTCATATGACCAACCATTTAGATAGAAGTTTCAACCAATCAGGTACTCATACATGTAGTCACGCGGTGTGGAATAGCATAGCATCTCATAGTAGCCTAGCCGTAGCCTAGCCTAGCATATATATATGCTGTCCCGACACTTGAGTCGGGGCGCTTGCTCAGACACACCTATGTTTCTGTGTAACCGTCCCTTTTGCTGCAAACTGTAAGGTATTAAAGTAAGTTCTTTTATTCTATTCTGTTGTATTTCTCATCCTCATTTGACAAGGTTGTGTGGTTGTGTTGACTCCTACGAGGGGAACCCTGTGGTACTGGAGATTTCAATCTGGAATGTTATAATAGTCTTTTGTGAGTGTCCAAACGTCATAGGTCAACCGAATCCAGCCACCACAGTACCAAGAGCTGCTGGGTTTAAAACCCGGTTTCTTCAACGCTTGCCCACAGTCACCAGCAAGTTGAGGAAACCGCTGCTACATATGATAAAAACATTAGTCAACCAAAGGTCAAATGAAAAGAAGATGGCTAGTGCCAGCGTAATGATAGATAAGCCTACCTTAGTAGCACTGGGCTAATGCCTAACACATCAATCAGATCAAACACTCCGCAGACAATTTCCTCCCGCACTGCTCACAGCACCGAACAAGGACTAGCACAAGCCTGTTAGCAAACGCTACCTTCAATTATCGCGGGGCTTGAGGTGGAAGTAAGTGGCACTCAATAGGCTGCCTAAAAACTCCTGGGTCCTAAAGCTACCCGGCTACACATGGAAAATATAATACCTAGCATAGAGGATTTTACCCTCCGAGAGGGGGGGGCAACATTTTGACGTGAGAAAAAAAAAACAGTTCTGCAGGGTTGCCAACTTTTCAGAAAAGCTTGGAGTGAGACTGACATTTGTTTGGGGGGCGGCTGTCCTCACATCTTTAATATTAATTTGTACCTCCGCCCCGATGACGGCACGTCCCATGGCCATACCGCCATATTTGGAGATGGGAAGGTCACAGGGTCGAAGGGTTCAGAATGATGCTCTCAAGCGCTCAAAAAGATCCACAAAATTCATTCATGGGCAGAGGTCTGAGCACCATTTGTAGTTGTACTGTAAGTTTAATAATTTCTAACCCCTCAACCTACAGGTACAACAGTTTTGGCCACCAGAGGGGTCTGATGAGACCTCAGTGTCAACCATGACACACTACACAAACACACTAGCATGACCCAAGACATGGTTCAATATGTGCAGGCTATTATACTATTATAATAAATACAATAATTTACAGTCTTCGCATACTCGTATTGTTCAGATTTAAACCTGTTTTAATTACATTTCCATGTCAATATTATAAAAAATAAAATAAAATGTAGTCTTTACATACTCATTATTGTTCAAGTTTTTTTCAGTTTTTTTTACAACTTTTCAAATATATTTATTGCCACAAGAATAATCACAGATTTCAATAATAATCAAGACTACAACACTAGATGACATTCATTCATCCACACTGTGGCATGAATCTTACAAAGATAACAATAGAATACTGAATAGCAGTAGTGGGATTATACCATCCTGCTCAGGGTTAAAGAACTAGAATGCTACATGTTTTTGTTTTACTATGCCACAGGTCTACTGAGCTGAGTGGTCCTTGTTGTACTGGGCTGTGGCCTTCTTTAAGGCCTTGATGAGCACTGGGGAGGACTCCCATTGAAGCATGGCTCCAGGTTAGACATCTTGATGGTCATGATTGAGGACAGGGTTCCATCTAGGGCCAGTCTGTTCCTGGTCTTGTTGAGCTTGTTGAGTTGGAAAACACTCGCTCTGCGTCTGCATTGGAGTGGGACAGAACCAGGGCCAGCTTCGCGATGCTGCCGAGCCTCTTGAACTGGCTAACCCCTGTCACCTTTGAAGATTGAACTGTGTAAATACTCTACAATAGGCCTCAAACACAGCAGGCATTTTGAAATATTGAGGTTGCTTCTAATTGGTTTACAGGCAAAAATTGTGTAAGCTGCAAATACTCTTGCACAGAGTTCCATTTATTTATTTAATTCATATTCTTTGTAGAAGTGTCATGGCGAGGCATCTTGAGAGAGACTATAGGCTCCTGTGCGCCATGGACCAGGGGGCTATGCCAAGGATATTTAGATAACTGCTTCTCAACTAGCATAGTACATCAAACCAACAACATCATTACTGTTTAACCTTTTACCTGGCAGTTTTGGGACCTTCGCAGGCTTCACTTCACTATAATTACTAGTCCTTCACCATGCAGATGTGCACTTGCTAGAAATCAATGAAAAGTAGCTAATTACTAGCTAGTTGACAGCTGAGCTAACGTGGTTAGCTAGCTAAATTCTAGTCACTACTGACAGCCACTGTCTCAATACGGCGTGAAATAATTGCAAGGTAAAAGTTACAAGTGACAGCTAACTTTATTTTTTCTCCTTTTGAAGAGCTGACGCCAGTATGGTCTGGAAAGGATGACCCAGTCTGGCTAGCTTCGATAGCCTCTGGAGCACTTCTGCATTCGATTGCACCTGCTGCGGTGTCATTTCGAGTGGTAGCTTCTTCATTAGCATTGCCAGTTTTATATTTTTTTTATGAAGAACTGGTCAATTGTTTTTATAGCTCTTTTCGCCATCGTGAGCAGGGGCTACTTGCCCCTGCCCCCCCTATAAAATCGCCCATGACCTCAAGGTCAAAACAACAGCGAACGAAAACAGAAAAACAGCTTTATGACTGGAGTTTTTTTTTGCTGAGTCAAAGACAGACGGACGTGTGTTCTGGGCTGGGATGGTCAACCTCGTGCCTGCCCAGCTCAACCGTCCGTCCGTCTGTTTATGTGAGTACCTGGTCATCCTGAGGTCACACACTCACATCCTCACCTGGTCATCCTGAGGTCACACACTCACATCCTCACCTGGTCATCCTGCGGTCACACACTCACATCCTCACCTGGTCATCCTGTGGTCACACACACATCCTCACCTGGTCATCCTGCAGTAGCACACTCACATCCTCACCTGGTCATCCTGCCGTCACACACTCACATCCTCACCTGGTCATCCTGTGGTCACACACCCACATCCTCCTCCTCCCCCCAGCAGACAGACACGCCTCTCCGCCATGGCTGCTGTTTGCTCACTGACAGTCCACTATCTCTGACACTACTGACCCCTACAATTATACAACACACAATATACAGTCCAACACAGCAGGCAGACAGGCTCACACACACACACACAAACACACAGATGCACACACCTCCAGCCTCCAAACACTCCCCCTGACTGTCAAAGGGCATAAAGAGATGAGGAAGGGAGCTGATCATTCAGTTGAGCTGCATCACCATCACAGTCACAGCGTTTGTCCAGGAACAGCTCAGCCTGGCTATAGTGGGCGTGTGACACCCGAGGGCTGCTAGAGATTGGGCTCGTCACTGTTTACTCTTTACTGCCCAAACACCTGCCGGCCTGCAGATCAACAGCTAGTCTCTCTCCGCCACCTGGAGCACGTTTGCAGTAAGACACTACCTCAGCAGAGAGAGAGAGACAGACAGAGAGAGAGAGCATCTAAGAAGACCGCCGGACGACCTTCCAGCGTGAGACGTCAGACTTGCGGACGCTGGTGCGACCTCCGGAGGATGGAGCCCAGGAAGCAGCTGTGTTCCCTGGCCCGCATGGCGCTGCCCGGCCTGGGCTTCGGCCTCATCTGCCTGGGGGCCTACCTGGTGTCCCTGCACCAGGGCTACCACTACGCCCTGCGGGTGCTGCTGGCCTACATCCTCATCACCTGCGGCTTCCTGGCGCTCCTCACCGGGGTCTTCTGGTCCGTCTGCCACGGCATGAGGAGCAAGATGTTCCAGCGCGGAGGGAGGAGGCACCCCGACGCCCACATCTTCACGGTGGACAGGTGAGGAGCCAGCCTGTTCCACAGCACACACTAGAGAGATACTGTAGCACACTAGACAGATAGCACACTAGATAGATAGCACACTAGAGATAGCACACTAGAGAGATAGCACACTAGATAGATAGTACACTAGAGAGATAGCACACTAGAGAAATAGCACACTAGACAGATAGCACACTAGAGATAGCACACTAGACAGATAGCACACTAGATACAGTAGATAGCACACTTACCAAACCTTCAAGTAGGGGGGACAAATCTGTGTACTGGAGAGGGATTCCGATTTGGATGATAATGACAATATACCCTCTCACAATAGACAACACACTAGGCCTGGGATGCTATTAGATCTAACGAAGGAAAATGCACATTCAACTCGGAATGATATGAATGAATGATACGCTCTTATGATATGAATGAATGATACGCTCTTATGATATGAATGAATGATACACTCTTATGGCATGAATGAATGATACGCTCTTATGACATGAATGAATGATACGCTCTTATGACATGAATGAATGATACGCTCTTATGATATGAATGAATGATACGCTCTTATGATATGAATGAATGAACGAATGAATGGATGGATGATAGGCTCTGGTGATAACAGGACAGGACTAACAGGCATGGTGGGTCACATTTCCCCTCAATAACGTTGCCCCCCCCCCCCCGCCAGGCCGAGCTGTTACCCCCCCTCGTATGAGGAATCCCAGCTGAGCCACGCCCCTCCTGCGGTGGTGGTGGTCAACGAGGAGGACCCCCGGATAACCCTGGCCCCGCCCCTCTACACCCGGGACAGCTCTGAGACCCCCGATGACAGCTTCAGCGCCGAGCTGCCCCCGCCCTACTCAGAGACCGGCCCCAGCGGACCCAGCAGCCAGGAGGAGGAGCGCGCCGGCCCGTCACTGACCTGACATCCGTCTGGCGGTTTTTGACTCCATGAAGCCCCCCCCAGCCCCGCCCACACCCCCCCGGTTAAAGTCAGGGTTGGGGATGAACAAGCTGCCCCTGGATCTGGGTCTGAACCACTTTCCACTCCAGGACCCGGCCACCCAGACCATCTTACAGAATGTCTTGGGCCGGGACAGGGTTACGGCTCCACAGCGGGGCCGAGTCGGTACCGAAAGTACCTGCGTGACCCCCCTGTGACCTCTACCCAGCGGCCTGACCCTGCTGGTGACAGGTGACTGCATCTGAGGCGTCTAGCAGAGGGCCAGCAGCTGTGGGCTGACAGACAGCGTGTTGCTCCAGGGCTGGTCCAGTAGCTCAGGATGTCCGGAGCAGCTGGTCTTGTGGGGCCAGAGATGGACGCCGCTGCTCCACGGTCTTGGATGAAGACCAGCTGAATGGACAGCAGAACTCCGGACACCTTCCAGGTCCGCGGACGAAGCCCCTGGGCTTGGCTCGGCCAGGGGTGGGCGTGGCTCGGCCAGGGGTGGGCTTGGCTCGGCCAGTTTCTGTGTTTTCAATTGAGAGCACTCCATATAGGGAAGATCAATTCTACCATTTTAGTTGAACTATTGAATTCTAATGGATGACAGTTGTCTGTGTTGAAATGTTTCCTGTTATGTGAACCATGTTTATGATAATAAACGATATTCTATACAACTGAGTATCTGCAGTATCTTTCATTTACATCAACAAAACTAGACTTGGGTCAAATACTATTTGAAAGCCATTTAATACTTGCAGCGTTCGCTTGAGTCTGCCTTAAGTGGGTAGGGCGTTTTTGAGACTCATTTGGTTCCAATGAGCCAGACCAGACCAATCAAACATGAAATGATTTCAATGGTATTTTGACCCAGGCCTGCAAAATAGTGGATAGATTCACCAATATTTCAAACACTGACAGCTGTCAGTTAAACAGTGGTTTGGAAAGTAGCAGCATAAACATTCTATGGTGCTATGGCCACCTAACGATCCAGCTGGTTAACCCCATGTGACCTCTGACACGCTCCCATAGGTTATTCATGTTTGTGTGTGTGTGCACGTGCTCCCAATCACCCTCCCTCACACTGTGTCCACAAAGAGTGTCAGGAGGAAATTATAAATTTCACAACACAATGACCGAATGTTGTTTACGGCACCAGACCATGCCAGTGTCCAGAGTACACGGGGTGGGCGCGAGGCTAATGTGTCCGAGTGTGTTGTGTGTGAGTGCATCCGTACGGATATCCACCGGTTAATGAGTCACAATCACAGTGTTTATGAGTTCTTTCCTTCTTATAGAGGCAGTATAACCATCAGGCCCTGGGGCGTTATCGTCGCGCGCAGCACAAGCAGACCTGCTCATAAACAGCTCAGGATCACTCACAGCTGAATGGCTTGGACTGGCCGTCAAACTTCTGTGTGTAAAGTTAGGAAAATTGTGAATGGGCAAAAGATACAGTTATATCTAATTCTGCTGTATGAAATGCAACAAAATATAGATGCAGTTACACTCATTCACCTCACACTCAAATGAAAGAGTTTATTTGGATACAAAAAAACAAATTAAATACAGCAATGGCTTTCTCAGACCGCAAAAGGGCAAAAGGGCAAACACAAGCTACTCTAATCAAGGAAAACAACAACCATGTTGAGTGGTAACCCGTGGAATAGGCAGGCTGGCAGTATCTCTGGACCATTGCAATGATCTAACAGATACCATAGCTTTGCTAGTGTAAAGTATGTAACATAGGCAGTCAAAGCTGTCGTAGCCAGTGCACAGACTTGACTCACTAAGGCAGGTTTGTATGTGACATTTCACTGAGAACTCTCTGAACTGTCTCTCTCTCTTAGACAGCTCTCTTACTGTCTCTCTCTCTTAGACAGCTCTCTTACTGTCTATCTGAACACAGTCAAATGTGGTTAGTACTTCTCTAAGCTACCAGCTACCATTCACAGATCAAGAATCTTGTGTGCGGTTATCTTTATGCTGTATCAAACTCATATCATACATCTGCACCTCAAACAGTGTTTTGATTCAGTCTGGTATCAAAGCCATGGTGCGATGTCAGTTACCTTTTGTATAATTACAATTTGTTTGTAGCGTTTGATAGAGATAGATGATCCCTGAAGGACAAGCAGAGCTGGTGGTGTTGATTGAGTGAATGTGTGTGCAGGTGATACGGTTCTACTTCCTGAA
>NC_140256.1:13968089-13975589 GCF_949987555.1 Borostomias antarcticus | reverse complement strand
CAATAACAACAATTATACAAGAACAAGAGTACGCAGTAGTGAGTTTCTCGGTGGAAAAGACGTCTTCGCCGTTCTTACAACTGGATTTGGCAAACGCCCACTGAAATCGTTCTGGACGGCTAGAAGTCCAGACTGTATCACAAAAGGGATTTTATTTTTAAAAAAATTGCAAGGAAGTCTGGCTTCCAGGCTACTAGTTATTGGCCTCTCCTCCCTGTGTCACTGTCTGTTGTCAGAGGGTTGTGGAACAGTTGTAGAAGGGTTGTTGGAAAGGTTGTTGAAAGGTTGTTGCAAGGTTGTGAGAGGGTTGTGGCAAGGTTGTTGCAAGGTTGTGAGAGGGTTGTGGGAAGATTGTGAGAAGGTTGTTGCAAGGTTGTGAGAGGGTTGTGGGAAGATTGCGAGAGGGTTGTGGGATGGTAGTAGGAGGGCTGTTGGAAGGTTGTGGGAGAGTTGTTGGAAGGTTGTGAGAGAGTTTTTGGAAGGTTGTGAGAGGGTTGTGGGAAAGTTGTGGAAGGGCTGCTGGAAGGTTGTAGGAGTTGTGGGATGCTGTGGGAAGGTTGTGGGAGAGTTGTAGGTGGATTGCTGGAAGGTTCTAGGATGATTGTTGGAAGATTGTAGGAGGGTTGTAGGAAAGTTGTGGGAGGGTTGTGAGCAGGGCTCCTAACTAACATTTTTCCCCATCCTCCCGGGACCATCCCGACATCCAATCTAAGTCGTCCTGAAATGAATGTGGACTGTGCCTTCTTTTGTTTTTCTACACTACCATTCGTCAATACCGGTGGTGACAGGCGTCTAACAGGATTTCGCGTCTAGATAACGTTACTTAGTATCAGTTTGTAGGTCAAGCTACTTAGTTCACAGGTGTATATTTAGTAACTGTTAGTGATTGGTGTGTGTGTTCTCAAGGATGTTTAATAAGAACTCTGCATGCTACCCTAAACATGCAGTCAGTTTCATTTTCATCGCAGTTCATTACAACTTTAGAAAGTTTAGTTTTTGTCCAACTCTCGTCCCAAAATGTTAATTCTCCTATCCTATTTATCTCCGATCCTATTTTTATGGGCAGGATGTCGGGAGATGGTTGAGAGTCCTGGTTGTGAGGGATTAGGGAGGGTGTGTGGGAACATGGAGTGTGCCAAGTCCCACCAGTGGGAGCAGTGGACTCCCAGTCTCCCTGTCCTCTCCTCTCCTGGGAGGAGGCCTGTAATAAGAGGCTGGTGGGCGGGCTGTTGGAGGAAGATAGGAGGGAGTTGCTCTGAGGAGAAAGTCCTCAGAGTTATTCTAAGGACAGATATTAGATAAGGACCTGGGGACAGTTGGATAAATGGGGGGGGGTAGCCTAATTTGCATAGGGTGCGTGGGTTCTGCGTGACCCATGAGCGCCCTAGAGGACATACTGCGGCGGGAAAAAAAGGCGGGCGGGTTGAGTTCAACGATTGAAGCACATGAAAGCAGGGCTATTAATGGGGTAAATAAGAAGCCTAGCCTACATGTAAAATCAATAACATCAATGAATAATTACACTGAACAATTCTGTTAGGCTATATGTCCCTATCCACATTTTGCACATTCAAACAATTCTAATAGCCTAATGCACTTTCTAGGCTATCGTAGGCTAGGCCCTTACGTTACCTTACGCTCTCAACTTATATTGAAGTGACATAAAAAATGGAGAAACTAAATAAATCTGCTGCTCTTAAGATAAAAGAGAGGATAAAAAGGGCCTCCCATGCTGCAGCTGCAAAATGCCTTTCATTAGAACCAAGCCTACTGAACAAAGAACCACAGAGATAGAGTCAGAAAGTGAGGAGGATGAGCAGCCTGACAACTACAATGCTACTGTAGCTACAACTATCGTTAGCGGAGCAGCGGGACCGCAGACAGCCCCGACTGTGAAGAGCCAACAACAACGTCCCAGCAGGTGCATGAAGAGGGGATCTGAGGGGTCCTGATAATGACAGCAGTGACGACGAGGACCTTCTTTATATCAGATCTATCTCACTATTCCCATAAGCTGTGCACAGGCAGAGCACACTTTCAGTCGTCTTAAACTAATTAAAACATATCTGCGGTCTTTAATGAGTGAGAACCGTCTCTCAAATCTGGCAATACGTTTTATCGAGAGAGAAATGACTGAGAGGGTGGACTTCAGCAATGGAATTGAAACTTTTGCAAAGATGAAGAAAAGAAGAACACAGTTCAGATAGTCTACACATTCCAATAATAGCCTACTTTTAAATATTTTTATGCCTTTTTTCATGTGTTAAACTTTTTTTTTGAGTAGCCTACATTGGATTATTAGGCTTATAGCCTTCACCATGACATGTTGCCTCTGAGCAAATTGAGTGAAAATACCATATATTGAGCCTAGTCATTTGTCTTTACTGTACATTAGTATGGCTCTTTACTGTACATTAGCATGGCTCTTTACTGTACATTAGTATGGCTCTTTACTGTACATTAGCATGGCTCTTTACTGTACATTAGTATGGCTCTTTACTGTACATTAGCATGGCTCTTTACTGTACATTAGTATGGCTCTTTACTGTACATTAGTATGGCTATACTATTTGTTGTGGAGTTTTAGCACCTACTACTGGTGACTACGTAACTGCAGTTGATACCTGGAAGTGCTGTGTCATGTTTAGTCTGGTCTCGTTCTTATAATGAAGAACACGTCTTTTGTTATCCCTGGTCCTCGTTCTTAGAAATAAGTTTATATAGCTCCAGTATATCACAGCTTCAGTATATGTTTCAATTGGTACAAATTAATATAAATTCAATAGGCTATTTTAATTAATATATTATTAGAAACATATTTTTGATTGACAGACAGGCCAGGGGCCCCTTTGAGGTGAAAAAAACCATGGGAATAAAAGTGAATCTATGCCCCTGGGGGAGGGGGGGGGGGGGGGGGGGGTTGGGAGGGATGGGTGCAATCCTCATTAGATCGGAGGCTCACGAGGGCGCATGACTTCCAGGTCGCAGTGATATCCGGATGTGAATGACTACCGGGTCCGCTCATTTTCACTCGCAAAGAATGCAATTCAAGTTGCATGTCCGAAGACAATAATAATAATAATAATAATAATAATAATAATTAAAATGTAGGCTATCCCCTATGCTGTTACTTGTATGATCAGATGTTAGAAGTAAGCACTTGTCTGTTTGCAATTTTTTTTTTTATAAGCATTTGTTTGTTTACCTTGTTCTGATCAGTCTTCCGACTCGTGCATTCGGGTGCGTAGGCTAAGCTACATAGCCTAGCCCTTGTGTAGGCTAATCATTTGTATTTAACTCGGAAGATAATAATGGAAATTAAAATGTAGGCAATCCCCTATGTTGTTCCTTGTATGGTCAGTTGTTAGAAGTAAGCCCTGTTCGCCATTTTTGATAAGCATGCATGTTTTGTTTTGTATGCAACCTTGTTCGGATCGGTCTCCCGAGTCGTGCATTCTGGTGTGTAGGCCTACATAGCCTAGTGTATGATAATAATTTATAGGCTATTTACCTCGGAAGATAATGGAAATTAAAATGCAGGCTATCCCCTACTTCTTCATCATCATTGTTTGGGATAGTTGTTATTGTCCTCTCTCCCCCCAGGCTCGGGGTGGTAAAAGGATAGCCCCTCGGCCCCGAGCCTGGGTGAGGGGTCACCCAGGCTATATATTCGGGCACACCTCCAGGAGCCATGTCACCGTTTCGTCATCCAAAACCGTCAGGCCATGCATTCCGTTGGGTGTCCGATATGTTGGACAGTCCTGGATGACATGGTCTGCGGTTTGTTCCTCAGCACCACACTCGTACGCCGCACAGGATACCAAGCCCCATCTGTGCATCGATGAGCAGAAGCGTCCGATGCCGGTCCGGAGGCGGTTAAGCTTTACCCACACTGATCTGGGTAAGTCCATCCCGGGAGGAGAAGGACCAGCAGCCAGGATGAAATCATGGAGTCTGGAGGTGTTTGCCTCCCACTCCTCACGCCAGATGCGGTCTGCCCATCCTGCCTCGCTGATGTTAAGGTCTCTGCATTGCTGCAGGATATCCCGTGCGGCAGGCACAAAAGGATGTCTCGACTTGAGATGCTGGGGAGGCTCCACTGTTGAAGTGAGCCTGTCGTGGAACAGGTGGTTAGGCTCCACGGCCCGGCAGGCGAGACATGCTGTGGTTCCTGTGGGAGGCCAGCGGGCTGGATGCCTGCGAGGATGGGAAGGTTGTCCACAGGAGTGGGATGCAGGCATCCTCTCACAATGCGCAAGGCTTCGTTGATAGGCGGGTCGATGAGGCGGGTGTGAGCGCTGCGACACTAGACCGGTGCGCAATATTCACTGGTCGAGTAGACCAGGGCTAGGGCTGTCGTACGCAGTGTTTTTGCGCCAGCGCCCCAGCCTGATCGGACCAGTCGCCTCATCAATGCCACATGTGCTGTTAACATCTTACGCAGTGACACGAGGTGTTTGCGGAACGCGAGCGACCTGTCCAATGTCACGCCGAGATAGGTTGGTTTGGCACTGTATGGCAGGAGTGTACCGTCTACCGGGTGCACTCGGAGCTCACGTTTGGCTTCCTTGTTGTTAAGGTGGAAGGCCGCCGACACCGTCTTTGCCTTGCTGAGCTTCAATCTCCATTTCCGGAGGTATGCCGCCAGTGTCTGCATGTCCTTGCTCAGTGTCTCCTCCACAGCCTGCCAGTCTCCAGCTGAGTATACCAGTGCAAGGTCGTCTGCATAGGCATACTTCCTGGAGACCGTGGTCGGCAGGTCGTAGGTGTAGATGTTATAGAGGAGGGGGGCCAGGACAGATCCCTGGGGGATCTTAAGGCATCACAACCTACTTTGCTGTCCGCTACCGGTGGTGAGAGTGAAGCTGCGGTTTCGGACAAACTCCATGATCATGCTGGCCATGTGCCTGTCCGGCAGCAGGCAGAGCAGCTTGCAGGTGAGGCCGCGATGCCATACGGTGTCGTAGGCAGCCGTCAGGTCTATAAAGATGGCTCCGGCCTTCATTTTTGCCGAAAAGCTGTCCTCGATGTCTTGAGTCATCAAAGTGACTTGATCTACGGTCGATCTCCCGCGTTCGAACCCTGCCAGCTCCTGTGGGAGCAGTGGGTCGATGATTGGTTCGACGCGGGCGTAGATGAGACGCTCGAGGATCTTGAAGGGGATACATAACAGAGAGATGGGGTGGTAACTCTTGGGGTCCCCCTCAGGCTTGTTCGGCTTAGGGATCGCGACAACTAGGGCTCTTCTCCAGATTTTTGGGATCTTGAGTTGGCACAAGCAGGAAGAGAGGAACGCTCTTAACCATGACTTCAAGGCAGGCATGGTGCATGGAGTATAAGCTCCGGGCAGATAGAATCAGGTCCTGGGGCTTTCCCTGGCTTTACATGCTGGAGGGCAGCAGCGAACTCCTCCGGTGTGAATTCACCGGAGATGTTACCGCCGCTAGGAGTTACGGCCTTCCAGAGGTCAGACACTTCTTTTGCCATGAGACGTGACGATTCGCGGTCTTTGCCCTCGTATGTCCCACTTTTCACAAATTGTGATGCAATTTTGTTTGCAGAGATGGGGCAGTGACGGGGGGAGTGTCCTGTCTGAGTGTCTTGTCTCCTTCGGCTGAGTCTAGACAGCAGGGCTGAGGCAAGTCTGTCTGACTCAGCTCCTGGGGGAGCCCGGAGAAAGGCACAGTAGAGACTCTCACACTCCGCATCCCAACACGGTTTGTAGCTATTGCGACATCTGCGTGGGATGGATTTTTTGGCCGCTTTCACCAGAATGCCGCAGAGTTCCCGGTACGCCTCGTCCACGTTGTTGTTGTTGGGTGGTGGAAGGCACCTCGTGGATCTATGGGTAAGGAGGCGGTAGCGTTTCCAGTTGGCCTTTCGCAAGTTCCATCACTTCACCGGCTTGCTCGGTATGAGGTCCACGAATTTAGACATGGTAATCAGCGATGGTCGATGTTGGGACCGCGGGAACTTTCCTAGCACGCGTCTATCACAGAGCCGGTTGTCAGCGCTGATGCTCGCGAAGGCCAAGTCAGGATTCGTACCAGTTTTCCAGTGACACAAAGTGAGACAAAGCTGGCTGCACCCTTGGGATCGTACAATAGGGCCAGGTTGTTGTTAGCTGCCCAAGCAGCCAGGTTTTCTCCATTGGATGTATTGGTGCTGTACCCCCAGTCCTCGTGCTGGCAGTTGAAGTTGCCAGCGTAGAGGCAGGGGTGAGGGAAGACTGGGTGATACGCTGGTGTGATTCACAAGGGTGGAGACTTGTAGACGTTGACAATTTTAAAGCCGCCAACGTCCACGCAAAACCGCCAAGACTCCTACAGTTCCTCCCCGCGACCACACATGGTAACTGGGTACCTCGCGGTCACAGGCAAAACTGTAGGGGATCTCGGAGCAACAGTAGGGCCCAGAGGCAAGGCGCGCAGGCCCACCCGTGTGTGGACACATCCTGGCTCCTGCCAACCACTGTCCCAGCTATGGGCAAATAGAAGAAACCCTGCTGTAGTCCTGGACTATGCAGATGACATCTGTCTGATGTCCAACCGTGTGGAGCAGGCACAGGAGTAGAGGCAGACTGTGCTAGGGTTGGCCTCAGGTTGAATGCAAAGAAGACTGAGGCAATCACTTACAACACCCCCCTGGACCACCCACCTCTCAAGACAGCAGGGGGCAATGCTCTGGCAGAAGTTAGCGACTTCAAATACCTGGGTTCCTGGGTCAACTCATCAGAACAGGACCTTAAGGTGAGAAAAGCGCTGGCATGGAGGGCCCTGAATGTCATGAATAGTGTGTGGAACTCCAATCTCCCTCGACACATCAAACTGAGCTTCTTCCATGCGACTGTGGAGTCTGTCCTCCTATACGGCTGTGAAACTTGGACCCTGAAGCCCACCCTGCAGAAGTCTCTGGATGGGTGCTACACCAGAATGCTGTGTGTGGTACTAAATGTCAACCAGAACGAGCATGTTTCCAACAAGCATCTATATGGGGGGGCTACCAAAGCTGAGTGAGAAAGTGGCATCCAGGAGGATGAAACTTGCTGGCCACTGCCACAGACACCATAAACTCCCAGCCAGCAAGCTGGTGCTCTGGGAGCCGACACACGGGCACCGATTAAGAGGACGTCCCACACCAACATACGTGGAGGTACTGAGGAGGGATGCAGGAGTGGAGCGTTCTGCGGAACTGGCTGGATGTATGGAAGACCGAGATGATTGGAGACTTCGCTGTCAAGCTCGTCTAAGGACGACCTAATGAAACTAGACATAGTTTAAAGTTATCAGATTATACATCCCTATAGTGCTCATGTTCTGGAAAGGTAGGCCTAATAGATCGAAAATAGGCTACACTCACTCTATGCCAGGATTTATCAAACTATTTGTCCATAACCCTTTAATGGGTAATCAAGCACTGTCTTCATTGTCATGTGTGAGGAATGACGATTGACTCAGACTGTGCTGTGTCCTGCTGTAGACCTAAAGACTGATCTATTTC
>NC_140256.1:13893089-13955589 GCF_949987555.1 Borostomias antarcticus | reverse complement strand
ATGAGAGAGAGAGTCCAGAGAGCAGAGGTAAAGAGAGAGACAAGACAAGAGGTGTGTGCTCTATGTGTGTGTGTGTGTGTGTGTGTGTGTGTTTGTGTGTGTTGTGTGTGTGTGTGTGTGTGTGTGTTTGAGTTGTGTGTTCTGTGTGTGTGTATGTTGTGTGTTCTGTGTGTGTGTTCTATGTGTGTGTTCTGTGTGTGTTCTGTGTGTTTGTGTGTGTGTGTGTTCTGTGTGTGTGTGTGTGTGTGTGCTGTGTGTGTGTTCTGTGTGTGTGTGTGTGTGTGTGTTCTGTGTGTGTGAGAGTGTTCTGTGTGTGTGTGTTCTGTGTGTGTGTGTGTGTGTGTGTGTGTGTGTGTGCGTGCGTGCGTGTATGCGTGTGTGTGTGTGTGTGTGTGTGTGTGTGTGTGTGTGGGTGCGCGTGTGTGTGTGTGTGTGTGTGTGTGCGCGTGTGTGTGTGTGTGGGTGCGTGCGCGCGTGTGTGTGTGTGTGTGTGTGTGTGTGTACCTGTCCAGGGCGGTGCTGGTAGCCATGCTCCTGGCGAAGCCCCTGAGCCCCAGCTGTCTGAAGTAGGGGATGCAGGCCAGGTTAGCGGCCATCACAGCCACCGAGTCCGAGGGGCTGACAAAGAACCCGTCCTGGCCCAGGATCATGTACCGGTCCTGCCCACACAACAACACAACAACCAGAACATGTCATCAATCAAACACAACAACACAACAACCAGAACACGTCATCAATCAAACACAACAACCAGAACACGTCATCAATCAAACACAACAACCAGAACACGTCAACAATCAAACACAACAACCAGAACACGTCAACAATCACCACAACAACACAGCAACCAGAACACGTCATCAATCAAACACAACAACCAGAACACATCATCAATCAAACACAACAACCAGAACACGTCATCAATCAAACATCGTCTGCACAACCAGTCTAGTCACCATCAAATAATGAATATATTAGTTATACATAGTTGTTGTGAATCATTCTATCTCTTCCATCCACTAGACTCTCACTCAAACATGATCAGGCTGCGCATCACCTAACAGGATGTTATATTGGATGCTATTACAGCTACAGTACCAATGTGAGGTGCCTCAATCCCAAATTGAAGCCATTTGTTCTTTGGTGAAAATGCAATACTAACCATATCAATAAAACTTCCTTTTAGGCTTTTTGGCTGATATGATAATAGTCCTCGTGTGACAAAAGGGCTACAGGCTCGACCGCCCCCATGGCCACTAATACTCACACTAATACTCAACACTAATACTCAACACTAATACTCACACTAATACTCAACACTAATACTCAACAGTAATACTCAAAACTAATACTCAACACTAATACTCAACACTAATACTCAACACTAATACTCAACACGGCGACACTAAGTTCTGGATGGGAGCGGGCTGGGACGGCAGAACGGTGACATAACTCTCCGGATGCTATTAAGCTAGTCTAAGCTAATCGAGTTACGCTGACGTGCGTGAGCGAGCGGCGCGGTGTGAGAGACTGTGTGACAGCACTGTGGAAAAACTGAGCTCTTTGTTATCTCACAGATATTAGCCGGTCCCATCGCATCACTTCCTGTTTCCCAACGGCAAATGAACACAAAGAGTAACAAACAAGACGGTCGCCGAGCTTCTCTCCGGGTGTCTCTGGGCTGGAAACTGAGGAGGAATGAACTGAACTAGAACTGAACTAGAACCACTAGAAATGGTGCTCAGAGAGCACAGACCTCCGCCCCTGAATGCATGTCGTGGCTCTGTGCGCGCCAAAATTGAATGGGTTCTAAATTGGACCATGCTACACCCCTCCACCGAGTTTCATGAAAATCAGTCTGGTAGTTTTAGGGTATACCTGGTCTAAAGAATGAATGGACATGAATGGTCAGCCTAATGTGTTCTAAGTTGGCCCATGCTACACCCCTCCATCAAGTTTCATAAAAATTGGTTTGATTATTTTTGCGTAATCCTGGTCCAAAAAATGGAGGTGAATGGCCAGTCTGGCTGTGTTTGGGGCCAGTGGACCCTCCCTGTGCTTCGGATCGGCTCCAAAATGTAATGGTTTCTAAGTTGGACCCTGCTACACCCTTCCACCGTGAAAATCTGTCAAATAGTTTTTGTGTAATCCTGCTAATAAACAAATAAACACACGCTACCGAAAACATTACCTGACTGACTGACTGACTGACTGACTGACTGACTGACTGACTGACTGACTGACTGACTGACTGACTGACTGAATGAATGAATGAATGAATGAATGAATGAATGAATGAATGAATGAATGAATGAATGAATGAATGAACAAATGAACAAATGAACAAATGAACAAATGAACAAATGAATCATTTGGCCCTCCTTCCCTAGGTTTCTAAGCAGCTATGCCCCTAGTCTTGCATAGCCAGACCTTTCTCCACACTCAGGAGAAGGGTCTGGCTGCACCTGATTATTACTCCCAGATAGGGGGAGGAACGCTGTTGTTGTTTTTTTGCAAAATAGTGTCGGGGGATTGAATCTGATTGGCGCCGCTAGGATTGAGTGGCACCAATGAGAGGTTTATCTCGAAAACCTACATCCGCTGGGCAAGACTACTATGCACCCAACTGTGTTGAATGAAGCTGTCTTTATCAAAATAACTTCATTTATTCATTCATTCATTCACTTATTCATTACTCATTGTTTTACCCCATCTGCGTCAAACGCAGCTCCGAAGCCAAAGTCTCCGCCCTTCATGGCCTCGACCAATGGGGCTGCGTAGGTGAGGTTGGGCTCCGGCGGCCGGCCCCCAAAGTCCTCCAGGGGGACGCAGTTGACGGCGGAGTTAGCCGGCGCCCCCAGCTCGTCACATAGCACTCGCCGCACGTAGGGGCCCATCACTGAGACAGAGCAGAGGAGCACACAGTTCCCCTCAGTGAGGAGGAGCAGAGGAGCACACAGTTCCCCTCAGTGAGGAGGAGCAGAGGAGCACACAGTTCCCCTCAGTGAGGAGGAGCAGAGGAGCACACAGTTCCCCTCAGTGAGGAGGAGCAGAGGAGCACACAGTTCCCCTCAGTGAGGAGGAGCAGAGGAGCACACAGTTCCCCTCAGTGAGGAGGAGCAGAGGAGCACACAGTTCCCCTCAGTGAGGAGACTGTAATAAACTGGCCTTGCATAGTGCAATACAATACTGACCGAAATTAAGATGGAACAGTCAGCATTTAAGTGGTGAAGTGTACTTATAACGTTACAATGTGTAACAAATGTGTAATGCGCATGTTACGTGTCAGTGCAGGCTGTCCTACACACACACACACACACACACACACACACACACACACACACACACAAACACACACACACACACACACACACTGATCTGGTATCTAGTTATCTGAATGGTTGCTGTCTCACCTCCATTCATGGCGTCTATGCGTATCTTGAGCTGTTCAGGGCCGGTCAGAAGACTCTTGATGGCGTTGAAGTCGAAGATGGTTCGGAGCAGGTTGAGGTACACCTCCACTGAGTCCACGATCTCCACTGAGAACAACACAGAGAAAGCATTTCCAGTGAGTGTTTGTGTGTCTCTCTGTCTGTCTATGTCTGTCTGTCTCCTCTGTGTGTGTGTGTGTGTGTGTGTGTGTGTGTGTGTGTGTGTGTGTGTGTGTGTGTGTGTGTGTGTGTGTGCATGCGTACGTATGTGCGTGCGTGTGTGTCCACACACCTCTGAAGGGCTTGAACTTGTTCTCCAGGTCAAAGTCGTGGCGTCCCAGTCTGGAGAGGTCGATGCGGAGGTCGGGGCAGATGGCATACTCCTCCAGGGTCCGGCTCACCTGGTGGATCCTCTCCATCACCGTGTCCGGGGACGGACCTATCAGGACGAGAGGACGCCACTGCCGCTATGACAACGCCAGTACCAGCAGTCCTCAAAAACAATAAAGCTATGTACTTTGTTGTTGTCGTGATGTCATGATTTAATTCATCAAATGAATTCTTCAAGATACTACATGTTTTTCCCCCTGCCTCTTTTAAGTCCAAACTTCCTGTTTTAGTCCGATCAGACCATACTGGGTGAGGCCAATGTGCATCGCCAGCTCTGTCCAGGGTTTGTGTAGCTGTAAGCATATAGGCTACAGAAGTGGCCAATCTAGAGGCCCTTACTAAGCACAGAGCAGACAGCTTTGAGACAAAGAGGTGCTAAGATGGACAGGACTCTATTTATACAACACTGGGATGAGTGAGATTCCACAGCCAAACATGGTGGAGGGCAGATTGGAAATGTTTGCATGTCATTGGGTAGAGGAACTGTGGGAGGGGCCCTGCTGGGAACTCACCTCAATCAATCAATCAATCAATCAATCATTCAATCATTCAATCAATCACCAACCAATTTTATTTACTCAGACGAATTTCATGGTCTTCATATTTAATTTTCATGATAGTTATTTTAGGGAATGGGAGCACTGTCTGTTATCCAGGGTGTGAGACTCTAAGACAGGATCAATCATTAGTGTTCTCTCACCTCCATTGGCCACATTGAACTTGACCCCAAAGTCTCCCCCGGGCCCTCCTGGATTGTGACTGGCTGTCAGGATGATTCCACCAATGGCCTTGATCTTCCTGATGATGCAGGACAGCGCTGGGGTAGACAGGAGGCCGTTGTGGCCAATCACCAACCTTCCGATCTGAGTCAGGGATAACGACGGAGAGACATCAGCATTTTGTTCCCTTCGCTGTTTTTTGGTGATAGGGGTGAAAGTAGGTTGTCGACAAATGAATGTTCTAGAAAGTCAACGGCCAAATGACATTTTCACGTCCCGGACTGGAGCAAGCAGTCTGCGTAGCTTCACCGGTGTCATAGGGCGGCTTCTTCCATAAATAAAACAATGACGTGACCAGTCTCCAGTATTATGGTCCGAGCATCTGAACTATTCTAAAAGTGTCCTCACTCAGAAGGAATTCACTCCTCTGACATTGGTGTATTCTCCTAACCTCGGAAAGATAGCGAGAAAGAGAGCCTCTCTCTGTGTCTCTCTCAGACCGTATTCAGTCAACTCCGGGGTTGTTCTATGGGCTCATTTACGCACCTAATTAGCTCAGATAACACCTGCTGTATATGCTAGCCAAAGCGCTCTGTTCTTCCAGGTCTTATTGCCCCTTGGCGCGGTGCCACCTGACAGGGTATCCCCCAAGCATGTAGCCCCGGCCCGGGGTCTGGGAGGGAGAGCGGGGGAGGCAAGCGGAGCTGGCAGGAAAGGAACGGATGGAACCGCCGATAAGCAGACGGAGACTTTTGACTGGACCAGCAGAAAAACAGACCCATCTCAAAACAAACTATATTCCCCTCAGATTTTCCTTTGGGGCTTCGCCAAGCCTATCGCATAGAATAGTCCCTTCTCTCTGCTCTCTCTCGCTCTCTCTCACACACACGCGCAAACAAACGCGCGCACACACACTGGCCTATTGACACACACAATATTGACACACAATATTATAAAAGTTAGTTGACTTTTAAAGCATGATCTCATCATATCTCGAACTCTTCTCTTACCCCGTTAGCCGCCGCCATCTGCACTATGACCTCGGTGGCGGCCCGGCTGAAGTAGCGTCCATCGCTGCCCACCACCATGGTGCACCCCTGCCGGTCCCGCAGGTCGATGGAGGACAGAACACTCTGGATGTAGTTCTGCAGGTAGTTCTTCTTACCCTCGAAAACTGCGGTCTTCCGCCGCAGCCCGTTCGTACCGGGCCGCTGGTCATCGAACGGAGTGGTCTGAACCGTCACGACGGGGATGGGGCTCGTCTCCATCCTTCCTTCTCCTCAGAACCCGCCGGGGCGCGTCGGTTTGGGGATCCCTGTTTTAGTTGCGTCGCTGATTATTCAGGAGAGTTGTAAAGCCTCACATAGGCTGTGCTACGGGCGAGGTTTGAGGCGATGAAGTGGACCGTGTCAGCGAGGTGAGGTAAAAGTCCAGTGATGTCCGTCAGTTCTCCAGAAGGGCGCTCGCGCACTGACAGCACCTCGGCGCGTCTGTGAGGGGGGGGGCGCGTCTGTGAGGGGGGGGGCGCGGAGGAGGACGTCCCGTCAACAATTCGCTTCGCCAACTAGTTTCTACTCAGCAGTGTTGCGCTGTGCTTTTAGGCCTACTGTAAAAAACATACGTGCGCAAACACTCAGCCAAATCTGCTCTAGCCCTAATGCTCGACAACTCCCTCTTTCCCAAATAAGCCCGACTCTGCACAAGGGACAAACGCCTGCCAAAAAATCAGGGAGGGCCGAAAGCCCCTACAATCAGCTGCGCCTCGAGCCAAAAATAGGACGAGGGGAGAATGGTGCGGGGCCAGGGCTGTAACCGGACGCTCCTTCTGTCCGTTCACACGTTATTACGGTTCAACTGTTCAAAGCACCGTTGCTCTCGGTGACACTTCAGTAGGCTTCCCGTTGTGATTTATATAGCCTATAATACAGTAGCTTTACGCACGACGTTAAGTGGGTGCGACGAGACGAGATGGACGAAATAGGGAATGAGACACTGAGTGCTGTTGGTGACAGCGGGATAGCCTAGACTACAAAGATGATTTTAAAACGTACAAAACTCCCGTCCTGTCTTTGCACTGTCCTGTCACGTCCCTGCACCCTGTCCAATGCTGTCTCCATGTTATGCACCACGACCGAAAGCAAATTCCTAGTAGCCTATTTTGAATAACTGCATGGTAGCCTAATAAAACGAATTCTGATTCTGAAATCAGTGTTTCCCATAATGAAGCCCAGCCCAGTTTACTAAAAATGTAACAAAAACAGTGTGGTCACACTTTCAATAGTCAGATGAGATAGAAAGTAAGATAATGACGCGCTGCTAGTTTTGTGGATTGTTATGTAGAAAGCTGAAGTTGGCAGACAGCGCAGCCGTGTGCCACAACCGAGGCATAACATGGAGGCCCAGTTTTACCTTGTTGGTCGATAATAATAGGCAGGCGCGCAGATTGTCTGGGGCAAGGGGGCACTGCCCCCCCCCCCTGGTGGCCAGAGGCGCAAACTGTCGGCAACTCGTCCAAAACATTTCTAGAGACTGGGTCGCAACACCAGATCGGAGAAATGCACTGAACAGCTTGGCTCCTGCTTGCGTGAGAATTGATCGCTTTGCGGTGCTTATTCCTCATCCAGTGATGGATGGGTGGATGGAAAACTTTCAATTGAATGTTCATATTGTTCTGATAATAGGCTATAGCAACATAAGAGTGGCAGCATTGACAGCAACCCAACTGAGCTAATCCCATAGCTGTACCATTGCTAGCTAGCCATGAGAGAACTGTTGGATATTGCATGCTGTGCAACGTATTCCATTGTCCAGTTGTCAAATCTATTTGCCAAGAAACTGTTTGAGAGCCAGCACACCTGTGTCCCCTAATCAAAAACATTTTTCATATATCACCATATCGGTGTGCCCGAATACGGTATTCGGATGAGTACAAATTGTAGCTTTTTCCCGAATAGTAAATTCGTACGAATATTGTAAAAAATATTCAGGAGGGGGGAGAACAGTCAAATACTGTATGAGCGATACGCGCACGTTCTGTCTGCTTGTTGACACGACGAGGGAGAGAGAGAGAGAGAGAGAGAGAGAGAGAGAGAGAGAGAGAGAGAGGGAGAGAGAGAGAGAGAGAGAGAGAGAGGGAGAGAGAGAGAGAGAGAGAGAGAGAGAGAGAGGGAGAGAGAGAGAGAGAGACGCACGCGCTTGTCATCTCGCACCTGCTGTCTGTCACGTCTAGACAACGCGGAGAGGGAGAGAAAGTTTGGAGCGCGCTGATAGTAGGCACTAGGCAACGAACGTAAGCAGCACCGAGGGCTTTTGTCCCTAGTTAACTGGTTTATTGAGACAGTTATTGGATTTTGTTTTCTTGTCGTAGCCTACCTGCTGCAATCCCTACTAACACAATCAGGTTGCAGCAATGTTGCAGCAACGTGCAATTTAGACTTTTGTATGGTCCACTCAACGTCAAGTTAAACGTGCATGCAACGCAAACGCGGTATCTGCTATCTTTTGTTCGAGTCCTTCAATTGTGTAGCCACATTGCTTCAGTTCTTGCAAGAAATGTTCACAGGAGGGTTTAGAGTCCATCCATTTCTTCTTATGAATGTGGAATTTTCCCATAAATAAGAGCAACTGCACAAAAAAAACTATTTTTCCCTGTGATGGTCTTCAAAACACATAAGAATGTCTTTTTCATTTAACTGCAACACTTGCCCGGTTTGTCTTCTAATATAGTTTTGAATGTCCATCCAGAAAAACCTAGTATACATACAATGGTTAAACAAATGACAGATAGTTTCTTCAAATATGCCACAGAAAGTACAATAATACTCCATATCAATTTTAAATCTTTCCAGGGTTTTCTTAGCAGGATATATTCGGTGCATGATTTTAAAAGAGACCTCTTTAACCTTATTATTAAGACAAAATGTATCTCCAACTACCCAAATTCTCTTCCAGTCAATTTCACCTAAACGTGAGGAAAATAATCTTGCTGAGGGTTTACAGTAACTATAAGATTCCTAATGTATTTTTTAGAACATTTCTTCTTTGAAATATCAATTTCTCCAAGGAAAATATCATTGTTGATTAGATCAATTGCAAAATCCTCATTCATTGAACCTCTAAGAAGTTGCAATATACCCCTCGGCACAGCATCAAAGACTAAGCCTTACTCTTTTGGTGTAACTGGTAACTTAAACTTATTAAGAAACTCTCCATATGTTAATAGCTGCCCATCTGCAGTCATAAGTTGTTTCACTAATACAATGTCATTATTCACCCATCTATTATAGTATAGAGATCTATTTTCTACGATCTATTTTTATACTGGATATTCTGGTTATTCCAGATGTAGTACTTAGTTGGTGAAAAATTATGTTTATACAACATTTTCCAAGCAAGTAGAGTTTGTTTATGAAACTTTGCTAACTTCACAGGTAATTTATCTATTTTATAGTCACACTTCAACAAAAAATTAAGACCACCCATCAAATTAAATATATATTTAGGGAAAGTATTCTAAATGTTGTCTTGCTCCATTAGCACATTAGTTAACCATTTTATTTCAAAGGTATTACTTAGAGTTTCAAAACTAAGCACTTCCAGACCACCATCTCTTCTCCTATTACATAAGACACCTTTCTTCAAATAATGACTCTTGTTCCTCCAAATAAAATTAAATAAGATTTTGTCAAGTTTTTTGTAAATTACAGCAGGCATCCCCAGGGCTAAGGACAGATAGACAGCTCGTGATATCCCTTCTGCTTTAGACAACAAAACCCTCCCATTCAACGATCTCTCATCAACCACATATTGAATCTTTTTGATATTTGCTCCACTATAGGGTCAAAGTTTAAGGTACTTCGAAGTTTTAGATTTTTTTCAATGACAACTCCTAAATATGTAAATGTATGTTTTACAGTGATACCATCTATTTCTAGCAGATCACAGTCCTTAAGTGGAAATTTGCTGAGGTTCATTTTTAACCCAGACACCCCAGAGAAAACATCAACGCTTTGATCACCTCATGTCTGTTAGCCAGGAAAATTGCTGTATCATCAGCCAGTTCGGATAATTTAAATTCCTTACCTAAGGTCACTATGCCTTGAAATAGACTTTTCTTAATATGTACAACCATAATTTGTGTAACAAGGATAAACAGGAAGGGGCTAAGTGGACATCCTTGTATTATTCCACGACCAATATCAAATCTAGGAGTTGTACCGTGAGCCAATTTAACAGAACTATTGCATCCTTTATAAAGTGTTTGGACAGCTCTTAAAAAGAATTTCCGAAACCAAAACATTGAATAGTTCTAAACATAAACTGGTGGCTTATTGTATCAAATGCTTTGTAGAATTATTTAACAGGCTGATTGGTCTCCAATTTTCAATACTCAATTTGTCTTTTTTTGGTTTAGGAATTAATTTAATAAGACCTTGACGAAGGGTTGACGGTAGTTCTTCTTTTTGTATAGCTTCTGTAAATACCTCAACTAAAAATGGTGCTAGTATCTCAACAAAAGTTTTATAAAATTCACCTATCAGCCCATCATTTCCTTGAGCTCTATTATCTTTAAGAGATCCAATACATTGTTGAACCTCTGCCAAACTTACTGACTGGTCACAAGTCATTTTATAATCCACATCAATAGTTTTGCTACCTCTCTGAATATCATTAAGAAACAAATCAATATCTTCGCCACTTTCGATGTCCCTAGTATATAGGACTCGATAAAAGTCTGCCACATATTGGGAAATATATTTTGTGTCTTCACATACCTGACCATTGATTTTAAGTTTGGAGAGGGACGATAACTCAAAATTTATTTTCTCCAAATTGAAAAAGTATTTAGTAATTTTTTCTCCTTGTTCTCCATTTCCTTCTAGATCTAACGAAGGCCCCTTTAGTCTTTTCCTCATACTGTTTGTCTAAATCAAGTTGTAAGGCTGCTAGTTCTTTCTTTTTGTCATTATCCAAATGTGTTCTCTCTAAAAGTCTTATGTGTCTAATTATTTGGGATTCTTTTTCTGTATTTGCTTTAGCAATCCTTTCCCCAGACTCTATGGCCAATTTCTGAATCTGATATTTCATTAATTCCCAGCATTTACCATACTTTTTTGTGGATATACCCTGTCTCCAATATTCTTCGATAATTTTTTGGGTTTCCTTTTTAAATTGCATACTCTGTAGCAATGTTTTGTTTAGTTTCCAGTAATCCATATGAGGATTGCATTTAGTTGATGCCATATTGATCTTAATTACCAACGCCTGATGATCTGTAAGAATAGAGGGATCAACTCACACCGCCTCTACCTGATGATCTGTAAGAATAGAGGGTTCAACTAACACCGCCTCTACCTGATGATCTGTAAGAATAGAGGGTTCAACTAACACCGCCTCTACCTGATGATCTGTAAGAATAGAGGGTTCAACTAACACCGCCTCTACCTGATGATCTGTAAGAATAGAGGGTTCAACTAACACCGCCTCTACCTGATGATCTGTAAGAATAGAGGGTTCAACTAACACCGCCTCTACCTTCTCTTCTGTCTGAAGAAATCCACCACCAGTCTGTGCGGGATTGCTGAGATCTATCCTTATAACTCCACCTATATATTCTTTGGGTTGGATTTTTCAGTCTATAGATATCAACGAGGCCCATCCTATTACACACATTCCCCAATTCATTTACTACATTGATCTTAGGAGGCCATCTATCCATACCACCATCATCCTCCATTACAGTACTGAAGTCTCCTCCCATAATACCTTAGCCGTAGGGCATGTTCATAGGATCTGGTTCACTTTGCTTTCTATTGATGAAAACAGAACTGCACTATTTTGTTTATTGTTGGAGGCATATATATTTGTGATAATAAAGAGAGTGGTCAATATCTACCAGAAGGATTATCCATCTTCCATTTGTGTCCGTGAAGTGAGAGATTACATTACCTTTGAAATTACCTTGTAATATAGCGACCCCTGCTGACCTGTTGCTACCATAGGAAAACCACACATTCCTCCCCCATTGACTCCTCCAAAATGACATATCAGAATCTGTTGCATGCGTCTCCTGAATACAATAAAAATCATAACCTTTGTTTTGGCAATATAAAAATAAACATTTTCTCTTTAACTGGTCTCTAATACCCCTGCCCCCCCCCCCCCCCGTATTCACTTCAGCTGCCATATTAGTCAGTCTGATGTAATTGGGGGTGCGGATGAGGAAGTGCCCGTTGACTTCAATGTTAAAAGTTTACTGTAAAAACACCACTTCAAGAACCAAAATAGTCAAAATAACAGGCTGAATACACTATCAGGGGTACAAACTCATCATTACCAGACTCTGATTGTTTTTCACTGCCATTGTTTTCGCGTTTGGAAATACATGGGAGTGAATGCAGCTGACGGCTAACTATGGCTCATTCACCTCCATGTATTTCCAAACAAATTCAGCCTGTTATTTTGACTAGCCTATTTTTGTTCTTGAAGTGGTGTTTTTACAGTGAACTTTTAACATTGAAGTCAACGGGCACTTCCGCATCCGCACCTCCAATTACGTCAGACTGACCTGAAGTGAATAAAGCGAATTACAGAATGGTAGGCTAATATGTCCAGCCAGACCTGTCTCCGGCGCTGGCACAGCGTAAACGAAGTGTGGAGATAGATCTGGCTATGCGAGACTAGAAGCACTTTACTCCAAAGTAGCCTACTTCTTTACTCCCATACAAAGGTTTGTTGTTCTTGGGTGATTCCTAATCAGTAAATTTCGTAGGCTATAGACTATTCGATGGAATAATCAACTAAAATTAACATTACAATGATCAAGGAGATTGTCCTCTCACTATTTAACGGATTTATTTTAACAAAACCATCACTATTTCGTTTCGGTAATATTATTCTTTGTGCACTGCCCTTGAACTTAAAAAGTTAGCCTCCCAAAGGCCAGTGCCAATCATTTAATATAGGCCTAGATGTGTCTATAATTAAGATATCAATAAATAAAGTGAGAAAATTATATTGTCACGTTTTATTCGCAACTGCTCGACACATGGACACAAAAATACAATACATTTTTAAGCATGACAGACGATATCATACACGTTTCGTTGCACTTTCACATGTGGATGCCAAATATTAGGCTACAAATATATTATTAGTCAATTCTTATTTACATAAAACACAGTCAGCTTTGAATGGACATAAATAACGTGCAATTAAGCCCATTTCTTTGAGAAATGCACAAATGCGTCCTTTTTAAAGTAATTTCTTAACACATCTCGGACACTGAAAAGTTGATTTGGCTGGTGGTTAGTTACCCGCAAAAAAATTAACAACGGGGGTAAGACGAGATATTTTCTGTGAGGGACGGGGCAGCGCTCAGAATTGGGCAGAACGGAGTCTTTGGAGCAGCGAGCAGGCTGGGCACCAGACAGGCGGGGCCGGTGAACAGCTGGCTGTAGTCAATGGAACACTGACGGTTCTGTTGAGCGGGATTCCGCGGGACAAACGGAGAGGTTTTGCTCATGATGCTGTCGATGCTGAAGGAACACTTGGCATCTGAGCTGCGCTCAGGCCTTCGACCCGCGGGCGCTACCGCGCCGAGCGGCAAACGGAAGTCTTTGGGGCCACTGAGCTTCCCGTGGCTGTTCAGGTGGGGGTACGGATGGTGAGAGGAGGGAGCCACCATGGGCATATACCGAATGGGCCCGGCAGCTGCGCTCATTTGGCCCTGGGCGCAGTAAGCACGCGCGTATGGCCGGTAGCAGCTGAAGTTTGGATAAAACATAAGTCCGTCTTTCACATATTCCGGCTGGTTTCTCTTGAACCTCTTCCTCCGCCGGAGAAAGCTGCCGTTGTCAAACATGTCCTCAGAGGCCGGGTCGAGCGACCAGTAGTTGCCTTTGCCTGGATTCCCGGGTTCCCGGGGAATCTTGATAAAACAGTCGTTGAGTGACAGGTTGTGTCTGATGGAGTTCTGCCAGGCGGGGAACTTCTCCCGGTAGTAAGGGAACTTGTTGCTGATGAAGTCGCAGATGCCACTCAGCGTCAGCTTCTTCAGGGGGCTTTGGAGGATCGCCATGGTGATGAGGGCGATATACGAGTACGGGGGCTTCACCGAGCTGCCCTGGGCTCTCCCGGAGGAGGGGGCGTCCGTGCAGAAACTGCTCTCGCTTTCCCCGGAGGAGTCCAACCCGGAGCAGTCCATTTCGGCGCCGGATTCGGCTGACGAGCCCGGTTCAATGGCACTCTTTGTTCGGTAGAGACGGAGTTGGTCATGGACGGGATCCTCTTCTCCCACGATGTCAATCTCATCCTCCTCAAGGGGCAAGCCAGCCCGCTGGGACGCTTCAAACACGTTGGAAAGGGTCATGTCTGCGCCCGGAATGTCAAAAGGCGCGTAAAAACTCGTACGGCACAGCGACATAAACGCTTCAAAACGCGTAAAAGCGCAACAGGCCTACATAAATACGTAGCGCAACCAAAGTAACTGGATATGGAATTCTTCTGATTTCGCCTGGCTCCTCTTGTCCCGTGCTAGTTACCGGCGTGTATGCCGTCCAGAAGGAGTGTGTGGTGTTTATGAGGGGTGGGTTGTTGCCCCCCCCAGTCCAGCCCCATTCATCCTCCGGACCTATCAGAGTGGCCCCTCGCCGCAGGGAGTCCGGCCAGCCAAGCACGCAGGTGGGGAAAGCTGCCGCTGGGAATCCTTAATGCTAATAGCTCTACTTATGCAGACACTCTTAAAAGTTCACGGAGGGAGGAAGGGAATGTTAGGCTAAATGTTATCCTACATCGACTAGGAAATTAGAAAACGGTAAAATAAAAACGTTTAGGCCTAATTGCGCATGGGACTGCATCCTCTGCCTCTGTAGTGCCAAGGCTAGCAGTAGGCCCTGGCTGCAGATAGCCGTAGTACAATCAATGCTTCTTTTTTCTTTTTTTTTAATCATAAATGTAACCTATAATATATGTAATATGAAACTTAACCCTGGATGTAGTCTAATCCAAACCAACTATGACTATTAGCCAAGTTGCTTTGATAAAGGATATGTTAGGTTACGCGGGTTACTTTGAACCTGGACACATTTCCTGTTTCATTTGCCCCAATAAAAGCCCATTGAGGACCTCCGCCCGCAGAAGAATACAGCGGCCCAGCGGCGCGGCTGGAGGCGGGACGCTGGGAAGTTTGAACACCACGCCTAGCCCCTGATAACAAACACACTGTTTCCCTCACAGACCCCCGCGGGTTCGTTTAGCTTGCCACCTCGGGATGCCCGCAGGTGGTGTGACCATGAAAATGGCCGTGGCAAGGCTCCCCGCGGCCGGGGGAGAAAAGGAGCCATAGAGCCGCCTTAACGAGGCGATCAGCATCAGAATCGGGTAGGAAACGGCACAGCTGCACGGAGCGCTCAGGGCTACGGGGCCTGTCCGGGGTTTATGGCCGTGGTGAATGGTCACAGTCACCCTCAAAGCACACTGGCTCAGCGCACAGATACGTGTTAAAGCCGTCCGGTGAATATCTCCATTGCAAATGACAAAGTTAGGAAGACCCCACCCATTTCCTCACCTGTGTGTGTGCGTGTGTTACAGATTACGGTGTATTAAACGCCAACCCGTTTCTAATCAATACGCCATGGCCTCTCTGCCAGCTAGTTATGAATGATGAACACTCCAAAGTTTGTTTCATCCAAACTTACGTGTTCCCGAAATACAACAGGTACCGGTAACACGGGGAAATCCCCCGAGAGACAGCCTATGTGTGGGGACTCGGAATGTGAATAGTCACGGTATGCAATTCGGTCACTTGGTAATGTAGGCTAGTTGAATTAAACTCAAAAACGAAGGTGTTAACTTGAGCGTTTTACGCACCTTGTAGAGTAGCAGTAGGCTATTTACGCACGTTAGTTAAACAAATGAAAACAAGGAACATCTTAGATTCACGGCGCTAAATTGGATTTACAGGCCAAAAAGCTGTTGGCTCCAGTACAAACTATTCATTTTTGTTGTTATTCACACTGACTAGAGCCTATAATATCCGCTTATATCCACAGAGTAAAATGAAACATAACCAACTCAACTTTTTATTACAGTAAATAATTTATGATTTATCATGATCAATGAATCATATGTGGAATGCCTCTACTCCACTTTTACATCAACGATGTGTAAACATCTAGAACAGCATTACTTTGAAGCAAAAAACACTATCATCATACCCAATATCAAATGCCTGGGTACAGTTATTCTAAAGACTAGGGACTGTTTAAGGAAACTGCAATATTAACTCTATTGATAGAGAACATTACAGGATGGGTACTATGACATACATTTCAGTAATTGGCCCAGTAACATTGCCCATAATATTGTGTATGTATGACATGAAGTCCCACACACAAGCTTGGGTGTGTGTTTTTTTAGCCAGTAGTAGTCGTAGTTCACATCAAATCCTCAGAGCTTGTTTTCTCCTAGCTGAGCAGCTCAGTGAGGTGGGTCCCTGGGAGAACGTCTGGAGCACCAGGACATGGACAGAACACTCTGCTGAGGAGTAGCTCACCATGCCTGGGGGGGGGGGGTAGTCCATGTCTAACTACTGTCCTCCCCCTGCAATACAGTAGATGTGAACTCTTCCAGGAGAATCTCTTTGTCCAGGTTCCTCCCTGTGGAAAAGGAGGGCAGGCTTTATAGCGTGTAATGTGCAAGTGAGAATTAATTCATACCTCCCTGTCTGTCTGTCTGTCTGTCTGTCTGTCTGTCTCACATGCACACGCAGACCAGAGAAGCTCTTTCTCAGGTGGAGCAGTACGCTCACCTATGAAGACCAGGCGGTTCACCCTGGGCTCATCCCCCCACACCTGTGGGGTCTCGTCCATCTCGTAGAGCTCGTGGACCCCCTGGAGCATCACCTGGTGGGCTTTACCCGTCAGCGACACGATGCCCTGGACACACACACACACACACACACACACACACACACACACCCGAGCAACATAGATATACACGTACGCTGTTTTAGTGAAGCGAGAGAAAGCAAAAGAGCTGTTCTCTCTGAACGTGTTCTACCTTCAGGCGTATGACGTTCATGGCCAGTCCTGCCCTGTTCCTGAACGTCTTCTCCCAAAGCAGGTTCTGACACACACGAAAGGATAAGAACCATATAAGTCCAAGATCACTCGTGTCCAACAGCTAGCCGACAGTTATTCTGGACCATGAAAGCCCTGTGAAGGATTCTCACCTGGATGAAGACGTTTAGAACGTCCTCGGAGACGCTCCCCGGAACTTCAAACGTCGCTGTCAGAATACTCTGAGAACGAGACGCAGAGCACGGTTAGAAAAGCACCAAACAACGGCTGAAAACAAACACTGATTTTCAGTCATGCTTTATCATATGGTGAGAAACCTCACGCTCTCCTGACTCACAATTATTATTATCCCAATAGAAAAAGCATGAGGTTACCACACCATAAAACATGCAAATCATCTTAACCATGAATATTACTACCCCCCCCCCCACCCAATAAATACAGTAAGAGAAGAGTCTGCATGTATGGACCTCAACCAGAGACAGAGGCCGAGGTTTCTGATGGTCTCATCTCATGTTCTCACTCTATTAGAGACCAGCAGGATCCCCATGATGGTCTCATCTCATGTTCTCACTCTATTAGAGACCAGCAGTAAGTAAGTAAGCTTTATTTATAATAGCGCTCTTCACAGCATGGATGCACAGAGTGCTTCACAGTAATAAATTAAAATGGCAATACAACACGAGACAAAATTAAAACGACACAGAACAGAAAAAAACAACATTGTGAGCAGCAAGGCGTTATAGATGGCCGAAGGCCTGCCTGAACATGTGTCTTAAGAAGTTTTTTGATCATGAGTTCAGTGGATGGCTCTCTCAGGGCCTGGGGAAGAGCGTTCCAGAGTCTTGGCGCCACCGCCTCAAATGCTCTGTCACCCTGGGTTTTTAGTCTGGTCCGGGGCACCGCCAGGACACCCTGGTCGGATGACCTCAGAGACCGACTCAGAGAGTGAGGGTGTAAAAGTTCTGAGATGTAGGCCGGGGTCCGTCCGTGAAGAGCTCGCTGGGTGAACACCAGGACCATGATGGTCTCATCTCATGTTCTCACTCTATTAGAGACCAGCAGGATCCCCATGATGGTCTCATCTCATGTTCTCACTCTATTAGAGACCAGCAGGATCCCCATGATGGTCTCATCTCATGTTCTCACTCTATTAGAGACCAGCAGGATCCCCATGATGGTCTCATCTCATGTTCTCACTCTATTAGAGACCAGCAGGATCCCCATGATGGTCTCATCTCATGTTCTCACTCTATTAGAGACCAGCAGGATCCCCATGATGGTCTCATCTCATGTTCTCACTCTATTAGAGACCAGCAGGATCCCCATCCCACACACTGAGCACCACTGAGGACTTTGTCCATGAATGTGTAAAAAAAACACTCACAAAAACAACTGTGAAGGACCCTCTAACCCCTCCCCCTCCACACTGTATACTTCCTTACAGCGTTTAAAGGGCACTTTGCAGATATTTAGGGTATTGTGTGGAAGTGTTAAGGTTACACACTTCCTTTTTTATTTTGGTTTAACAACAGAAAAACAGTGCTCTCATTTGCATGAAAAGAGCAACGTGGGGGGGTGTAGACCCTACAGGGGGAAGACAGGGAGGGGAGGGGTTCTGGGAGGTGGGGGTGTGAGAGAGGTACAGGGGAAAAGAGGGAGGGGAGGTGTTCTGGGAGGTGGGGGTGTGAGAGAGGGGGGTTTAGCCTAATGCGGGAAAGGGAACCTGGAGAAAACAGATGACAATACAGATTACCCCCCTCCACCCAAACAACCTCAACCCCCCCCCCCCCCCAATCCTGGTCTTGAGACCAACGGCATGCATATAGACACAGCATAAGCCTTACGACTTTATAAGACTACTCCATACAGGATTTATCAATGGATTATTGATCCTAGCTATAAGAAACACAACCCGAGTCCATCTTTGCTTGAGAGGCTAGTGTTGTCGATTGACAACTTCAAAAGCTTCCAGATTGGTTACAGCACAATAAAAGTGTAGCCGGCTGCCGGGACTTCCACTAGTGTGTTCCTCTCCTGAGGTCTCTCCACTAGTGTGTTCCTCTCCTGAGGTCTCTCCACTAGTGTGTTCCTCTCCTGAGGTCTCTCCACTAGTGTGTTCCTCTCCTGAGGTCTCTCCACTAGTGTGTTTCTCTCCTGAGGTCTCTCCACTATTGTGTTTCTCTCCTGAGGTCTCTCCACTAGTGTGTTTCTCTCCTGAGGTCTCTCCACTAGTGTGTTCCTCTCCTGAGGTCTCTCCACTAGTGTGTTCCTCTCCTGAGGTCTCTCCACTAGTGTGTTCCTCTCCTGAGGTCTCTCCACTAGTGTGTTCCTCTCCTGAGGTCTGGGCTGAGGTGGCTTTATTGAGGTGAAATCGCAGTGTTTATATATAGATATAATACAAGATGCCCAGTCAGGACTAAATAAGGAAATACAAATGTGGCATAGATACAAATAAAAACGGATCAAAAATTAGGGGCATTTGGGGCTAGACTCTGCCCCCCCGTCCACCCCTGACCCCTGAGCCAGACCCTCACCCCTGACCCCTGAGCCAGACCCTCACCCCTGACCCCTGAGCCAGACCCTCACCCCTGACCCCTGAGCCAGGCCCTCCCCCTGACCCCTGAGCCAGACCCTCACCCCTGACCCCTGAGCCAGGCCCTCACCCCTGACCCCTGACCCCTGAGCCAGGCCCTCCCCCCTGACCCCTGAGCCAGACCCTCCCCCCTGAGCCAGACCCTCACCCCTGACCCCTGAGCCAGACCCTCACCCCTCACCCCTGACCCCTGAGCCAGACCCTCACCATGACTGATTCTGTCACTGCACTGACAGAGTCACTCGACTAATGAGGAATAGAAAACAGCATTGAGAAGGGAGAGTAGTAGGAGTGTTTAGGTGGAGTTTCCAGAGTCCCAGCTACCTTGTCCAGATGTGGCGTCGTGGTTTTCACCAGCTGCAGCTTCTCAGCCAGGCTGCAGGACGGATCAGAAACCCAGAGGTTAGAGAGACAGATACTTCATCCTGACTAACTCTAACCCTCCTCCTCCTCCTCCTCCTCCCTCTCTCCTCCTCCCTCTCCCCTCCTCCTCCTCCTCCCTCTCCCCTCCTCCTCCCTCCACCCTCTCCCTGACGGATCAGAAACCCAGAGGTTGGAGAGAACAGACACTTCATCCAGACCCCCCCAACCTCCTCCCTCCCCCCTCCTCCCTCTCCCTGACCCCACAAGGAGGACAAACGTGGTCCAGCAGCTTTGGTCCCTCTGTGTTGCCAATGCCACACAGGCGGATCTGCAGGGGGGCGGCCATCAAACAGCCAGCGTGTGCTCTGGGGACCGCCGGGGCTGAAAGCCAGAGGGGAGGGCCTATTTGTGTCGACAAGTCTCTTAAGATAAACCACAAACCCCACCTCCCTCTCTTCTGAGGAACCATTACACACACACACACACACACACACACACACACAGACAAACACACACACACACACACACACACACACACACACACACACACACACACACACACACACACACACACACAGACACAGACACAGACACAGACACAGACACAGACACAGACACAGACACACACACACACACACACACACACACACACACACAGAGGCCCTAATCCTCTGCAGCTGGCCGCAAAGACAGAGACCTACCCTGGTGAAAAACACTACAACACTACTGACCCTATTGAGGGGACAGTGAGCCTAAATTGTGCTGGATGGGGGGGGGGGGCAAAGAGGGACCCCATGTGGTGGTACCCCCCCCCCCTCTACAGCCCCCGCCTGTTCAGTGGAGAGCAGCATGGTGGTGGACGTGGTCAGCAGCTCCAGTACTATGAAGTGTGACTGCAGCGCCGCAGACTGAGGGACACTCACCTGGCCCCGTCCTTCACGTCGAAGGAATGCAGGTCTAGGACTTGGGACAGGTCCACCCTGAGGAGGCAGATCAACATATCAGGGGTCATACAGCCCTTCATTCAGGAACCAATGAGCAGTAGACCCTCAGAGATCCCAGTCCATCAGGAATGAGGGTGAACCAATGAGCAGTAGACCCTCAGAGATCCCAGACCATCAGGAATGAGAGTGAACCAATGAGCAGTAGACCCTCAGAGATCCCAGCCCATCAGGAATGAGGGTGAACCAATGAGCAGTAGACCCTCAGAGATCCCAGCCCATCAGGAATGAGGGTGAACCAATGAGCAGTAGACCCTCAGAGATCCCAGCCCATCAGGAATGAGGGTGAACCAATGAGCAGTAGACCCTCAGAGATCCCAGCCCATCAGGAATGAGGTTGCTTCAGATGTTCCTGATTCTGAGAGTGACGTCAAAATACAATTTACTAAATAGAATATTTCTTTCGTTTACAGTCAGAATAAATCAATACCCTCTATAAGTATTGGAAAGGCATTAAAACTGCAATCAAATAACCAACTATACTTGTGTTTAGTGCTAGCCATTTTGTCACGTTATAGAGTATAAAATGTTCAATTTGACGGCTACTTCCGGTTTTGACACCCGGTAGACCGGACTTTGGGGATGTCTGAGGTTCTACTGTACCAGCAGTGCAAACTGGTTAGGAGGAGTCAGGTGCAGAGACTGCATGGAACCAAAACCTTCAGCTACCATGGGCCACTCAGTCTACTGGCCCAGTCCATACACAAACACTGTAAGATGACTGAGGTAGAGCAATGTGTGTGTGTGTGTGTGTGTGTGTGTGTGTGTGTGTGTGTGTGTGTGTATGTGTGTGTGTGTGTGTGTGTGTGTGTGTGTGCGTGCATGTTTTTCTGATTAACCCCTTGCTGCCCTGTGCCTCAGACACGGGGCAAGAACAATATGCGCATGCACAAACACACACACACAAACACACACTCACACACACAAACACACACACAAACACACACACACACGCACGCACGCACATTGAGGTACACTGGGGGTGAGCCTGGCGGGGAGTTCTACAGGGGTCAGGGAGCAGGGCGTTGTGGGTAACCGGACACTATGGGACGGTGTGTTTATGTTTATATAGGTGAGGTGGGAGGCCTCCTGTGTGTGTGTTTCATCTCTGCTAGGAGATCAGAGAGGAGAGTGTGAGGGGGGGGGGGGTCATTCCTCACAGAGGGAAAAGCACGGGAACTCCCCCATGGACAAGCAGAGCTGGGAAACGCTAGATGGTTCATCTCCTCCAAAACACAAACCTACCTGGACTTCTGGGTCTCCAGGATCTTAACCAGGCCGTTTATAGACCTGTGGGAGAGAGAAGGGAGAGGATCTTAACCAGGCCGTTTATAGACCTGTGGAGAGAGAAGGGAGAGGATCTTAACCAGGCCGTTTATAGACCTGTGGAGAGAGAAGGGAGAGGATCTTAACCAGGCCGTTTATAGACCTGTGGGAGAGAGAAGGGAGAGGAGGTTAACCAGGCCGTTTATAGACCTGTGGGAGAGAGAAGGGAGAGGAGGTTAACCAGGCCGTTTATAGACCTGTGGGAGAGAGAAGGGAGAGGATGTTAACCAGGCCGTTTAAAGACCTGTGAGAGAGAGAAGGGAGAGGATGTTAACCAGGCCGTTTAAAGACCTGTGGGAGAGAAGGGAGAGGATGTTAACCAGGCCGTTTATAGACCTGTGGAGAGAGAAGGGAGAGGATCTTAACCAGGCCGTTTATAGACCTGTGGAGAGAGAAGGGAGAGGAGGTTAACCAGGCCGTTTATAGACCTGTGGGAGAGAGAAGGGAGAGGAGGTTAACCAGGCCGTTTATAGACCTGTGGGAGAGAGAAGGGAGAGGAGGTTAACCAGGCCGTTTATAGACCTGTGAGAGAGAGAAGGGAGAGGATGTTAACCAGGCCGTTTATAGACCTGTGAGAGAGAGAAGGGAGAGGATCTTAACCAGGCCGTTTATAGACCTGTGGAGAGAGAAGGGAGAGGATGTTAACCAGGCCGTTTATAGACCTGTGGGAGAGAAGGGAGAGGAGGTTAACCAGGCCGTTTATAGACCTGTGAGAGAGAGAAGGGAGAGGATGTTAACCAGGCCGTTTATAGACCTGTGGGAGAGAGAAGGGAGAGGAGGTTAACCAGGCCGTTTATAGACCTGTGGGAGAGAGAAGGGAGAGGAGGTTAACCAGGCCGTTTATAGACCTGTGGAGAGAGAAGGGAGAGGATGTTAACCAGGCCGTTTATAGACCTGTGGAGAGAGAAGGGAGAGGATGTTAACCAGGCCGTTTATAGACCTGTGGAGAGAGAAGGGAGAGGAGGTTAACCAGGCCGTTTATAGACCTGTGGGAGAGAAGGGAGAGGATCTTAACCAGGCCGTTTATAGACCTGTGGAGAGAGAAGGGAGAGGAGGTTAACCAGGCCGTTTAAAGACCTGTGGGAGAGAGAAGGGAGAGGATCTTAACCAGGCCGTTTAGAGACCTGTGGGAGAGAGAAGGGAGAGGATCTTAACCAGGCCGTTTATAGACCTGTGGGAGAGAGAAGGGAGAGGATGTTAACCAGGCCGTTTATAGACCTGTGGGAGAGAGAAGGGAGAGGATCTTAACCAGGCCGTTTATAGACCTGTGGGAGAGAGAAGGGAGGTGAATCAATCAACAAACAAAATGTCACTTCGGCTTCATTATTATTGATCAGTAGTAGTAAAACAAAGGACTCCGGCACACTGTCTTCTTCACTTGCGATCAGAAACGATTTATTATGGACAGTGTTTCGGTGCTGACACCTTCATTGGGTTATATTTACAGTAAAAAATAAGGTCTCAGCATTGAAATGTTGTCCCTAATAATTCGTTTTTGACTGCAAGTGAAGAAGTGTGTGCTGGAGTCCTTTATTTACTATAGGGGGGGTGGGGGGGGGGGGGTGGATTCTTAGATGCATCCCGATTCTCTCTCGATCGATGCTTCGCTCGGTGAGGAAATGACACAAAATTAAAACAAATGAAAGGCCCGGCCGGCGCTGTCAGTGTACATTCCTCGCGGCTTGATGGTGAAACGTAAAAAAGTGTGTTAGTGAAGACGGCGGAGCAGGAGAAAGAAATCTGACCGGCACCTGCTGCTCTGAAAGCAAGTGGACAGCATGGATGCACTTTGGCTTCTGTGAGGTTGAAGAGGAAAAATACCTGGACAAGAGACACACAGTGTGCAAGTTGTGTCGAGATAAAATTAAATACTTTGGGAACACAACAAACATGAGACAACAATAATCGCATCGTTGCCCTCTGAATCGGAATGGGATTGAATTGTGACCTGCCTAGAGATTCCTATCCCTACCCCCTATTCCTACCCCCGTGTGTGTGTGGTAGATACTGTGTGTGGTATGGTGTGTGTGGTAGATACTGTGTGTGGTATGGTGTGTGTGGTATGGTGTGTGTGGTAGATACTGTGTGTGGTATGGTGTGTGTGGTAGATACTGTGTGTGATATGGTGTGTGTGGTATGGTGTGTGTGGTAGATACTGTGTGTGGTATGGTGTGTGTGGTATGGTGTGTGTGGTATGGTGTGTGTGGTAGATACTGTGTGTGGTATGGTGTGTGTGGTATGGTGTGTGTGGTAGATACTGTGTGTGGTATGGTGTGTGTGGTAGATACTGTGTGTGGTATGGTGTGTGTGGTATGGTGTGTGTGGTATGGTGTGTGTGGTAGATACTGTGTGTGGTATGGTGTGTGTGGTAGATACTGTGTGTGGTATGGTGTGTGTGGTATGATCACCTGACTGTGTCTCTAAGCTGCTCCAGTTTGTGCTCGGTCACCAGGTCAGTCTTGTTGATGATAGTCAGGTCAGCCAGCGCGATCTGCCTGGAGACAGACAAGACAACACAACACCTAAAAAACAATCTCTCCATCCGTCCGTCTGTCTCTGTCTGTCTCTGTCTGTCTCTGTCTGTCTCTGTCTGTCTCTGTCTCTGTCTGTCTCTGTCTGTCTCTGTCTGTCTCTGTCTGTCTCTGTCTGTCTCTGTCTCTGTCTGTCTGGCCCGGAATAAAACGACATGAAACTAGAGTTGAGGGGGGTATTCCAGAATGTACTAGTCTATGGGGGTATTCCAGAATGTACTAGTCTATGGGGGTATTCCAGAATGTACTAGTCTATGGGGGTATTCCAGAATGTACTAGTCTATGGGGGTATTCCAGAATGTACTAGTCTATGGGGGTATTCCAGAATGTACTAGTCTATGGGGGTATTCCAGAATGTACTAGTTTATGGGGGTATTCCAGAAAGTTTAGTACCAACCCCGAGATTCAATTCAATTCAATATCAGGGTTGGCAAACTCAAGAGTTTTCACTAAACACGCTTCCTGGAACACCCCCATAGACTAGTACATTCTGGTCTGCTGTTGACTTTGTGTGCAAAGTCTCTCTCTTATTCTGCCCCTCTGCCTCCCGGGGTGCCCCCTGGGGTGTGTGGGTGGGTGGCGGGGTGGCAGGAGGTGTCACTCTCAAATGGACCACCAATTAGTTAGCTAGAGAGGAAAACACAAACAAACCAACAAACACCAACAACAAACACACTGAGACAGCCAAGGGTCTGTGAGGTCCTGTGAGCTGACTCAAAGAAAGAAAGAAAGAAAGAAAGAAAGAAAGAAAGAAAGAAAGAAAGAAAGAAAGAAAGAAAGAAAGAAAGAAAGAAAGAAAGAAAGAAAGAAAGAAAGAAAGCAGAGAGAGAGAGATAGAGAGAGAGAGAGAGAGAGTAGAAGAGATTGAGATGGTAGATTGTAAAGAGATGGTAACTGGTAACTGCTTACCTGGCTGCTTCATTGACCAGTCCCTGTGGTTTCTCCTCTGTCAGATGCTACAGAGAGAGAGAGAGAGAGAGATAAAGAGAGAGGGGGAGAGAGAGAGAGAGAGACAGAGAGACAGAGAGAGAGAGAGATTCAAGTCCTGGACTAAGTTTGACTTTCAATCGTGGTTCTTCTTTGCAAATGTCTTTCAGTCCAAGATGAGGCTAACCCTTTGTGAATTGGGCCCTTTCTGTTTCCCCCTTTTCATGTTCCCTCACCCCCCCCCCCCCCCCCCCCTCCCCCCAATCCCCCCAGCATCCTCGGCCTCGTTCCCCATCGCTATGTCATGGCGTGCTGTGAGCTATTGGATACATAGAATTTCCCCAAGGGGATTAATAAAGTATTTATCTATCTATGTATGAGTGACACCTCCAAAATGAGCAGAGGCACGTGTGTGACCAGCGGAGATGATGGAGATGGCTCTTCTGTACCTGTCGGGATATGGAGGGGGGGGGGGGGGGGTCTTACCCGTCTTACCCGTCTCCACAGTTAAATATGTGGCGGGGGGAGTCTGACCCCCCGGCTTGACCCCCGGCTCCCCCTAGACGTGGTCCCTCAAGCCTCGTCCCTCAAGCCTCGTCCCATTCTCGGGGTGACTGACGTGAGTCCAAAACTAAGCGGAATGGCTGGCCGCCCCCCCCCCCCTCAATCAGCTACCCTCCCCCTGGCCTCTCTCTCCCCTCCCTCCCTCCCTCCCTCCCTCCCTCCCTCCCTCCCTCCCTCCCTCCCTCCCTCCCTCAGAGCCCCGGACGGGAGTGGGAGGTAGCACCGAGGCCGTGAACGTGTCACCTCGCTGGGCCTGACACCTTCAGCTTACAGCCTATTATCCAGGTGTCACTAGTCCTGTTCTCCTTAAAGACCTTTGTGTTGGGGAGGGTGTGAGCTCTTTCTCTGTGCTTGTGTTGAGGGTGTCAAGACAATTTCACCGGCTAAAGGGCTTGTTGTGGCCCCAACTTTAGACAAAAAGAAGTGCTTTGGATGAAATGAACACATACTGTACCTGCATTCCATACTTTGCGTCAATGACGGTCACAATACCTGAGAACAAATGAGTGAATAAGGGTCAGGCTGTGAAAGACCCGGTCCACTCTGTCTGTTGAATAAGGGTCAGGCTGTAAAGGACCCGGTCCACTCTGTCTGTTGAATAAGGGTCAGGCTGTAAAAGACCCGGTCCACTCTGTCTGTCACCAGCGCATTTAGCCTGCTGGTTCAGATCACTTCCTCTGAGGCACTCGCTCCTCTCCTGGTCTTCTGAGTGAGTGAGTGAGTGAGTACGCTCTCTCTCTCTCGCGCTCTCTCTTTCTCTCTCTGTTTCTCTCTCTCTCTCTCTCCATCTTGCTCTCTCTTTCTTTCTCTCTCTCTCTCTCTCTTTGTCTTTCTCCATCTTGCTCTCTCTCTCTCTTTCTCTCTCTCTCCATCTTGCTCTCCCTCTTTCTCCCTCTTTCTCTCTCTCCATCTTGCTCTCTCTCTCTTTCTCTCTCTCTCCATCTTTCTCTCTCTCTGGGTAGAGGAGAAGACAGAGGCCCACAGCACACCGGGGGAACATGCAGGACAACTGCGGATCGACATGGGTAGTGATTTCATGGGTAGTGATTTCATGGGTAGTGATTTCATGGGTAGTGATTTCATGGGTAGTGATTTCATGGGTAGTGATTTCATGGGTAGTGATTTCATGGGTAGTGAATTCATGGGTAATGATTTCATGCGTAGTGATTTCATGGGTAGTGATTTCATGGGTAATGATTTCATGGGTAGTGATTTCATGCGTAGTGATTTCATGGGTAGTGAATTCATGGGTAGTGATTTCATGGGAAATGATTTCATGGGTAGTGATTTCATGGGTAGTGATTTCATGGGTAGTGATTTCATGGGTACAGATTTCATGGGTAGTGATTTCATGGGTAGTGATTTCATGGGTAGTGACTTCTCACCGTCCAGGTAGACGTCACTGCCCAGTTCAGCGTCCACCCAGAACATGGAGGCCACAGCGCCTGAGGACAAGAACAGAGAAGCATTCCAGTCCACCAGGGTGGGGAAAAAAGTATTTGTCTTCATACAACACGTTTGGACCACATCAATACATAAACACAAACAAACAAACAAACATCAGCACTGTATTTGGGATAATAAAGGTGTTCATTGGTGAATACAGCAAACTCAGATAACCACAGCTGAATTCTCAATAATCCCCCAAAATGGCAGAGTTGGCCCCAGTCAGACAGAGATATCTGCCCCCTCTCATCTCAGCAGAGCTCTGCGGAGCAGGAAGACTAATCTGAGGAGCTTTCCTGTGTCTCTCCATGGTCTCTCCCCCCCAGCGCAGCGCAGCATGGTGTTTCTCTCCATGGTCTCTCCCCCCCAGCGCAGCGCAGCATGGTGTGTCTCTCCATGGTCTCTCCCCCCCAGCGCAGCGCAGCGTGGTGTGTCTCTCCATGGTCTCTCCCCCCCCAGCGCAGCGTTGTGTGTCTCTCCATGGTCTCTCCCCCCCAGCGCAGCGCAGTGTGTCTCTCCATGGTCTCTCCCCCCCAGCGCAGAGCAGCGTGGTGGGTCTCTCCATGGTCTCTCCCCCCCCAGCGCAGCGTGGTGTATCTCTCCATGGTCTCTCCCCCCCCAGCGCAGCGTGGTGTATCTCTCCATGGTCTCTCCCCCCCCAGCGCAGCGTGGTGTATCTCTCCATGGTCTCTCCCCCCCCAGCGCAGCGTGGTGTATCTCTCCATGGTCTCTCCCCCCCCAGCGCAGCGCAGCGTGGTGTGTCTCTCCATGGTCTCTCCCCCCCCAGCGCAGCGCAGCATGGCGTGTCTCTCCATGGTCTCTCCCCCCCCAGCGCAGCGCAGCATGGCGTGTCTCTCCATGGTCTCTCCCCCCCCAGCGCAGCGCAGCGTGGTGTGTCTCTCCATGGTCTCTCCCCCCCCAGCGCAGCGCAGCATGGCGTGTCTCTCCATGGTCTCTCCCCCCCCAGCGCAGCGCAGCATGGTGTGATTCCATTCCTGAGCGATGGCCGTTATTCCAGCCCCCATGTCGCTGCCCGGCCCGGCTTGTTCACATAATGCACTTTTGTCAAACCGTCAGGTGAGAATGAGAAAGCATTGTAAATATTTGATAGGAGAGTAATGAGAACAGGCTCTCTGAGTGGCACCGCGCACACAACCAATGCAGCCTCCTCCCCCGGCCGAGGGGCGGCTCCCCTGGGATCTGTCTGAGTGGCGGGTCTGCCCCGGCCAATGACAGCTCTGTCTCAGTCAATAAGTGGCCTGTCGCAGCCAATGACGTGTCGGAGGGGTAGGTGGAGTCCCGGGTCGGAGCGCGCTCCGTCGGTCCCGTGTGTGTGTGGCCCGGTGGACTCCTGACACCTGTCACTCAGCTGCCAGCTCCGGCCGTCACAGGCCTCTGCCCCGTAATGGCCGCTTATTGATTTCCTATTTCTCCCTGGTAGCTAAACGGACTGATGGCTTCCCAGTCTGGATGGAAATGGGATGTTCAAATATTCTCCTCACACCTACAGCACTGCGGTCACAAAGACCTGAGAATGCATTCAGAAGAAGCCCAACAGTTCCGTTAAGAAGCCCAACAGTTCCGTTAAGAAGCCCAACAGTTCCGTTAAGAAGCCCAACAGTTCCGTTAAGAAGCCCAACAGTTCCGTTAAGAAGCCCAACAGTTCTGTTAAGAAGCCCAACTGTTCCGTTCGTCACAAAAGTACAAAGCAAGAGCAAAGTCAGGCCTGCAACCAAAGAACGCTCCACACGTCTGTTTGGATTAGTTGGAACGGCGATGTTAAGATGGAGACCTGGACCAATATAGTGGAACGTTTCCTTCAGAGATGTCAGAGCCTTAATAAACAAGCAAATAACAGTCAGCAGTCACAGAAGGGTCAGTACTGCGTTGCCTGGATTTTCAATAATCCTAATCTGCAGTCATTTAGCATGAATTTACTAGACTGTGGATTTAAACAATGATAACTGAATGGCATTACTCCTTATCCATGTCACACCTGCTATAGAAACACGCACAGAAAAACAGTGAATGTATTCTCCCCATAATCTCCTGTGAAATTCATTCTACCCAATCATACAGAGACGGTGACCAGAGATCAGAGTCCACACGACCGCTAAACATTCTCTTTATACGTGCGTATCTTCAGGGTGAAATGAAACAGCAGGACTTTTGAGGTGCTGTAGTTGTTGTAGTCATCACCAGAGCTCCCTCTCTCTGAGTGACCGCTGCTGGGGAGGGGTCAAGCACGGCACGTCTAGGACAATGTTAAAGAGACAGGCCGTCTGCTACCTACTGAACCCAGGAGAGGACAGACAGGCCTTCTGCTACCTACTGAACCCAGGAGAGGACAGACAGGCCGTCTGCTACCTACTGAACCCAGGAGAGGACAGACAGGCCGTCTGCTACCTACTGAACCCAGGAGAGGACAGACAGGCCGTCCTATACTGAACATACTGAACCCAGGAGAGGACAGACAGGCCGTCTGCTACCTACTGAACCCAGGAGAGGACAGACAGGCCGTCTTATACTGAACATACTGAACCCAGGAGAGGACAGACAGGCCGTCCTATACTGAACATACTGAACCCAGGAGAGGACAGACAGGCCGTCCTATACTGAACATACTGAACCCAGGAGAGGACAGACAGGCCGTCCTATACTGAACATACTGAACCCAGGAGAGGACAGACAGGCCGTCCTATACTGAACATACTGAACCCAGGAGAGGACAGACAGGCCCATTTAATGAGGTGTTCCTTGTGTAAGGTACCGCATTGTAATGTGAATGACAAACTGCACATAAATCTCCTATTTTATCAATGCAAATCTCTGGGGGTTAGATGGGGAAAGCAGTGAGGTGTGTGTGTGTGTGTGTGTGTGAGAAAGAGAGAGAGACACAGAGAGAGAGGGGGAGAGAGAGAGAGAGACAGAGAGAGGGAGGGGGAGAGAGAGACAGAGAGAGAGAGAGAGAGAGAGAGAGAGAGGGGGAGAGAGAGGGAAATATTATCATCTGTGGTGACCTGAACTCCCATACCGGTACACAGCCTGAGGTGACCAGAATACAAGGAGATGGTTTTATCACCCAGCAAGCTCCTCTTGATCATTTACACCTGCCTGCTAGAAATAACTCTGGTCATCTAGTCAACAGGAATGGAAAGGAGATATTGCAACTCTGCAGAAGTCTCAATCTGTACATGGTCAACAGCCGGGTAAGAGAGACTCGTTAGGAAGGTTTACTTATTGTTCAACTCTTGGAAACAGCACTATAGACTACATGATAACAGACATGGACCCCTTCTCCCTTAGAGCATTCATAGCCAAGCCTCAAACCCCCTTATCAGACCACAACCAAATCACTCTCTTCATCAAACAGACCAATATCGGACAGACAAAACCAAGCAAGCTATTTAGCATACCCAAGGCATTTAGATGGGGCCCAGACAGCAATGAGCAATACCATGAGGCAAGCAATAGCCAAGAGATCCTCCTGCTTTCACAGATGTTCATTCAATACCCCTATTCTCATAATACTGAAGGCATATGTAAAGCAGTCCAATATATAAATCATATATTCAAAATGACAGCAAACAAATCTAAATAAAAAATACAAAAATGCAAAAGAAATGCAACAAAAAAGAATAAATGGTTTGACAAAGACTGTCAAAACCTTAAAAAACAACTTAGAAAATGATCTGATCTGAAACACAACAACCCTGCAAACAACCTCATACGCCTTCAATATTATTATTATATTATGGAACACTTAAGAAGTATTAAAATAAAATTAGACAAACCATTGAACCACACACAGAAACAGTTAAATCTACTTGAAGAAAGCATAGAAACCAATGCCTTCTAGGAACAGTGGAACTCTGTCTGTCAGTCTGAACATGAAGAGCTGGCCATCCAGGATGGACATGTATGGACTGATCATTTTCAGACTTTATTTGGGCCAACACCAGTAAGAACTGAGACCAAAGACATTTTAGAAAAACAACATAATATGGAATTGATCATCAAACATTACCAAACCCCCCTAGATTTCCCCATTACCGAGCTGGAGCAACGGCCTCATCACTCCGATATTTAGAGACAAATATAACCCTCAGAATTATAGAGGGATATGTGTCAGAAGCTGCATGGGCAAACTGTTCTGCAGCATTATCAACGCCCGTATAGTTACATTCTTAAGTGACCACAATGTCCTGCACAGAAGCCAGATTGGATTTATGCCAAACAACCGCACATCCGACCACATCTTTACCCTCAGTACTCATAGAAACACATCTTTACCCTCATTACTCTCATAGAAACACATCTTTACCCTCACTACCCTCATAGAAACACATCTTCACCCTCAGTACTCATAGAAACACATCTTTACCATCACTACTCATAGAAACACATCTTTACCCTCAGTACTCTCATAGAAACACATCTTTACCCTCAGTACTCTCATAGAAACACATCTTTACCCTCAGTACTCATAGAAACACATCTTTACCCTCAGTACTCTCATAGAAACACATCTTTACCCTCAGTACTCATAGAAACACATCTTTACCCTCACTACTCTCATAAACACATCTTTACCCTCAGTACTCTCATAGAAACACATCTTTACCCTCAGTACCCTCATAGAAACACATCTTTACCCTCACTACTCTCATAAACACATCTTTACCCTCACTACCCTCATAAACACATCTTTACCCTCACTACTCTCATAGAAACACATCTTTACCCTCAGTACTCTCATAGAAACACATCTTTACCCTCACTACTCTCATAGAAACACATCTTTACCCTCAGTACTCATAGAAACACATCTTTACCCTCACTACTCTCATAGAAACACATCTTTACACTCATAGAAACACATCTTTACCCTCAGTACCCTCAGAAACACATCTTTACCCTCAGTACTCATAGAAACACATCTTTACCCTCACTACTCATAGAAACACATCTTTACCCTCACTACTCATAGAAACACATCTTTACCCTCACTACCCTCATAAACACATCTTTACCCTCAGTACTCATAGAAACACATCTTTACCCTCAGTACTCTCATAGAAACACATCTTTACCCTGACTACCCTCATAAACACATCTTTACCCTCAGTACTCATAGAAACACATCTTTACCCTCAGTACTCTCATAGAAAAACATCTTTACCCTGACTACCCTCATAAACACATCTTTACCCTCACTACTCATAGAAACACATCTTTACCCTCAGTACTCATAGAAACACATCTTTACCCTCAGTACTCTCATAAACACATCTTTACCCTGACTACCCTCATAGAAACACATCTTTACCCTCAGTACTCTCATAAACACATCTTTACCCTCAGTACTCATAGAAACACATCTTTACCATCAGTACTCTCATAAACACATCTTTACCCTCAGTACTCATAGAAACACATCTTTACCCTCAGTACTCATAGAAACACATCTTTACCCTCAGTACTCATAGAAACACATCTTTACCCTCAGTACTCATAGAAACACATCTTTACCCTGACTACCCTCATAGAAACACATCTTTACCCTCACTACTCTCATAGAAACACATCTTTACCCTCAGTACTCATAGAAACACATCTTTACCCTCAGTACTCTCATAAACACATCTTTACCCTCAGTACTCATAGAAACACATCTTTAAACACATCTTTACCCTCACTACTCATAGAAACACATCTTTACCCTCACTACTCATAGAAACACATCTTTAAACACATCTTTACCCTGACTACTCTCATAGAAACACATCTTTACCCTCACTACTCATAGAAACACATCTTTACCCTCACTACTCATAGAAACACATGCTCATCAAAATCTAAATCAAATCTACTCATGCTTTGTAGATTTCAATAAAGCGTTTGATAGCATTTGGCATGTAGGACTCTTTTGTCAGCTATTGGAGAGTGGTATTGGCGGTAATCTAATTTGAACAACAAGTGTGCTATTAAAATTGGTAATAAGAGAAAAAATTATTTCAAACAGTACCGTGGGGTGAAACAGGGGTGCAGTTTGAGCCCAACCCTCTTCAACATCTATATAAATACATTTGCGGAACAACTGCAGAAATCCACAGCATCTCCCTCCAGAGAGTGCTTACAGCAGAGCCTGGACATCCTCCATAAGTTCAGCCAAACATGGGCATTACCCATAAACATGGAAAAGACCAAATTATTGACGTTTCAAAAACGACCAAACTCTCAGAAAAACTATTTCACACTAGGACACACAGAAATTGAACACACAAAACATTATACATATTTAGGTTTAATTATCAATTCCACTGGACACTTGAAAATGGCGGTAAATTAGCTAAAAGAGAAGGCTAGAAGGGCCTTTTACGCCATCAAAAGAAAAATTCCAATTGACATTCCAATCAGGACCTGGCTCAAAATTCTAAATTCAGTCATCGAACCAATAATGTTATATGTCAGTGAAGTGTGGGGCCCACTAACAGGAAACGATCTCTCAAAATGGGAAAAACACCCAATGGAAGCCCTGCATGCAGAACTGTGCAAAAACATTCTTGGCGTCCACAGACATACAGCCAATAATGCATGTAGGGCAGAACTCGGCCAAAACCCTTTACTAATTAAAATCCAAAAGAGAGCCATCAAATTCTACAAACATCTCCAATCAAGTGACCCCCACGCCTCCCATTACAAAGCCCTATAGTGCCAAGAGTTGAGCAAAGACAAGAGTCCCCTCTGCCAGCTGATCCTGAACCTCTGCCCACAAACCCCAGGGCTTCAGGACCAATCAATCTGGCCCAACCAAATCATCTCAAAACAAAAAGAAAAGTATATCAAATATTGGAATCAAACCACCAAATCACAAAGTAAATTGCAATTCTATTTGACTCTAAATAGAGAATACACTGTAGCAGAATACCTGACTACCGTGACTGATATTAAACAGCGAAAAATGTTGACCAGGTACAGACTGAGTGGACATAGCCTGGCCATAGAAACAGGTCGTCACAGGCAAGACTGTCTACCAAGAGAGGCCAGGTTGTGCTCTTTTTGTCCTCAGGGAGATGTTGAGACTGAATCTCATTTCTTATTACACTGTGAGAAGTATGAACATCTGAGAGAGATCTTATTTGACAAAGTAAAAAACATATATCCTGAGTTCGTTCATCTCCCTGAATCTCAGACACTAGTATATCTATGTGGAGAGAAAAGTTGATGTGCAATATTAGCTGCAAAATATGTTGACAGTTGCCATACATTAAGAGAAACTAATTTCTGAAATTAATGAAAGTGTAGACTATATGTATCTGCATTCTGTAGAAATGAGTATGTGTATGTATGTATTTATATAACCTACATGCATACACATAATCGTCTATCATTATTATTATTATTATTATTATTATATCAGCTCCCCATGTCATTCCTTATAGTTAATTGTTGCCAAATGGTTTTGATTTGTATTGTCAATATTTTTGTATAATATTATTGTTTAATGAACGAATAATTGTGTCTAATGCTTTGGCAGAATATATGTTTATCTGTCATGCTAATAAAGCTTATTTGAATGTGAATTTGAATTTGAGAGAGAGAGATAGAGAGAGGGAGAGAGAGAGAGGGAGAGAGAGAGAGAGAAAGGGACTAGAACACAGTAGCAGGGTCTTCTGGGATCATGGTTTGTGTGTCATATTATGAGTTGCTCTTCTATCTATATCAACATGATTTAGAGGTGAATTTGTAACAGGGTGAAGTGCTTGTTTGGGTACCCGGGTCGGCCAGTCCTGTGGTTTCTAGAAGGATGTAGTCAAACTTCCCTTTCTTCTCCATGAGGTTCTCTATGGCCTTCAGACCGTTGTCCCTGTGAGGAGGAGGCAGGGAGGGAAGGACCACAGAGATTCAGTCAAATGTTCAGAAATGGATCACGTCTTACCTCTGATCCAGCATGATTGAATAGGAAATGCTGTTCTAAACCAATCAAGGGACATGATGATTTCTCAAAGGAAGTGGCAAGGGATGTATGTCGAACAGGGATCTGTCCTTCACTACTGATGAGAGAGCAGGCATTGAGAGAGGGCCAGTGAGACTAGTGAGACGCCCCCCTGGTACCCGGACGTACTTGACGGAGCAGCAGATGCAGCCGTTCCGCAGCTCCAGCCATTCCTCGTACAGCTCCCCGGCCTGGCTGACCGCCAGAGACTTCTCCAGGGCGCTCCCTACAGGGCGACCCGGGGACTGCAGTCAGAACAACTCACGCCCACTGTTTCAATGTCTCTTTACTGCTCTCTAGTGAAAAAACTTTGCAACAGCAGCAATAGGCAGGCTGTCTCTTATCTAGGGAGGCTACCTTCTCCAAACTCGTTGAGGATGACAGCAATCCTTTTGTTGTGTTGCTCGGTTAAGATGTAGTTCAACAGTGTCGTCTTCCCTGCTCCTGTACAAAAGAGAAATCATTAGTAGTCAGCAGTTGTGTAGTCGAGGTACACGGAGGTGCACCTTATATAACAACAAGTAGCAAAACTCTGCTCCATTATTACTGGAAACTACACAACTCTATTGGTGTGTCCTGACTAGTACATTAACCCTTCCTACACGTCGCTCCACAGCTGCCACTACTACACACATAGGTTTGATATAGTGATTCAGTAGTACTTTTTTAATGAGGGCATGTACACACCTCTCATCCACACAGTATAACCACCTCTCATCCACACAGTATAACCACCTCTCATCCACACAGTATACCCACCTCTCATCCACACAGTATACCCACCTCTCATCCACACAATATACCCACCTCTCATCCACACAGTATAACCACCTCTCATCCACACAGTATACCCACCTCTCATCCACACAGTATAACCACCTCTCATCCACACAGTATACCCACCTCTCATCCACACAGTATACCCACCTCTCATCCACACAGTATAACCACCTCTCATCCACACAGTATACCCACCTCTCATCCACACAGTATACCCACCTCTCATCCACACAGTATACCCACCTCTCATCCACACCGTATAACCACCTCTCATCCACACAGTATACCCACCTCTCATCCACACAGTATACCCACCTCTCATCCACACAGTATACCCACCTCTCATCCACACAGTATACCCACCTCTCATCCACACAGTATACCCACCTCTCATCCACACCGTATAACCACCTCTCATCCACACAGTATACCCACCTCTCATCCACACAGTATACCCACCTATCATCCACACAGTATACCCACCTCTCATCCACACAGTATACCCACCTCTCATCCACACAGTATACCCACCTCTCATCCACACAGTATACCCACCTATCATCCACACAGTATACCCACCTCTCATCCACACAGTATACCCACCTCTCATCCACACAGTATACCCACCTCTCATCCACACAGTATACCACCTCTCATCCACCACCGACTTCATGACAGAGCTTTCACAATATAGTCTTTTATAGTAACCACCTCTTATCCACTACACCCCTGTGTCTGGTGTTATTGTTTACCCACCTCTTATCCACTACACCCCTGTGTCTGGTGTTATTGTTTACCCACCTCTTATCCACTACACCCCTGTGTCTGGTGTTATTGTTTACCCACCTCTTATCCACTACACCCCTGTGTCTGGTGTTATTGCTGGATTATTATAGGATATTAGGAAGTCCAGTCTAAAGACATCCCTTTAAAGCTGAATAGTGTGTGATGATTAGATAATTGGTTACACTGCATAAAAGTCCTCCATTTCTCCATTAAGATAGTGATGATACCATGCACAGGGATGCAGTAATCACCCATCATGTCAAAGTTGTGTGCTGCCTACTGCAGTAGTAGGCTATGGCCAACGTTACCTATATAGATGAACAGAATGTATAAGTCATACCTGTAATACTAAGCTAACATGTCCCCCAGTGCACTGACTGAGCTGTCAGTGGTGAATGACGGTGTGGTCAGTGTAGTGGACACATACCGAGGTAGCCTGTGATGATGGTGACCGGTATCTGCTCGCCTGGCGGACTGGGCTTCTTCTGAATGGGGACCAGCTCCGGACAGTCGTCCTCCTCATCCACCACCAAACCCTCCATAACGCTGTCTACAGACAGAAGAAATAGCCGCACACTGGTTAGCTAGCAGCAAGCTGTTCAGACAGAGCAGCTAGCGGACAAGAATGGCAAAACCTAGATACTCTATTGATCCCCAGGGGGGAATGGTTGTGATACATCAGTAGCTAAGGATAACAAAAAGGCAGTCGGGATTCAAATGTGCACTATGTACACAAAATATACGAAAAATGGTGTGTGTATCTTGCATATAACTTTATAACATATAAAGTAGCTCGTTATAACGTTACTTCTGACGTCCTACTAACGTTAGATTGCAATGCATGCTAGCAGGCTAACGTTACGAGTTAGCTAGTCTAATATAACTGTCAGTCCGTCCCTGCTCAAACCATGAGGACAGCTGTCTGTCTGGACATCTTTACGTTAGCTAGGTAGCTAGCTAGCTAATAATATCTACCTGATTTCACTGCTGTCATTGACCAATGAACAAGATGACAACTGATGATAATGACAGCAAGTCAACTGTCATGCTGCGTTTAAATGTTCAGGAGTCAGGACTCCGAACTCTGTGCAACGACGCAGAAAGTTCCGTCTAGGCATTGAGCTGTATCTATGGTTCCGCGTCTTTTCAAGACCGGCATCTCAGAGATGTTTTGAGACACAAAATAAGCACAGCAATCAAACCCAACGCCATTAAGCAACAATTATCAGCAAATAACTGCGGTAGCAAATCGTTTTGTTTATTTGTTGAAACTTGAACATGCCTCTTATAGAAACACAAGCATTAGGCGAGGTGTTGTGCCGTAAAATGAACAGCAGAGGGCGCGCGCAACTAGGTCATCTCCACAACCAGGTCCCAATTTTACCCCTAAAATTGGATTTAAGATTATGGGCACACTCGAGATTTTCCGGATTATGCTATTAGACGTAGAGGTTTACAGTTTTAATCAGTTTGAACTCATCAAATGTATTTTGGTGCCCATGTTGAGTCCTGGTATTGAGTATGGTTCATTGAGTCTGAACATATCTTATCTATGAATACGATTTTTTGAAGATTCTCATCATTCTGATGATGTACACACACAGAGACAGAGTGAGTGTGTATGTGTGTGTGAGAGAGAGAGAGAGAGAGAGAGAGAGAGAGAGAGGTCCCAGACTGCTTATTAAAGCAAAGCCAAAGGCTTATCTCAGCGAGTGTGTGGTGGATGTGTGCGTGTCTGATCCATCGATCCCCTCCCACTCCACAGCCGGTGTCAGCTTGGGAAGGTTCAAATGCGGAAGTTTACACCCAGAAGAGCTCCACCGCGGAGATGAGGATTGCGTTGACTGCGCTGTAGAGCGGGACTGAAGTTCCGACCCGCAGGGATCCCGAAGCCGCCGCCGAACTGGAGTAACTTCCATGGCCTCTCTAGCGAGCGCGGAGCGACGGGCGTTCGCTCTGAAGATCAACAGGTAAAACACTTTTTTATTGTTTTGTTTTTTTACAGAGAAACGGATATTGTTTTGCAGCAATATGAACTATTGTGTTCAGCTTCTGGACTATGATGTGTTGTCATGAGGCTGTGGATTCCAGTGCAGGCAGCTACACGCTCTGAATGAGTTGGTGTTCCATTCCTCCGGTGAATCTATCTGGCAGCAGAACACACCCTGTGTTTAAACAGCTTCGCCAAGGATGTGGAGTTTATTTGCTCATATTCTGTAGCACGAAACACTGATGTATTACACTAGTACACTAGCCTGTCTGTGTATTACACGAGCCTGTCTGTCTGTGTATTACACTAGTCTGTCTGTATTACACGAGCCTGTCTGTCTGTGTATTACACTAGTACACGAGCCTGGGCCATTATCGCAGATGGTACCCAAGCCTGTGCTTTGCCACAGTAGCCTATAGGCCTAAGCTAAATCTCCTGGGATACGTCCATGAAAAAAAGGAACACGACAAAAGCTAGCCCTTAAAGCCCTCTTTGCAATCCTCATTTTGTCGGCTGTATTTCCTCCTCGCGGAGGTGATGTTTCTATATCTGGTATAGTGTGAGGTGATGATTTCCTCTTCTGTGTGTGTCCAGCTATCCTCAAAGAGATGAGAGAGGATGTGGTCATTGTTCCTGCTCTGATACTGACCGCGCAGGTGGGGAGGAAGTGCAGAGCCTATATGGCGTGAGCCTATTGTGTTCCGTGCCTATATCGCCCCTGATAAAACAAAGTTCCTCCACCCGCCTTGTAGCCCACTTACTCAACAGCGCAGAGTGAGCGGACTTGAATAGTCGGCTCTGACCAGTCCAGTGCTCATTTCCACCCTGTGACTAACATGCAAAAGCGGACAAACCGAGCATCCCCGCTAGCCCGCTAGCCCTATGTGGGGTTTCCTGCAGGGAAGTAAGTCACACACGGGGCTAAGGATTTCCATGACTCACTTCAGATCACTCACACGCGTTATGGAGTTGGATGTAAAAGGTTCTTGGTCAGAGGTTTTATTCTTCCAGGGAATTTGACAGGGCAGCGAGTCCTGAAGCATCGCTGAAGTCAGCTGCTCGGCGCTAAACGAGCGTCAGCCGGTCACAGCTTGCATCAACTGATGAGCCAGCAGCAACGAGGCAGTCTCTGTCTACTGTAGGCTACTGACATGACTGAGATGAGCTGAGCAGGGTCTGTAGGCTACTGACATGACTGAGATGAGCTGAGCAGGGTCTGTAGGCTACTGACATGACTGAGATGAGCTGAGCAGGGTCTGTAGGCTACTGACATGACTGAGATGAGCTGAGCAGGGTGGATGACCTTCTAGTGGTTAACCTATGAATACACAGAAGCACTAGTCGACAACAGAGAACGGGAAGGTCTTTACAATTCTCAGAAAACTGACCCAATGTAGACTTCTGGTGTCTTCTGGGTTGTTTCTGTCAAAGTGTTCACAAAAAAAAACGGTGATGTGTAAGTTCCTCTCTGTCTCTCAGGACGGAGTGTGAGGGATGTCCTGATCACTTGACAGAGTAGTTTTCACTTCTCACTTTTTCCCTCCCCGGCTGGTTTAAAACAGGAAATACTCAACGCTTACCCAAGATAGTGAAAAGAGAAGTGCAGCGTGTTTCTGCTCTCAACGCTGCCTGTGAACGAGATTCATTTCCGGAGGAGTTTGAGCGTTAGAGTTGTCACCCACATGGACAGATGTCAGGGATGGAGCTTGGGGCTGGTCTCTGGTCACTCTAGCCCTACATATGAACTTGATACCCCTGTGGTCACTGCTGGTGGCAGGTGGCAGGGCAGCTGGTGACTAGAGGCCCCTGCACTTTCTGATTGGGTATATGGTGACAGGGGACCCTCCAAGGAGCTGTATCTGATTGAGCCATGCTTCTAAACCCTGAGACACCAGCTTTGTGTTCTGGTGAGGATGTGATCTCTAGAACGTTCCAGACGCGTCCGGCAGGTCACTGACCCAAGCTGAAGCTTCTGTCCGACCTTTAATTTTGACCTCTACTGAAGTGTGATCTGAAGATTCCAGATCGTACACTTCCTCCTTTTCTGGGACAGAGTCCTGCCTGCCAAACGCTGACTGTGCGTGTGTGCGTGTGTGTGCGTGTGTGTGTGTGTGTGTGTGTGTGTGTGTGTGTGTGTGAGAGCGGCGTCTCCCCAGCCCCTGTGTGGACAGGAAGCAGGGCATGATGGCACTGATAGCACCAAGACCCATTTAGTGTACGGCTGTGATGCACACAGGGTGGAAACACACACACACACACACACACACACACATACACGCACAAACACCACAGCGATTTAGCAGCCATTTAAAATTGCTCCTTTCCTCTCCTCTTCCTCTCTTCCCTCTCCACTCCTCCATTTAACTGGTCAGATAATTGGGCGGGTGCACGTCAATCCTTAGTAAGATAGGCTACATCACCGTGTTTCCAGATCAGGAAAGGAGACACGGAAACGAGGAAGAGGATGCCACTGTAGTGGATTGAGATGTCCCCGGAGAATGGCCTCTGCCCCCCGGGGCCCCATCGCTCTCCCTCCAGTAAATACCCAGACCCCGGACAATTCCAGCTCCATCTGCCCCATGACCCCGGCAGCCTAAAGCCTAGCTGCTCCAGACCAACACAAACGCTGAGGAAGCTACAGCGCGGCCCAGAAGGGCTGAGCTCAGCAGCATGTGTCGGCCTGCCTTGCACAGCCCAGGAATGTGAGACAGACCTGCCAGCCATCTGAAGGATTACATCACCGTTCCCCTGCGCAGATCAGGTCGGCTGCTAGTAACTGGGAAGGAGGTTGACTGGACTTTGATTCAACTTGACCACCACAAGTGAGTCGCTGGCACCGGTCACCTCCGCCGTCCGCGTCCCCGCCTAGCGATGCCGCCACAGACCGTCACCATGGCCACGCGACGCTGCCACATAGCGTCGACTCGACACTCCCCGGCCGTCGTCCTCCTCAGCCCTGATTGGATGGCTGCTGCAACGTCGTCCTCCTCAGCCCTGATTGGACGGCTGCTGCGTTGTCCTTGTTATTGTTTGTACAGCGACGGATGACTCTCCCTGTGTCAGCAGGAGAGATGGATTCTGGGTACTACGCCTCCCAAATGAGGGGGAATTAAAATCCTGCTGCGCGTCCTTCTCCTGGGGGGGGCACCTCTGACCTTTCACCTGAATTGTTACTTCAGGAAGTTGGGGGCCCTGCAGGGCCTGTTGCTCAATACAGTCACACTGCTGATATGCAGTTTCTATCTGGCTTCTCATCTGCTTCTCGGAGACCAACACAATGACACAGTGTTGTGTGTGCTTGGGGGACTCAGACACAGTGTTGTGTGTGCTTGGGGGACTCAGTCACAGTGTTGTGTGTGCTTGGGGGACTCAGACACAGTGCTGTGTGTGCTTGGGGGACTCAGACACAGTGTTGTGTGTGCTTGGGGGACTCAGACACAGTGTTGTGTGTGCTTGGGGGACTCAGACACAGTGTTGTGTGTGCTTGGGGGACTCAGACACAGTGTTGTGTGTGCTTGGGGGACTCAGACACAGTGTTGTGTGTGCTTGGGGGACTCAGACACAGTGTTGTGTGTGCTTGGGGGACTCAGACAGTCCTGTGTGTGCTTGGGGGACTCAGACACAGTGCTGTGTGTGCTTGGGGGACTCAGACACAGTGCTGTGTGTGCTTGGGGGACTCAGACAGTCCTGTGTGTGCTTGGGGGACTCAGACACAGTGTTGTGTGTGCTTGGGGGACTCAGTCACAGTGCTGTGTGTGCTTGGGGGACTCAGACACAGTGCTGTGTGTGCTTGGGGGACTCAGACACAGTGCTGTGTGTGCTTGGGGGACTCAGCATGGTGGAGCCTGTGCTTTGGTAGGACTGAGGCGTCTGAAGCATTGCACAGGCTTGCAACCTGTGTGTGCGTGCGTGTGTGTGTACGCACGTGTGTGCGTGTGCGTGCGTGTGTTTATTATGCATGTGTTAGCTAAGCTAAGGTGAACAGTAAGAACAACCACAAGCGACCAATGTTGTGACCCTCTTCCTTTCAAGACGAGAACATAGACGCTACTATTGCTCACTCAAATATTTGTCCCTTTAGAGCTTCCAGGGCAGAGTTCAGCTCTTCAAACCTCCTACTTTTTAACCATGACCTCAATCATCATCCATTTAATAAACAACATAAAAATGACAACATTTTAAAATGAGCCCTGTTGAGAGAGACTAACGATGAGAGAGAAACTGTTTGTTCTTTGTTTCTCTCGCTGACGATAGCGTTCGTCATCTCAGTGAATAACAAAACATCTGCTAATGAAATGAAATAAAAGACATGGGCTAGCTATGGTCGCTGCTTGGCAGCAAGGTTAGGATCCTATTCTACTAGCATAGTCTTTTTATAGTGATTGTGTGTGTGTGTGTGTGTGTGTGCCTCTAAGTTATGTTTTCTATTAGTGCACATATGGGCGTGTGTGTGTGTGTGCGTGCGTGTGTGTGTGTGTGTGTGTGTGTGTCTGAATTGTGTCTGCTTCCTTGCTTAGTAATTATGTCACAATGGTAATGAAAGATGTTGAGAGAGCTTGGTGTTGACAGAAAGTGGTGGAAGGGTTTGGGTTGTACTGAACACACAAGGTAAAGGCCTCAGAAGCCTGTCTTTATGTGGTGCCCTGTGAATGTGAGAGGTTTTATTTGACGAGCGACTTGGCGGACTCAGCCTTGACTGAGGCTCAGCACACCCACTCTCGGGCTGTCCTTGAATAGCTGTGCATATGTCTGTTTCGGTTTCCACATCACTGCTCTGAACTATCCCAGATGTAAACTTTATAAAACGCCGAGTAGCTGGAAAAAAAGCATGCAATGGTTTTGGATCTTCCCAGCTACAGTCCAGGTCAGCGCTAAGCGTGGTTTTGTCTGAAGCGCAGCGCTGGCCGTGTTGGATGCTGACCATGAATGTGATTCCAAATGCATTCCCCTGAACCTGTGTGGGCGACTCCTGACCTCCACACTGACCTTTGGACTCTTCGGTGTTTCATAACCCTGCAGTCCGACTCTGCTCGGCTCTTCTATCAAGACTCTGTTACTGTAACACCTGTGTATGGGTGTGTGTGTGTGTGTGTGTTTTGTGTGTGTGTGTGTGTCTTTGTGTGTGTGTGTGTGTGTGTGTGTGTGCGTGTGTGTGTGTGTGTCTTTGTGTGTGTGTCTGTGTGTAAGAGAGAGACAGATAGATAGATAGATAGATAGATAGATAGATATGAACTTGAGAGAGAGAGAGTGTTTGTCTCTCTCTAGTTGGACTTTGTTCTCTGTGTAAATTTGCATGTAGCGCTCCCACCCCTGTCCTGACCTTCCAGGCATGCGACTCAAAGGTTCACCTCCCCCAACATGCTGTGTGTGTGTGTGTGTGTGTGTCTGCTCAGTGTTCATTAACTCTCCGCAGCCATTGTCAGGACAGCCCAGCAATCTGCTAATGACCCAGTCCCCCTGTCGGCTTGGGAAGGGGGTGGGCTGTGGTCCATCTGACACACACACACACACACAAACACACACACACACACACACACACAATACAGCCTTGTTGGAGTACTTGCTTCAGGCACACATGCGCACGCCCACACAAACGCACGCACACACACACACACACACTCATGCAGGCAGACATTAGTAGTTTTTCTCTCCAGCGGGTCATTCCTCTGTCCTCTGGCCGGACTGTGGGGAGGGAGGAAGCTGCTGTCCAGCCATGTCTGGTCCAGTGATCCAGGAGAGGAATTACACACGTCACTGTGTTTTACAGGGATGTAAATTTACAGGGAAACTAATTGGGATACTTGGTGCCTTAGTGTTTGTGTCTGCACACGCACACACACGCACACACACACACACACACACACACCACTCCCCACGCCCTGCTATAAGGCTATTGTACTGTTCTGATGATTTTCCGCTTGGCCTGACCGCTGAAAAGGGGGCCAGCGCATTTGAGCCAGCCGCTCGTCCAGCGCTTAATACTGCTGCTCTCTGTGGGAGCAGAGGAGACTAGGGAGCAGGGAGCAGAGGAGTCTGTGAGGAGCAGGGAGGAGGGAGCAGAGGAGACTGGGGAGCAGGGAGGAGGGAGCAGAGGAGACGGGGGAGCAGGGAGCAGAGGAGACTGGGGGGGAGCAGGGAGCAGAGGAGTCTGTGAGGAGCAGGGAGGAGGGAGCAGAGGAGACTGGGGGGGAGCAGGGAGCAGAGGAGACTGGGGAGCAGGGAGGAGGGAGCAGAGGAGACTGGGGAGCAGGGAGCAGAGGAGACTGGGGAGCAGAGGAGTCTGTGAGGAGCAGGGAGGAGGGAGCAGAGGAGACTGGGGAGCAGGGAGCAGAGGAGACTGGGGAGCAGGGAGCAGAGGAGACTGGGGAGCAGGGAGCAGAGGAGACTGGGGAGCAGAGGAGTCTGTGAGGAGAAGGGAGGAGGGAGCAGAGGAGACTGGGGAGCAGGGAGCAGAGGAGACTGGGGAGCAGGGAGCAGAGAAGCAGGGAGCAGAGGAGACTGTGGGGAACAGGGAGCAGAGAAGCAGGGAGCAGAGGAGCAGCTCGCACACGGACGCCACCGAGGACAACAGGGTCATTGATGGTCCTCACGGGGCTCTGGGAGTCAGGAGGGGATCATTAGGCTGCTGGAAGGCAAAAGCATCATCATGAATAAGGACAGCTTAACCACCGAGTTTGAGACGGTATAATGAGCAATAAAACCTGATTAAAGGAGGAGTGTAGCCTAGTGGTTAGTCAGTTATACCTTAGTCACGGCGCATTGTGAATTATTAATAGTTAATTTTGAGAATATGGCATGGCGAGGTCTTGGCCTGTCTTTCTCTCCACCACTCCCCCCTCTCATTCTGCCTTTCTCTCAGTATCTCTCTCTCTCTTTCTCTCTCCTGGTTCTGACCTGTTGACCTGTGTGTGTGACCTCTCTTTCTCTGTCTCTGTCTCTCCTGGTTCTGACCTGTTGACCTGTGTGTGTAACCTCTCTCTCTCTCTCTCTCTCTCTCTCTCTCTCTCTCTCTCTCTCCTGGTTTTGACCTGTTGACCTGTGTGTAACCTCTCCCTCTCTCTCTCTCTCTCTCTCTCTCTCTCTCTCTCTCTCTCTCCTGGTTCTGACCTGTTGACCTGTGTGTGTAACCTCTCTCTCTCTCTCTCTCTCTCTCTCTCTCTCTCTCTCTCTCCTGGTTCTGACCTGTTGACCAGTGTTAATTTTGACAGCAAATTATGATTTTGTTTTAGTCATAGTCTTTTGACTAAAATGCCATTTAGTTTTAGTCATATTTTAGTCATCTGACTAGTTTTAGTCTAGTTTTAGTTGACTAAATATCATTACGATTTTAGTCGACAAAATCTACCATAGATTTAGACAACTCAAATTTAACAGGCTTAGTTCAATCAATCAATCAAGTTGGATTTATATAGCGCCCTTCATGAAACCCAGAGCGCTTTACAGAGTCCAGTATTCATTCAGACAGTCATACCGGTGGTGGTAAGATACATAGCTACAGCTGCCCTGGGGCAGACTGACAGAAGCGTGGCTGCTTCTGTCAGACAGTTTCATAATGAAGCATTCCTCTCCCCCAGTCTGATGCTAACTGTGTTTGTGCCTGATAAAGCAAGCTATAACATTATCATGTCAGCACTAGTTGGCTAGTCAGGCTAGCTAACATCAGGCACAGGCTAGCTAACGTCACACCAGAGGAGAGGGGCTATGGCGGCGCCAGGTAGCTAACTGTTCGTGTCTTATCCATCTAGCTACAGTATAACATTAGACAGCAGCAGTAGTTGCTTAGCTAGCTTACCCAGACTAGCTAACGCTAGATACCCCCGCCAGCCGCCACAAGCATAGCCCCACTTGTTGCTAAACAGTGTAACGTTAGCTAACCTGTGCCTAACATTAGCTAGCCACTAACGTTAGCGTTGCAAAGATCAGACACTTCAGTTCTCCCCCGCCACAAACCTACGTGAAACACTGGTTTCTTTTAGCTTGTATTGTATTTGAAGTATTTCAGAAACACACCAGCTTGGGTTTAGCTAATACAGTAACGTTAGCCGGGGGTGGGGGGGTGCTTACCTTCTCGTGAATTTCGGGATGACTGTTCTCCAAATGTCGCTTTAAGTTTGTTGTATTTTTGCCAGTAATTTTCACCCCACACGGTTTACAAATGGTTTTGTTTTCCTTTGCATCAAATATCCAGTTTATCCAGATGTCTGCTCTCCTCTTTCTCCCGGTGTGTGCGAACGTTGACAAAGACATTTCTGAACTGTGGTCATTTACTGAACAGTTCAGGCGCAGCAGTCGTATGCTGTTAGTTGACTTCCCGCCGGCCGGTGTAGCAACGGTACTATTCAAATGTAGGCCTACACACAACAGGCTACCTGTAGGTTGCATCCAACTCGTTCTATTAATACATCCATGATCCAACTGCGCACATCCCGAACCTCGACATTCTGATTTGAACTTTTCCCATACGTCCCTCCATAACCATTTTAGTCTAGTTTTTATTTGTTGACGAAAATGTGAATAGATATAGTCATAGATTTTGTCATCATACATTCATTTTTATTTAGTTATCGTCTTGTGACGATAACCCAAAAAACATTTGTTGACGAATAGTTTTCGTCATAGTTCTCGTCAACGAAATTAACACTGCTGTTGACCTGTGTGTGTGACCTCTCTCTCTCCTGGTTCTGACCTGTTGAACTGTGTGTGTGTGTGACCTCTCTCTCTCTCTCTCTCTCTCTGTCTCTCCTGGTTCTGACCTGTTGATCTGTGTGTGTGACCTCTCTCTCTCTCTCTCTCTCTCTGTCTCTCCTGGTTCTGACCTGTTGATCTGTGTGTGTGACCTCTCTCTCTCTCTCTGTCTCTCCTGGTTCTGACCTGTTGACCTGTGTGTGTGACCTCTCTCTCTCTCCTCTCTTCCAGACACTCGTCTGCTGAGATCCGTAAACAGTTCAGTGGCTCCTCCCATGGCTCCTCCCATGGCTCCCCCCATGGCTCCTCCCATGGCTCCTCCCAGCACAGCCGCCACAACTCCAACGCCTCCGCCTCCATGTGCTTCACCGTGGTGAGTCACACACACACACACACACAAACACCACACACACACACACACACACACACACCACCACCAATACATACTCCCATAAATCACTCTTCTAGTCCAGTCTTCTCTTTCTCTCTCTTTGTTTCTCTCTCTTACTCTTTCCTCCCCCCCTCTCTGTCTCTCTCTGTCTGTCTCTCTCTCTCTCTCTCTCTCTCTCTCTCTCTCTCTCTCTCTCTCTCTTCCTCCCTCTCTCATCCTGAGTGTTCTAATACCTCTCTATGTTTCTAGGGCTTTAGACATTTAGTCTGTCATGCATATCCCTGCCATGCATATCCCTGCCAGTCTGACTGACTCTTTAAGTGGTAATGCTTTGATGCCCCACTCTCTCTACTCCCCCACTCTCTCTCTCTCCCTCTCTACTCCCCCACTCTCTCTCCCTCTCATTCTCTCCCTCTCTTTCCCCCTCTCTCCCCCCTCTCTCTCTCCCTCTCTCCCCCTCTCCCCCCCACTCTCTCTCTCCCTCTCATTCTCTCTCTCTCTCTCTCCCTGTCTCTGTCTGCCTCTCTCTGTCTATCTCTCTCTCCCTCTCTCTCTCTCTCTCTGTGATGTGTGTGCTGTTCAGTCAGCTGACAGGGATGGGGAGGAGGGGGTGTGTCTCCATGCCCGGGGGAACTACTGGGTAATCTCTAACCTGGCTGGGAAGTGGGTCACAGCCTTCTGCTTCCCTCCCAGTCAACACAGACAAGTCTCTCATCCAGCCGGATCTGGGAGGCGGGAGAGGGCTTTTAATACCCTCATAATCTCTGGGATGATGTTTTCCCATGGTGCACCGTCAGTTGGATAATGTTTTCCCATGGTGCACCGTCAGTTGGATGATGTTTTCCCATGGTGCACCGTCAGTTGGATGATGTTTTCCCATGGTGCACCATCAGCTGGATGATGTTTTCCCATGGTGCACCGTCAGCTGGATGGATGATGGATGGATGTGAGGGACGATCACTTGTCGGTTCATAGGAACGATTAGGGACGAGTGTGTTTCTTTGTCAGGATTCTAGTGGCGTTTTTTTTAAACTTCAATCAAGTTTCAACTTCATCAACAGCCGCTGAGTCACCATCAAAGACATGTTGTATGCAGGCAAAGAAGAAAGTTCATTTTCCAAGCGGATTCTGCTTTTGGTTTAATACAGCAATCAATCAACCAATCAACCAATCTATCAATCTATCAAACAAGTTCCCTCCATGCCTCTCAATTACCGACCTCACCTATACGAGGAGGTGAGCCCCCTAGTGCCCAAAAACAATAAAGCAAAACAAATACAATAAACTAAATAACTACCTATAGTGACTATATAGTAATAACTAAATACTTGCTTCCTGGCTTCTACAGGGATGGTTGTTTGCCTAAGGCAGGACACAGACGTTGCTATGTGGAACTTGTGACTGTGTGCGCGTGTGCGATTTTGTGCATCAGCGCGCATGTGTGTGTGTGTGCGCACATGGTTTTATGCGCGTGGGCGTCCCTGTGTGTGTCCCCAGAATGGATGCTGAGGCCCTGTTGATGTTGCGTCATGTGGTTGCCTGTTGAAACCACTTCCCCTTCAGCCTCTCACCTTCCTGTAGAATGATCTGGTAGCTAGAACTCCAACCCGAGCCCCCGAGAGGGTTATGCCCGCCATACTGCTTATACCTATCCAGCCTGCGTCCAGCTCAGCAGAAGTGATCAGGGTCGAGGGTGTAGCGGCCATATTGGAACTACAGGCCTCAGTCTTGATCTTGTGGTTCGTTCTACTAGAGGAAACGGAGCCCGGCAGCAGACAGCCAGCAGGTTCTCGTTTCCGGACTGCGCCATTTTGTCAACTTCCCTCATCGGTGTTGAGGGTACAGTGAGGTGAGTCTACTCGCACACAGACTTCATACGCACCAGGGTTTTTGCGCTGTGACCCAAGGTAGGTCTTCTCCAGGGATTGTGAATGTGTGTGTGTGTGTGTCTGTGTGTCTAGTAGTTGATGGTTTTTAGGGTAGAAGCAGGTGATGTTGTGTGTAGGGTTTCTTCTTGGGGAAGTACAGGCACCAGGCTGAAAGAGGCAGTAGCAGAATTGACAGTACAGAAATGTATCATTTTTGTCATATAGTGACTACTTGATCCATCAAACACACACACACACACACACACACACACCCTTGTTCCACTATAGTCCACCGCTAGGCTAGGCTAGGCTAGGCTAGCTGTTGAGAGCAGCATGGTGTGCCCGAGCAGAGGCATGCATAGATTTGCATTTATTTGTTTCTGTTGGCCTCCCCACTAAAGAAGGCAGAAAGAGGCCTTTATGGTGGAAGATCTGCTGCTGTAATTACACCCAGCGCTCACATTTCTCTGGAGACCGCGGAATTTGGAAGAGATGTGCGCATAGATCCCCTTCCTCTCACACCTCGTCAGGCTGGGGTCACGCTGTGGAGGCAGGATCAGCTGCAGACCCTCGCCGTGTTTCTGCTTTTGGAAATAGCATTGAGACAGGTCATCTCCTTCAATATTTGTTTTCATGCATTCCTTTTGTCTCATTTTTCCATCTCTCTCTCTCTCTCTCTCTCTCTCTCTCTCTCTCATGTGTTCTGTATTTCTGTCAGTGTTGCAATATCCTCTAAGGAGCTGCTGAGCTGCCAATAGCGTGTCTGTGGGGGGTGATGGGTAAAAACATGTCTTAGAGAGCAAATGGAATCCAGCTCTCCTTTCTCTCCTATGCTGCAGATTAAGCCCACCTGCTGGCTCTGCCCTAGCGTCCCTACAGAACCATCAGTATCAGAACCAGACAGAACCCTCAGTATCAGAACCAGACAGAACCCTCAGTATCAGAACCAGACAGAACCATCAGTATCAGAACCAGACAGAACCATCAGAATCAGAACCAGACAGAACCCTCAGTATCAGAACCAGACAGAACCCTCAGTATCAGAACCAGATAGAACCCTCAGTATCAGAACCAGACAGAACCATCAGTATCAGAACCAGACAGAACCATCAGAATCAGAACCAGACAGAACCCTCAGTATCAGAACCAGACAGAACCATCAGAATCAGAACCAGACAGAACCCTCAGTATCAGAACCAGACAGAACCCTCAGTATCAGAACCAGACAGAACCATCAGAATCAGAACCAGACAGAACCCTCAGATCCTCACCCAGCCCAGAGGGATGGAGCCAGGACCTCCATGCTGAGGCTGCAGCTACTCATCCAGATCTGATAGCCTCTCTCTCTCTCTCTCTCTCTCTCTCTCTCTCTCTCTCTCTCTCTCTCTCTCTCTCTCTTCGTCTCTCTCCCTCTCTCTCTCTCCCTCTCCCTCTCTCTCCCTCTCTTTCTCCCTCTCTCTCCCTCTCTTTCTCCCTCTCTCTCTCTCCCTCTCTCTCTCTCCCTCTCTCTCTCTCTCTCTCCCTCTCTCTCTCCCTCTCTCCCTCTCTCTCTCTCTCTCTCTCTCTCTCTCTCTCTCCCTCTCTCTGCTGATGTAAAGCATGTGTGTTGGTCTCTCATCTCCTTACCAGAGGCCTGTATGGGATGAGTCTAGAGGTGCAGAGTGGTTCCATGTATAGGGTTGGAACAGTGACATCTGATTCAAAGCGACGTGGTTGTTCGTTCATCTTTTGTAGCAGATGATTGTGGTAATTGTGTGTGTTTGTTTATTGATCTGCGGGGTGCTGTGTATAGGCTACTGTAGAGCCACAGCATCAGATCTTTAGACTGGTGGGGCCAAGGCGCGGGCGAAGAGGACTAAAGCCGGGTTCACATACCGTAGTAGAGACGATGTTAGGATCATGCGCTACGACTGTGGGGGAACCAACAGGGCGGCAGAGGACAGGTAGGACTGTTCAGCCCGAGGGTGTTGTTTATTGGCGGCTGGGGAAGGGGGTGTGTGGGAGAGTGTGTGGTGCACTGGGAGGCTAGAGATGTGATGGCTAGGCAGGTGTTGTTAAGATGTGATGGCTAGGCAGGTGTTGTTAAGATGTGATGGCTAGGCAGGTGTTGTTAAGATGTGATGGCTAGGCAGGTGTTGTTAAGATGTGATGGCTAGGCAGGTGTTGTTAAGATGTGATGGCTAGGCAGGTGTTGTTAAGATGTGATGGCTAGGCAGGTGTTGTTAAGATGTGATGGCTAGGCAGGTGTTGTTAAGATGTGATGGCTAGGCAGGTGTTGTTAAGATGTGATGGCTAGGCAGGTGTTGTTAAGATGTGATGGCTAGGCAGGTGTTGTTAAGATCTGATGGCTAGGCAGGTGTTGTTAAGATGTGATGGCTAGGCAGGTGTTGTTAAGATGTGATGGCTAGGCAGGTGTTGTTAAGATGTGCGTGCGCCAAAACACAGTGTCCAGTCCCAGGTCCAAAGGGGACAGTCCCAGAGAGAAGGCGAGGGTCGCACCGGGAGGTCAGTCCGTGGGGTCAGGGCTAGGGGGAGGGGGGGCTCAGGGTGTTCAGAAGACGGAGGGGGCCGTGGAGGCGCGGGAGAGGCAGGGATCCAGGGAGACACAAGAGGAGCCGGGGCCGTGGAGGTGCGGGAGAGGGTCTGTGGGGTACTTGGGGGGGCGGGGCTAGGTTCTGGCAACGAGCAGATGAGATGCTTGAAATGCTTTCCATAAGATTTGACACGTTGAATCTTGAAAACGGCAGAGTTATGACCGTCTCTAATGCCGCAACATAACGAGGGACACGACACGGTTATGATGCAGATACAATTCCATATTTAATATAAGGTAAATAACAAAAAAACAACACAGCGGACAAAAATAATGTGGTTAGTGAGTGTGAGAATGACTCTCTCTCTCTCTCTCTCTCTCTCTCTCTCTCTCTCTCTCTCTCTCACACACACACTTAAAGCTTGATTCAGGAAACTGTCTCATAGTCAGTGTCTGGGGTACTTCCTGTATGAGTTACAGTTCTATATATATATGAGCTGTAGTTCTACTGTATATATGATCTGTAGTCCTACTGTATGAGCTGTAGTTGTGTATATATGATCTGTAGTCCTACTGTATGAGCTGTAGTTGTGTATATATGATCTGTAGTCCTACTGTATGTGCTGTAGTTGTGTATATATGATCTGTAGTCCTACTGTATGAGCTGTAGTTCTGTATATATGATCTGTAGTCCTACTGTATGAGCTGTAGTTCTGTATATATGATCTGTAGTCCTACTGTATGTGCTGTAGTTGTGTATATATGATCTGTAGTCCTACTGTATGAGCTGTAGTTCTACTGTATATATGATCTGTAGTCCTACTGTATGAGCTGTAGTTGTGTATATATGATATGTAGTCCTACTGTATGAGCTGTAGTTGTGTATATATGATATGTAGTCCTACTGTATGAGCTGTAGTTCTGTATATGATCTGTAGTCCTACTGTATGAGCTGTAGTTCTGTATATATGATCTGTAGTCCTACTGTATGAGCTGTAGTTCTACTGTATAAATGAGCTCAGTCCCTCTGAGGAGAGCTTGTGTGCTGTAGGCCCATAGTTTACTTGTCTGATGTTGTCTAGAGAGTCCAGATCCAACTTGTCTTCGCTCTCTTTTTGTTTTTTTTGCTCTCCTTTTCACTTTTGATTCTCTCTCTCTCTTTCTCTTTCTCTCTCTCTCTCTCTCTCTCTCTCTCTCTCTCTCTCTTATCTGAAGCAGTGCTTTAGTTCTTAGTCCTTCATGTTCAGACGTTCCTGCAGCTGGAGAAACAGACAGGCCTGACATACCTGGAACACATGGCTGCTCCTTAAAATCAACCTGAATCATATTGTTCTTCTCAGCGTTTAAATCTCTCTCCTCTCCTCTCCTCTCCTCTCCTCTCCTCTCCTCTCCTCTCCTCTCCTCTCCTCTCCTCTCCTCTCCTCTCCTCTCCTCTCCTCTCCTCTCCTCTCCTCTCCTCCAGCCCCAGTCGTATGTTGCCGTGGAGCCGCTGGACCTGGAGGAGTTCCTGATGTCACAGCTGCGCAGCGGAGACCCCGCCCTCATGGCGGAGCTGGGGGAGTTCCCCGACGACAACCTGGAGGTGGAGCTGGTGGAGAAGGAGTGTCGCACCGTCCGGCACTCTGCCCCCAAGGAGGGGTGGGTCACGGGACAGCGTGCACACACACACACACACCACACACCACACACCACACACATGTACGCAGACACTCGTATACAGTGTCCTAAAATAGCTGAAGCCAGCTTAGATCCGGAGGTTAGTCACAGTGTTCATTTCCACTCCCCAACCAGGAAAGATCAAGAAGCTGCAGAAGAATCTAGCATATCTAGTCTGTGAGAAACTATTGTGTGAATGTGTCTTATCTTATCTCTCAGGGCTGTCCTTTACTCAGGCTTCTCACCTTCACCATGATGGCGCAGATTATGACAACGCAGGAATGTGCTGTTTCTTCTGTGTGAACAGAGTGGTGTGTGTGTGTGTGTGTGTGTGTGTGTGTGTGTGTGTGTGTGCGTGCATGCGCGCCTTTGTGCATGTATCTGCGTGTGTGCTAGGGAGGAGACGGTATGGATTTTTGCATCATGGTGCAGTATCTAGTTACACAGTACATTTACGGTATTTCACCTCCCTACAGTGCAACACGTGATGGAAAATACACACTATTGTAATTAAGCTCAGTTTATTAATAGCAAGCTTATATTAAATTACAAAATTAACTGTTGCAAGCAACTTGAAATGTGAAGTTTCAGCAGCGCATTATTGTGTAATACCGTAAACGTAATACTGTAAACACAGGGAATGTCACGGTTCTAATACCATGGACATTGTATACCGTGGTTCACGGTTTTATGGTATACCGTCTCATCCCTAGTGTGTGCGTGCGCGCCTTTGTGCTTGTGTGCATGCAGGTGTGTGTGTGTGTGTGTTTGTACTACAGCACCTCGTCACTCCCCCTCCTCTGTGCTCTGACCAGGGAGGAGCTGGAGCCTCACGTGAGAGACTGTGTCCAGAGCTACACCCAACCCTGGCTGGTGGTCAGCAGACGGTAGGACTCCTCCCACCAGCCCTCACCACCCACAGACCCCACACCACCCCACACCATAGACCATACAGACCCCACACCACCCCACACCATAGACCATACAGACCCCACCCCACCCCACACCATAAACCCATACAGACCCCACACCACCCCACATAGACCCATACAGACTCCACACCACCCCACACCATAGACCATACAGACCCCACACCACCCCACACCATAGACCTATACAGACCCCACACCACCCCACACCATAGACCCATAAAGACCCACACCACCCCACACCATAAACCCATACAGACCCCACACCACCCCACACCATAAACCCATACAGACCCCACACCACCCCACACCATAGACCCATACAGACTCCACCCGACCCCACATAGACCCATACAGACCCCACACCACCCCACATAGACCTCCACACCACCCCACATACCCATACAGACCTCACACCACCCCACATACCCATACAGACCTGACACCACCCCACATACCCATACAGACCTCACACCACCCCACATACCCATACAGACCCCCACACAACCCCACCTTCTACAGCCAGTACTATATTTCAGGAATCATCTCTAGACACCCACCCCCTCACAGACCCCCCCCCAGGGTCAGATAGGTACAGGCCCCCTCATAGACCCCGCCCCCCCCAGGGTCAGGTAGGTACAGGCCCCCTCATAGACCCCGCCCCCCCCAGGGTCAGGTAGGTGCAGGCCCCCTCATAGACCCCCCCCCCCAGGGTCAGGTAGGTACAGGCCCCCTCATAGACCCCGCCCCCCCAGGGTCAGGTAGGTGCAGGCCCCCTCATAGACCCCCCCCCCCCCCAGGGTCAGGTAGGTGCAGGCCCCCTCATAGACCCCCCCCCCCCCCCAGGGTCAGGTAGGTACAGTAGACCTAGTATACCTGGGCTGGCCAGGGCGGTCTGGACTCCAGCGCTCCCGGGATTAGCATCCCAGTTTACAACCAAACAATCCCGCCTGAAGGTGTGTCTCTCAAAACCACCAGATTCGGCCCAAAGTGCCAGTGGAAAAGACCTACGAGACCCTCAGAGACCCTCAGAGACCCTCCGAGACCCTCTGGCCAGGGCTGGGGACCAGAGGGCTCATTTATAAAACCTTGCTCAGGATTCGCGTACTAAGGGTTGCGGACATCCGCAATTTCCAAAAGGTACGCACAACGATTTTCCGATTTATAATGAAGTGCGCACGCATGTCCCACGCCGGTTCCCCATTATAAATCTCAATCAACTCTAAACTTGGCGCACGTGAGCGCGCGTTGTCCCACCCTCTTAACGCCCATAAATGCCTATAAATGGCCAGTGAAACGCCTCCCATTCACAGAAATCGATACAGCCCAAATCTAACATGACAGCAAACGTGACAGCAAAAACGCGGAAGCGGCTCATGAGCCACTCGTCGTCATTGGCCAGTAGGTCTCGCCGGTCACTGCGACTCGCTCTCTCAGAATTCCTTCATCCACATCATCCAAAAGCAGTAGTCTACATATAAAGCAGCCATTGTGCGTCATTACGCATTGGAATTGCATGCCTTTATATACCCACCCACGGACATGATTATATTAAACAGGTGTGATTGTCACTGACAATATATGAACCACGCACATGATTGTTTGATTTCATTTCTGGGTATAGGAGACGATACAGTGATGACATGTAGAGGCGAGGGCACTTATTACCGACAATGCTGGATGTCATGAAGACAGAACAGCCGATGACACATAACATCCATAACATCTAAGACATTTAACAGCACTCTTATCTGCCCGACTGAGGCATCGAACACGGGGTCAGTTTAGCCTATTTCATTCATCAAATATACATGGCGATTTCTAAATAGCCTAAATAGCTTATAATAATGGGCGCCCTATGAATATGGGTTCCTGAGTCAAACAATGAGAGGCAATGAAACACCACCAACAAACAGCCTATTTCAGTGTAACACAGCGTATAGTGAATCATATTATCCTTATAATATATTAGCCTACACATTGCCTGAGTAAATATGTAATGCGCAACAGTGCACATGTATTTCTTGTTTTGGAAGGCTAGGCTGTGTCTAGGCACTGTCACTTACCCCGCAGTGAGAGGGCCGTCTCTACGACTAGAGTGATTGTTGTTCTACCAAAATTGGGATTTACAGCAGTATAAATATGAAGGCAACTCATTCACAACAGTAGGCCTATTTGAATTATAGTGATTGCTTTGAGCACATAGCCTACGCTGTCTACATTATTATTTATGAGATTAAATAAATAAAGGAATCATTTATGAGAATAAATAAATGAATCAATTGTTTAGCGTTGACAGATCCAGTTGATTATGATTCCCGGTTGGACTGTGCAACATATTTGAGGTGTTATTTTGCAATATCGGATAGGCCTATATTTATTGTTCACAATGGTGTCAATTTCAAAGCGTTTCTCAGGTTTCACCTTTCTGTCATTAGGATCGCAGTTTCTCATTTCACCAGAAATGTGCGTACGCATGGGTCAGAGTGTGCTTGGAGGTGAGCACATTCTACGCCATTCTCCCGTCAAGTTTGTTTTTTATAAATCCCGAAGTTTGCTCAGGAGTGGCGTACGCATTATTTTGTGCTACGCAAGCTTTCTAAATGAGGCCCCAGGCCAGGCGGGGGGGCAGGTTCCTCATCTCCTGCGCCTGCTCTGTCTTGATAGGACTAGAGACGTGTCTAGTCTCTGCCTATCAGCCAGGAAATGAGAGGAGAGGAGAGGAGGGAGAGAAGTGGGATTGGGCCCACACGTCTCAGATCTACAGGTGGACTTCCTGTTCTCACAGGAAGTAGGGAGGTCTGAGGGGCCGTGATAGAGCGCTGTCTGTCCTCACACAGTCCATTGTGGGATTACCTATATCACAGACAGGATGCAGGTACACACACACACACACACACACACACACACTGGCAGGCAAACACACACACACACACACACACACACAAACACACACACAGGCAGGCAGGCAAACACACACACACACACACACACACACACACACACACTGGTCAGGGTGTTCACCCACATGCTAGGGTTCTGTTTGCATGGTAAGGGTGTTCACTTTTAAGTGTTATCTGGTTTGATTAGAAGGGGGGGGGGTTGATTAGATGTGGGTAACCATGTAAAAATGTGTGTGTGTGTGTGTGTGTGTGTGTGTGTGTGTGTGTGTGTGTGTGTATGCAGGTGCCAGGGCGATGGTTGGAGTGCGTACTCGGAGAGGGAGGGTCTTCACAAGCTCCTACAGAAACAGACGTTTGAGTCGGACGTCCAGCCGGAGAAACAGGAAACACCGGTAAGAGACACACACCGCAGAACGCATAGAACCGCAGAACGTTCACATCACAGAACACAGAACTATCACGCTCACATCACAGAACACAGAACTATCACGCTCACATCACAGAACACAGAACTATCACTTTCACATCACAGAACACAGAACTATCACGCTCACATCACAGAACACAGAACTATCACGCTCACATCACAGAACACAGAACTATCACGTTCACATCACAGAACACAGAACTATCACGCTCACATCACAGAACACAGAACTATCACGCTCACATCACAGAACACAGAACTATCACGTTCACATCACAGAACACAGAACTATCACGCTCACATCACACAATCTATCAGGATTCCCTGATCTCCTCTCCTGGTCTCTCTCCTGGTCTCTCCAGGTCTTTCTCTTGGTCTCTCTCCTGGTGTCTCTCCAGGTCTCTCTCCTGGTCTCTCTCCTGGTCTCTCTCCTGGTCTCTCTCCTGGTCTCTCCAGGTCTCTCTCCTGGTCTCTCTCCTGGTCTCTCCAGGTCTCTCTCCTGGTCTCTCCAGGTCTCTCTCCTGGTCTCTCCAGGTCTCTCTCCTGGTCTCTCCAGGTCTATCTCCAGGTCTCTCCAGGTCTCTCTCCTGGTCTCTCCAGGTCTATCTCCTGGTCTCTCTCCTGGTCTCTCCAGGTCTATCTCCTGGTCTCTCTCCTGGTCTCTCCAGGTCTTTCTCTTGGTCTCTCTCCTGGTCTCTCTCCTGGTCTCTCCAGGTCTCTCTCCTGGTCTCTCCAGGTCTTTCTCTTGGTCTCTCTCCTGGTCTCTCTCCTGGTTCTCTCCAGGTCTCTCTCCTGGTCTCTCCAGGTCTCTCTCCTGGTCTCTCCAGGTCTCTCTCCTGGTCTCTCCAGGTCTATCTCTTATCACGGTCTGCTGACAGCAGCCTGGACTCTACAGCACCTTCTACAGCCTGCCTAGCACACCTTGCACTGAGGAATGTGTGTGTGTGTGTGTGTGTGTGTGTGTGTGTGTGTGTGTGTGCGTGCGTATTAAAGAGCTCTGCCCTGCTCTGAGGGCATTCTAATCAATGTCTAGTGGCGAAGCAGAGAGTCGAGGGGGAGATTCAAACAGAACAGCTTTTTAAAATGAGAGGCTGAGAAAGAGAGACTGAGGGGGGGTGCAGACAGAGTGATTGATTTAAAAGGGAACTGAGATTTAAATGGAGAGAGAGGGTGGGGGTTGAGTGAGAGGGAGGGAGGGAGGGAGGGAGGTGTGTGTGTGTGTGTGTGTGTGTTTGTGAGAGGGTGGGGGTTGAGTGAGAGGGAGGGAGGGAGGTGTGTGTGTGTGTGTGAGAGAGAGAGGGCCCAGCAGTAAACAGTATTTGTTCATGGACAGGACCTCCTCCGTCCTGGCTCCCGCCCCTGTGTGTGTTTACCCAGCCTGCCTTGCAACACAAAGAGACGGCCTGAATATTCATGTCGCCCTCCCACCACTCACCCCCAGGCGGACCCAGGCCTATGTGGATTGGATTCATTTCTATTCTATTCTCTCCTTTTCTATTATTTTCTACTCTGTTCTCCATTCTGCTCTGCTCTCTCCGCTGCTGCCCGGCTTCATTCTATTCCCGGAGCCTTGCCCTGCCAAGTTCCGACCGCCGGGCCCTACCAGTCGCTGGCCTTGCCTCAGTCCCCGGACCAGGCCCTGGTCCTGCCAAGTCCATGGCCCCACCATCCAGCTCCCAGTCAGGTTCGGCCCCCCGGCCCCCCGGCCGCAGCCTTGCCAAGTTCTAATCACCCACACTGAAGGCCCTTGTTCCAAACATGGGTTTCCCATCCTCTCCAGGCCAAAAAGACAAGGGGAGAGAGAGAGAGGGAGGGAGAGAAAGAGAGAGAGGGAGAGAGGGGAAGAGAAAAAGAGGAAGAGAGAGAGATAGGGAGGGAGGGAGGGAAGAACAGGCCCATTGTCGCCCAGACCCTAACAGTCCTCCACTCCACACTGACTCTGCGACTAGCACTCCGAGGGAGTCTTGTGGAGTCCGCCGGGCCCAGCCAGGAGGACAGGCCTCGGTGGGGTACCGGCGCTGGTCGGGCCCAGCCAGGAGGACAGGCCTCGGTGGGGTACCAGCGCTGGTCGGGCCCAGCCAGGAGGACAGGCCTCGGTGGGGTACCGGCGCTGGTCGGGCCCAGCCAGGAGGACAGGCCTCGGTGGGGTACCGGCGCTGGTCGGGCCCAGCCAGGAGGACAGGCCTCGGTGGGGTACCGGCGCTGGTCGGGCCCAGCCAGGAGGACAGGCCTCGGTGGGGTACCGGCACTGGTCGGGCCCAGCCAGGAGGACAGGCCTCGGTGGGGTACCGGCGCTGGTCGGGCCCAGCCAGGAGGACAGGCCTCGGTGGGGTACCGGCACTGGTCGGGCCCAGCCAGGAGGACAGGCCTCGGTGGGGTACCGGCGCTGGTGCATCATATCCACGGGGCCGGATCACAGAGGGAAGGGTTCAGAGCAGGACAGAGCCTGCGGGCGGAGAGGCCGTGCCCAGACCAGGCAGCCCAGTCTGAGACCGTCTCCACACGCTGGAATCCCCTCTGATTACCAGGGTCTCTGAGACCGTCTCCACACGCTGGAATACCCTCTGATTACCAGGGTCTCTGAGACCGTCTCCACACGCTGGAATCCCCTCTGATTACCAGGGTCTCTGAGACCGTCTCCACACGCTGGAATACCCTCTGATTACCAGGGTCTCTGAGACCGTCTCCACACGCTGGAATACCCTCTGATTACCAGGGTCTCTGATTACCAGGGTCTCTGAATACCAGGGTCTCTGATTACCAGGGTCTCTGAATACCAGGGTCTCTGATTACCAGGGTCTCTGATTACCAGGGTCTCTGATTACCAGGGTCTCTGATTACCAGGGTCTCTGAGAGGAGGCTCACCGGGGTCTGCTGGGTCCGAGTCACGGATTCTACGCCCGTCTGTGTTCATTCTCGGGGCCGCTCACACACACTTTACACAACCGCCCGAGAGTGACCTTTCACCTCCGATATGGGGTTCATTCTACCATGACAAGACGCCGGTCTCTTCGACTTAAAAACAAAAAAACAAAACAAAGACTTAAAAATGTCCTCAAACCATCTTTCTCCTCGATCCTTATCGGACCACCATTTTTCTGCACTTCCCTGCTCCTCTGATATCAGTGCATTTCTATGGGCAGGACTAAGTTAACAGCCGATGTGTAAACATGCTTCCTGGCTGTTCAATTGATTAATCTGTTTTATTCTGTCCTGCAATTTGGTCAGATTTGTCACTATAATAATAGTAATCATACTGTAACATCCCAGGGACTCCACAGAAAATCAGGCAACTAATAAAATTCTGATTGAAGATGTAGCGAGTTGTGTCCCATTTCTTAGGTAAAGATTTCAACCCCTATCCCTTGTGGCTCCGTTCTGAAGGGCCACTACCCAGTCGAGGGCACTCCAAAACTAGGGGCTAGTGGGGGTATTGGGATTGGGCCATCATTTTACTCTCTCTCTCTCTCTCCCCCTCGCCCCTCCTGAACCCTGTTCCCATGTTAACCCCCCCCCCCCCCTCCCCTCCAGGTGAAGTCTCCGTCCCTGGCGGTGCTGGACGACGACTCCGGCCGCACGCTGACCTCCTCGGACTTCGACCTGCGGTGTCTGACCCCTGACCCCCGGGTGGAGGGCCTGCTGCGCTTCAGCGTCCCTGAAGAGCTGGACCGGTTCAACCAGGAGGCTCGACAGGGGCAGCGGCTCCCCGAGCTCTTCGCCCTGTACCCGCCCGCCGACGAGGTGAGACGCACACACACACACACACACGCACACGCACACACACACACTTCCCCTGACTCTATCTCTGGTGGCCCAGGAGGAAGCGGTGGAGATCCGGCCCATCCCTGACTGTCCCAAGGAGCACATGGGAGAGAGGATCCTGATCCGCTGCCTGACCATGAAGTACGTCCCTCCCACACCTGGGCTCACGAGGACCAGGGGTACCTAGCTAGCTAGACGGACCAGGGGTACCTAGCTAGCTAGACGGAGCAGGGGTACCTAGCTAGCTAGACGGAGCAGGGGTACCTAGCTAGCTAGACGGACCAGGGGTACCTAGCTAGCTAGACGGAGCAGGGGTACCTAGCTAGCTAGACGGAGCAGGGGTACCTAGCTAGCTAGACGGAGCAGGGGTACCTAGCTAGCTAGACGGACCAGGGGTACCTAGCTAGCTAGACGGAG
>NC_140256.1:13865589-13888089 GCF_949987555.1 Borostomias antarcticus | reverse complement strand
TAGTGCTAGCTAATCGTTTAGCAGCCTACAATTTGACAACAGTGCACGCCGAGGGAAACGGTTGTCTCATTTCACTAGTGCTCTAGCAAACGTTGATGTGAAGCTAGATACCCCCGCTTCAGTATGTACACCAAAGAGTTTAGAATAACTACACCAGTCATGTGGTTGAGCACTTCTATCACATATTTCACATTGTCAAACTTGACAGAACATTTGAACATTTTAAACAGAGCAACAACAAACATGTCATGGGTGCAACCATTTTTTTCTTTATTTAGGAGGGGGGCAAAGTTAATTCTAAACTGGTGAGTAAAACGTTTACGAACTACAGAGAAATATCACCAACATGTATAATCAACATAAAAAAAATATTATTAATAGATTAATTGCCTACAGTTAGGGTGGCAACTGGGGTGGCAAGGCATTTTTCTGAGGTAAGCAGATGCCACCCCGTGCTACCCCGTAGAACCGCCACTGGCTGAGGGTTTACAATGACTTGCTACTGGCTACAGACTCTGGGGATGATGCTGTTCTCATGCTCTTGGATCTAACGGCTGCTTTTGATACCATTGATCACAAAACTCTCATTTCTTGTTTAGAACATTGTGTTGGTATCAGGGATACCGCGTTGGATTGGTTTAGATCCTATTTGTCTGAGAGATGTTTTTCTGTCAGCCTGGGTGATGTTGCTTCTTCCTCTGCCCCGCTGTCCTGTGGAGTCCCCCAAGGGTCTATTATTGGGCCCATCCTCTTCTCTCTCTACCTTCTCCCCCTAGGACTTATCTTCAGAAGACATAACATCTCCTACCATCTTTACGCGGATGATTCCCAAATTTACATCCCAGTGAAAAGGACCAGCACCAGCCCCTTAGTACCTCTTGTTGAATGTCTTAATGACATTAAGGCATGGATGACTCAAAATGTCTTGCTCTTAAATGAGAGCAAGACAGAGGTCATAGTGTTCGGTCCTAATACCTGACGTCATACTGATTAGCACCAGGTGTTCTCTGTCATCCTTGGATGTAGCCTTTATAAGGTGTGTCTCCCCATGCTTGTAACAAGACTGTGATGAAGGCTACGGCTGAAACGTAAAAGTGGAGGCTCAGATTATCTACTCACTTTGGAATCATCTAATATCCCGGTTATGGTTTCAACATGATATTACATTTCCACAACATGCATAATCAACTGATCCATGATTTTAGCTTCAGACTGATACCAAACGCGGCTATACAGATTAAGCATCATAGGATCCGTTATTTATAACACACAGTACAGTTGGATTACCAATACAGTGCATCACACAATACAGTAACTTTGTTCACCGGGCTTATTCATGTGGTGTTTGCATCACATGGTGGAGATGAAGCAATTTTACTTTATTCAAGAAACAAGGCAAAGGATGGAATTTCCTTTGTTTCACTGTGTGAGTGTCTGTGGAATGTGGCCTGGCCTGTCGCAGGGGGATGGGGGAGAAAGGGTGTATTACTGTAGGTCTGAGGAGTCCTTATCAGTTGTCTCCACATTCCAACCTTCCAGTGAGATGGTCTCACAATATTAGTAGAACTGTTTTGTCGTCAGTAGACAGTAGAACGGCGTCATGTCCTACACCACTACACGTGTTTGTGATAGCAGTATGTGTCTGACTCCGTATTCTCTGTTCTCCCTCTAGACTATACTGTACATTTTCACGATTGTTTCTTGACAGATATCGGAGAACTTCTACTGCGACCTAAACTCTGAGCAGTTCAAAGGGTTCCTGAAGCCCCACACTCCCCACGTGGACCACTCCACCCTGTCCAAGGCGGCCATCTTCTCCATCACCTACCCCAACCCAGACATCTACCTGGTCATCAAGGTGCAACACGCCTTCACACACACCGTGTCACACATACACACACACACACACACACACACACTCAGCTAAGCTAGCAGACCTCGGTCAAATAGTATTTGATATCTTGACAAAGAGCGTTTGCCTGGAGTGTCAGGTGGGTAGGTTTTTTGGTGGGGGGAGTCGCCCGCTGGTTCCATTGTGCTTGGCAAGGTCTGCTCTGGTGCCTTTTTCTCCATCTGAGTTGGCGTGAAGGTGATATGCCCCCCCCCCCTCCCCACACACACACACACCTGTACTGAACCATGTTATTAAGATACAGTAATGAACAGTGTGCGTGTTTTGTTTGTGTGTGTGTGTGTGTGTGTGTGTGTGTGTGTGTGTGTGTGTGTGCGTGTGCGTGCGTGTGTGCGTGTGCGCGCGAGTGTGTGTCCCAGATAGAGAAGGTGTTGCAGCAGGGAGAGATCAGTGACTCTGCTGAACCTTACATGGTCATGAAGGAGAGTGACTCAGCAAAGGTAGTGTCCCCTCCCCCTCCACACACACACACACACACACACACACACCCCAACTAACTTTAAGGTTAAATGTGAAAGTGAGGTCTGTGAAATTACCCTCTTTGTCTTAGTAAGCGATACTCGGTCATGACTGTTTCTGGGTTGTGTGTGTGTGTGTGTGTGTGTGTGTGTGTGTGTGTGTGTGTGTGTGTGTGTGTGTGTGTGTGTGTGTGTGTGTGTGTGTGTGTGTGTGTGTGTGTGTGTGTGTGTGTGTGTGTGTGTGTGTGTGCGTGTGTGCGCGCGCGCGCGCGTGTGTGTGTCAGAACAAGGACAAGCTGGAGAAGCTGCGCGGCCAGGCGGAGGCCTTCTGCCAGAAGCTAGGTCGGTACCGCATGCCCTTCGCCTGGGCCACCGTCAACATCATGAACGTCATCAGCACGGCCACGCTGGACAGAGACGCCACCGACTCTGACGCCGTCAACGGTGTGTGTGCATGTGTGTGTGTGTGTGATCAGCTGATGCTAATGAGCCCTAGGCCTCTTCCTCTTACTGCACTGACTGACCTACGGAAGGAAGGTCACTTACTTTTCCTTTCCTCCTCCCCCTCTCCTCTCTTCCCCCTCTCCTCTCTTCCTCCTCTCCCTCTCCTCTCTTCCTCCTCCCCCTCTCCTCTCTTTCTCCTCTCCCTCTCCTCTCTTCCCCCTCTCCTCTCTTCCTCCTATCCCTCTGTTGTCTCCCCTCCCTACCTCCATTCCCTTCTTCTCTTCACTCTCCTCCTCTCCACTCTTCATCCTTTCTTATCTTCCTCCTCCTCTCCTCCTCCTCCTCCTGTCCTGTGCTGTCCAGGGAGGTCTAACAGCATGGACAGGAGAGGACAGTTACCCAGGAGGAACTCTGAGCGCTTCGGCTCTGTGGAGGACCAGTGGAACCTGTCTGCCTTCAAACCTGCCACCATCACCATCAACACCTTCTGCAAGCATGTCAGCACACACACACACACACACACACACACAGAGATGCATACACACACACACACACACACACACACACACAGAGATGCATACACACACACACACACACACACATATATATATATATATATATATATATATATATATATATATATATATATACAGACACAGAGGCATACACATGCACACACTTATTGAATAACTAGCTGTACTATCTCCCTAAGTCTGGCTAGTCTTTCATTCATTACATAAGCTGAGACCAGGCAGACAGAGAGACAGACTGGCAGAGAGACAGACTGGCAGAGAGACAGGCAGACAGAGAGACAGGCAGACAGACAGGCAGACAGAGAGACAGACCAGCAGGCAGACAGACGGGCAGAGAGGCAGGTAGGCAGACAGACAGAGAGACGGATGGACAGACAGCTCATGTATAAGCTCATCCAGGCAGCATGTGACACAGTGTCACGTCCCTCGTCCTGTTCCACGTTCTCCAGAGTCTGAGTCATGGACTACAGGGACCAGGTCAGTCCTGCTAGAACCTGGGGAATAGGCAAGGCAAGGCACGTTTATTGGTATAGCACTTTTCAGCAACAAGGCAAATCAAAGTGCTTTATGTCGAAGAGTAGGCTACTGACCTATCGACCTCAAGGTGATGGCTTATTATGTGCCTCCCTACCACGGCTTATAGAACCTCACCACCAGGTTTTATTGTTATCCGTGGCTCATGAATCTAATAATATGTTATTGCATAAACTACTGTACCATCACATGAGACTTTAACTTTAACTTTAATCAGTCACAGCCTTTCTTAAAATGCTTCTCCAAATTCTCTCTCCCAAATGTGTGTGTCCTCCAATGCGCTCTCTCTGTCAGAGCGGTGCCACTTGATTTAGACCTCTGTTCGTGCTCACAGCTCAAAGGTCAACTCCTCAGTGTCAACTCACACACACGCGCTCCTCTTCAACCTCCCTCTCCGGAGGAAAGGCCCAGGTTAGACCCTCTTTAGTCCACCTGGGTGGACGGGCCTAATCACCCTGCTGTAAGACCTTTAAGCTAAATGTCAATCATCAATTCAATGACTCAAGCAAGATATATCAATACTCACCAAACCAATAAAGGCAAGGAGAAATTATCTGATGCAAGAGTAAAATATATATAAAATTTATATAAAATTTGGTGTTATACATAAGTTATACAGATAATCCAGTTACATGAAAAATACAGGTTACAAAAGAAAAACATGAAAGAGAATAGCTCCCAGGTCTCCAGCCTCTGACTTCCTCCATTCCTCTGTTGATGAAAAGAAGTCTGACTTCCTCCATTCCTCTATTGATGGAAAGAAGAAGGTCTGACTTCCTCCATTCCTCTATTGATGGAAAGAAGTGCCTCTCCCTCCTCACGAGCTGTTTTTTGAACCCCCTTCCAGGAGGGCAGGGTGTTGACGTCACGTCTCTTCGGATGAACACAGTCCTTTTCTCCTCCCTGGCAGATTAACAATCCCTGCATTCAACATCTTATCTCTCTCTCACCCATAGCAGGACATTAATACTTCTACTTTAAGTGATTACATTTCGAATAAATTATATTCAACTCTAAGCAGCAGGGCCGGAGTGGGACTCATTTTCAGCTCTGGAGTTTCATGCCTCAGAACGGCCCACTTTAGTTCGCAACCGATTACAGTACCTTAGTATTTTTAAGTCTGTAATAGCGCACTCACTGTTCATCAGTCCCTGAGAAGACTCGCCCTTTCACACTGCCTTCAGTACTGGGTCCTGCCTCTTCTTCTAACAAAACAATTACCATAATTCTCAGCAGTCTCCCCTTTTGTTTTTATATAGCTTTCTGATCAAGTCAAGCCAGTGTCATTAATGCAGAGCTGAATCATCTGGTATCTTATCTAAGGGCATTTTACATAGAGCAGGCTTACTCTACACCGCTCTTCTCATAATATTCACTCCATGATCAATCCTACCTGCCCACCGGAGGTGCTGCTGAGGTGCTACTGCTACAAAACAAAGTTTATCACACTTAGCTAGTTTATCACACTTAGCTAGTTTATCACACTTAGCTAGTTTATCACACTTAGCTAGTTTATCACACTAAGCTAGGTTATCACACTTAGCTAGGTTATCACACTTAGCTAGTTTATCACACTTAGCTAGTTTATCACACTTAGCTAGGTTATCACACTTAGCTAGTTTATCACACTTAGCTAGGTTATCACACTTAGCTAGTTTATCACACTTAGCTAGTTTATCACACTTAGCTAGGTTATCACACTTAGCTAGTTTATCACACTTCGCTAGGTAGAGTTGGTGTTTTCTTGCAAATAATGTACCTTTCTTTCTTTTTTTTAAATCAATGTTTATATTAACTTTATATGCCATAATATCACACAATTGACTTCATAAAATTGCACTGCTTCTAGCTAACGTTAGCTTAGTGCTAGGCTAGCTTACCTGCCTCGTCCTCATCATTTGGCAAGCTTGGTTTTACAAAGAAGAGCTCAGTTTGGTTCACTTGGCCTCATCAGCTGCAAGAGCTTTCCTTTTCTTGATTATTGCCTTTTCGGCGCCATCTTTTATCTTTCTATCCATTTTTTAACTAACTAACTAGCCCTGGCATGCTAGGTCTGGCACAGATGACGATTGGATAGGATTGAAGCATAGTTACGTCATCCACCAGGCTTCTCGGCGCGCATAAGCTGCGAGAGCAGGCAGGGGGGGCCGGTGTCGTGCCCAGAAACTTCTGCACTGCCAAAAATGGGGTGCAGTCATTTTTTGGCAGGGCAATCGTTTTTGGCCACGACACCGGCCCTCGCGGCCGAAAAACCAGACCGGCCCACCGGGAAAACTCCTCCAAATCCTCCCGATTAGCCACACCGGGCCTGCTAAGCAGTGTTACTAATTGATTGCATCTTCTACTTTTAAGCCTGTTATTCGTATCTTTACACACTAAATGCTGTTGTTTCTCAGGCAGTCCTTCCAACACAGCTCCTTTGATTCCTGCACTTCTGATAAGTGCTAGGCCTGAGCCGGATGGGGGGGTTCTTATCACTTTCCCAGAGCTAGCCGGGCCCTTGTCAGTTCCATTTGTGTGTGGACCATTCATTATTCATCCATCCGTTTTTTAGAGGGATCCGCTTATAATATTTATTACCACCTTTCCGGCCTGTCCCAGGTGCTTGGGCCGGATCTGCCCCTGTAGGCCTCTCGTCTCTCATGTCTGACGCTTAATAATAATAATAGATTTATAATAATAATAATAGGTTTTATATAACGCTTTTCTAATTACTCAAATACACTTAACATAAGAACACTCACAAGAAAGGCTATAAGCAAAACTACAAAAGGGAAACACATTAAGAGAAGAGAGGGGGTGGAAGATGGTGGAGCAGGATGGTCAGATGTCGTAGGTGATCTTGAAAAGATGGGATTTGAGTTGACTTCTAAATGAGGGGAGTGTGTCAGAGTTCCGTATGGCAAGGGGCAGGGGGATCCGGAAGTTAGGGGCGGCAATGGCGAAGGCTCTGTCCCCCAGGGTGCGGTACTTGGTCTTTGTGATGGGGGTGAGAAGGTTTTTATCTGCGGAGCGGAGGCGGCGAGTGGGGGGGTGGCGATGGAGGAGATCAGTCAGGTATGAGGGGGCAAGGTTGTTCATGGCTTTGCAGGTAGTGAGGAGGATCTTGAAGTTGATGCGTTGCTGAATGGGAAGCCAGTGAAGTTGACGCAGGATAGGAGTGATGTGTTCTTTGGAGCGGGAGTGGGTGAGGAACCGGGCGGCCGAGTTCTGAACATATTGTAGTTTTTGGAGAACAGTGGAGGGGAGGCCATAGAGGATGCTGTTGCAGTAGTGGAGTCTGGAGGTGATGAAGGCGTGGATGATGAAGACGTGGATGAGTGTTTCGGTGGCTGAAGAGGAGAGGGTGGGGCGGAGGCGTGCAATGTTATGGAGGTGGAAAAAATATGTTTTGGTGACGTGGTTGATGTGTGACTTAAAGGTTCCATGATGATGCCGAGGTTTCTGGCCAGAGGGGAGGGAGTGACTGAGTGACCATCGATGCAGAGTGAGAAGTTCTGGGAGGAAGGGAGGATGGATTTTGGGCCAAAGATGATGATTTCCTTTTTATTGAGTCTTCTGGGCCTAATGTGCCAGCCCTTGTGCACTTGACAGTCCACCTCGTTCCTGACTGGTGGTCAGGATCACTACACTTTACATGAGACATTAAAGGCATAAAGACAAAGTGCAAGGAACACATAAAAGGTCATATAAAACGAATAAGTCTAGAGTGGCGCCCTGCCATCTGTCAAGACCACATCTTGCAGCCGGCAGCAACATTTCACTGTGACTGTACACTGTACATTACACTGTACATTACACTGTACATTACACGTGACGAATAAAGAATCGGAATCACCCGCAGATATTCACCACATAGGACACTTTGACATGTACTGTAAGCATGTACTGTAATTTAAGTCACAAACCCAGAGGTATCCTGTGTTGACTTAAGCTGTGTGTGTGTGTGTGTGCATGTGTGTGTGCGTGTGTGTGTGCGTGTGTGTGTGCGTGTGTGCGTGCGTGTGTGCGTGCGTGTGTGCGTGTGTGTGTGCGTGTTTCAGGAGGGTGACCGTCTGAGCGATGAGGACATGTTTAAGTTCCTGGCGGACATTAAGAAGTTCTCCTCCCTGCAGAGAAGGATCAAGACCATGTCAGGTGACCTCTCAACCCCCCAATGACAGCCTAGGGGTGTGTGTGTGTGTGTGTGGGGGGGGGGGGGTGGGGTGGGGTCTGTGACCACAGCACTCGGTGACGCAACAAGTGACTGAATGTCTGTTCCAGCCTAATGTGCATTTAATATATAGAACTAATCTCTGGGTATGTTTGTTCTGTGCGAAGGTATCATCAGACTGGACGTAACCCCGTTCCACGAGAGCCCCGCGGCCTGCCTCTCCACAGAACTCATCCCCGTCAAGCCATTGGCTGAGAAAAACATTCGGCCAATCAAAGAAGTGCTGGAGTTCCCATCCAGAGAGGTGTTTGTTCCGCACAGCACCTATAGGTGAGTGTACACGCACACACACACACACACACACACACACACACACACACAAGCACCTTTGGTCTATGTATAACAGCATAGGTTAGGCCACTTGCTCAATCCATTCACCTTCATCTCTGCTCTGAGGAGCACCAGGAATGTCCTTGTTAGGTTTCCCTCAAATCCCCATCAGATACACATGAGAAACACAATACAGATCACCTGGTGGATACTAGGTCTCACACACACACACACACACACACACACACACACACACACACACACACACACACACACACCTACTCTCTAAACCCTAAGCACTTGACTTGTGTGCTCAGATGCACACCACCTATCTATTGATTGTAAAGAGATTAGAGTTGAGCGCCCAAAGATTTGGTGCCATGTTCACATTTCTTTCACCTCATGTGAACTTGATTGCAGTGAGTCAGACAGAGGGAAACCTGTAAACAGTGACTCAGCATCCAGGAAGTGCAAACGGGTTAACCTGGTGCTTTTGGCTACAAGTAACACTCTCCATGCTCACCGGCGGCCACATGACTGGTGGTGGTTTTTCTCGTTATGGCTTTGACATTATTCCTGGTTTTATGCAAGCGATTAACATTGTTATGTTTGTGTGATTATCTTGTGTGAGGTATTTAAGCACTGGCAGTTACATAGAGCCAACCACTTCTCATACACTTCATATACACTCTCAAAAACAGTGCTTATGTTGAGCCTAACTTGTGGCAACAAGCCTGTTTCAAGGTAATGGTACATTAGCCTTCCCCACAAGCTGTTTGTCTGCGATGACGCCTGTGGAGGGAAGGACTTAACATTTATTTCACATTCCAGAAAGGAATGCCAGGCTGTATTAGACTGCAGGTAGAGACCTGTGTTTCAGTGTGACCTGTGGTCACATTCATTCTGAAGCTGTACAGAGGGCGCCATCTAGGGGCGGATCACTGAAGTCATCTAGGGGTGGATCACTGAAGTCATCTAGGGGCAGATCACTGAAGCCATCTAGGGGCAGATCACTGAAGCCATCTAGGGGCAGATCACTGAAGTCAAATAGGGGCGGATCACTGAAGCCATCTATCAATCAATCAATCAATCAAAGCTTTATTTGTATAGCGCATTTCATACCCAGAGGCAACACAATGCGCTTTACAGAGAACAAGGGAGGTGGGCATACGACCCACTCTCTACATATTCCAGAGGGAAGCAAAAAAACAGTAATCACCCGGGGGCCAGATAAGTGAGCTGTAAAAATTCTTCCCTGACCCCTCTCAACAAGGCGATCGAGCAAGCTCCTGGAATATGTTTGTCTACCGGCTAAGAACATTTATAAAGCAATACATTACATTAAATTACATTTCAGAGTGAGAGAGGCTTAAAGCATCATAGGAGAGAGAACATTCTACGGACATGCTACATCATCCACAGCAGACACAGGGGTATCTATCGGACTTCGGGAGATCTGCTGGTGACAGTGGGGCATCCACTGGACCTGGTTAGAAGATAGGAGGGAGAGAGAGAGGCACTAGGGAGAGGGAAGGCAGAACAGGGTTAGTAGCACACAGAGCCATAAAAGCAACACGGATATTAAAACAGGCAACCTGGAGCAAGCTCCTGGAATATATTTGTCTAACGGCTAAGAACATTTAAAGAACAATAAATTACATTAAATTAAATTTTCAGAGCAAGAAAGGCTAAGAGCATCAGGTCCAGGCCTAAGCCGGATGTGGACTGATGTGTGTCTCTGTGTACGTGTGTATGTGTGTACTAAATACTACGATATCCACAGCTCCACAGCTGACACTGGACCTGGTTAGAAGGTAGGAGGGAGAGAGAGAGGCACTAGGGGAGGCAGAAAACGGTTAGTAGCACACTGAGTCATTGAAGCAACACAGCAGTCAGAACAGAACAAGCCTGTTTCAGGGTAACCAGTTTCTGTACACTACTTGATATACATACAGTGCATAGCAGGATAAATACCAATGTATACAAAGGATTCACAGGTAGGTTTGAGGCTGCCTTTCTGTGTCTCAAGGTCCTAGCTAGTGATTGTAGGCTAGGTCGAAAAGGTACATCTTGAGGTCTCGCTTGAAGACCTCCGTTGTTTTGGCCCTTCTTAGGCACTCCGGTAGGGTGTTCCAGAGGTTGGGGGCATAGAAACTAAAAGCTGCCTCTCTCTAGGGGCAGATCACTGAAGTCAGAGACTCAACACATGATATCTGATGTCCTGTAGTGACTTGAATGTCCTCTCTCTATCTTGAATTTCCTCTCTCTATCTCACTCTCTCTCCTTCTCTCTGCACCCCCCCCCCCTCTCTCTCTCTCTCTCTCTATCTCTCTCTCTCTCCTTCTCTCTGCACCCCCCTCCCCTCTCTCTCTCTCTCTCTCTCTCTCTCCAGGAACCTCCTCTTCGTCTATCCCCAGCGGCTGAACTTTGTCAACAGGCCAACGTTGTCGTCTGCACGGAACATCACCGTCAAAATCCAGTTCTTGAGTGGTGAAAACCCCGGCGGTGTGCTGCCTGTGAGAGCTGCTGTTCCTATGCACGCACACACACGCGCGCGCGCGCACACACACACTGATCACTTCAACATAATGACACGTTGTACGGGCATAATGACATAATGTTGTTATTGTGTTTATTCCGTTGAGAGGATGCGTTCTTTCACAAGCGTCTTTGACGTCATCTCTGCCTTTCTCTTTAAAGAGGCGCCGCTGCTTCCATACGTGTCCGTCCATCAGTCTGTGTGTGTATGTGTCCGTCCATCTGTCTGTGTGTGTGTGTGTCCGTCCATCTGTCTGTGTGTGTGTGTCCGTCCATCTGTCCGTGTGTGTGTGTGTCCGTCCATCTGTCTGTGTGTGTGTGTCCGTCCATCTGTCCGTGTGTGTGTGTGTCCGTCCATCTGTCCGTGTGTGTGTGTGTCCGTCCATCTGTCCGTGTGTGTGTGTCCGTCCATCTGTCTGTGTGTGTGTGTGTCCATTCGTAGCATGAGATTTAGACCAATCAGGAGTAGCCAATACCGTTGCACCCCAGCAGAGGGCAGGAGAGATTGATTATAAACCTGCACCGCTTACTTCACCACCTGGGTGTGGTTTTAACACTGAACCGTCATCTTGTTCCCCTCTCACTCCTCAGGTCATTTTTGGGAAATCGAGCGGCCCTGAATTCGTTCAGGAAGTCTACACCCCGGTCACCTACCATAACAAGCAAGTGGACATTCATTCATTCAGCGTGTCTGATAACACCTGAGCTGTCTGTCAAACACATTCACTCAGTCTAACGTTGGTCCCTGTCCTGTCCTGTCCCAGTCTAACGTTGGTCCCTGTCCTGTCCTGTCCCAGTCTAACGTTGGTCCCTGTCCTGTCCTGTCCCAGTCTAACGTTGGTCCCTGTCCTGTCCTGTCCCAGTCTAACGTTGGTCCCTGTCCTGTCCTGTCCCAGTCTAACGTTGGTCCCTGTCCTGTCCCAGTCTAACGTTGGTCCCTGTCCTGTCCTGTCCCAGTCTAACGTTGGTCCCTGTCCTGTCCTGTCCCAGTCTAACGTTGGTCCCTGTCCTCTCCTGTCCCAGTCTAACGTTGGTCCCTGTCCTGTCCTGTCCCAGTCTAACGTTGGTCCCTGTCCTGTCCTGTCCCAGTCTAACGTCGGTCCCTGTCCTCTCCTGTCCCAGTCTAACGTTGGTCCCTGTCCTGTCCCGCAGGTCTCCAGACTTCTACGAGGAGGTGAAGGTGGCGTTGCCGGCGCGTCTCACAGAGAGACACCACCTGCTGTTCTCCTTCTACCACATCAGCTGCCAGCAGAAGCAGAGCCAGGCGGGCAGCTGCCAGAACCTCATTGGCTACTCTGTGCGTCAGAACTGCTTCCTTTCTTTCCCTCCTCCAGTAGCGACCTGATAGCAAACGTCGGCCATCTTTTAGGCTAGCTCTGCGGTTTAGTTTGGTTCGGTCGTGTCTTTTCTACTTCAAAAGTCACTTCAGTCTCAATCAGATGTGCATGACAGACATCCTGTCAGTGCCCAGAGAGTTGAGGGAGCCTTTTAAAGGCCAACGCAGATGAAAATCAAATTTTCCAAGCTGAAAATCAATTCAAGTAGTGCTATGCCAATGGCAATAAATAAATCACTCACTACATGACCCCCCCCCCCCAAAAAAATCCTTTCAACCCTGCAGGCCACAGAGGTAGGGTAGAATAGGCCTGGCTTCCCGTGTGTCTCCATGGCTGACCCCCAGCCTGTCTGTCTGTCTCCATGGCTGACCCCCAGCCTGTCTGTCTGTCTCCATGGTTGACCTCCAGCCTGTCTGTCTGTCTCCATGGCTGACCCCCAGCTAGGCTTGTCACGGTTGTCGGTGTTACCGGTGTTACTCGCTGTTACGGCACACACACCGTGTATTCACCGAGTCATTACTTTAACACCGCCACACCGTTGTGTTCCACACCCACCATAGTTTTAACCTATTTAGCGCCCACTCATCAAACTCAAACAAGTGTCTGTGATCTGCCCCTCCGCATGCACACACAGCACAGAGCGGAGTCTAGAGGAGTCCGATTTCACTTTCAATTCACGTGAAGAGAGTAGGGGGGGGGTGTTATGGCTACAGCTCATGGCTAGCTAAGGTTAGCGTAGCCTAGCTAACGTTAACAGCTAAACTAGCCACGGAGGAGTGGCCGTTGCCATTAGCTAACTGGCTAGCTTATTCTAGCAGCCTATTCTCTCGCCTATTCTAGAAGCGTTCTGTTCATAACAACAACGATTTGCGGAATTTTGAGATGTATGCCTCCACAGCTCGCCTGCAAATGTGCGACCAGACCAAGGCAAGACATAAGCATTAGGCTACTTGGTCCTGTGCCTCCCTACAACCAGAACCTGCCCAAGCCATATAGTTTTTCAACACACTAGGAATTTCCTTCGGGCGTGGTGCATATTCACATTAGACTATGTTGAAAAACTACATGGCAATAAAACAAACCCTGACTACAAAGAAGCACAGGACCGAGCAACGTTCATCCTACCCCACTCCGACCACGCACCCGCAGGCAGGCCGCGGAGACATACAACACCAAATTCAAATTGGCTACACGACAGGGCTGTTCAACATAAGGCAAAGGACTAAAGATTAAAGTGACCGCTCTCTTATTGTAGGCTAGACGGTGTTACCAGTAATACCGGTGTTGGGTTTAGGCTATCAGTCGGTGAGAAAAAATCCACACCGTGACATCCCTACCTCCAGCCGGTCTGTCTGTCTCCATGGCTGACCCCCAGCCTGTCTGTCTGTCTCCATGGCTGACCCCCAGCCTCTCTGTCTGTCTCCATGGCTGACCCCCAGCCTGTCTGTCTGTCTCCATGGCTGACCCCCAGCCTGTCTGTCTGTCTCCATGGCTGACCCCCAGCCTGTCTGTCTGTCTCCATGGCTGACCCCCAGCCTGTTTGTCTGTCTCCATGGCTGACCCCCAGCCTCTCTGTCTGTCTCCATGGCTGACCCCCTGACCCCCAGCCTGTCTGTCTGTCTCCATGGCTGACCCCCAGCCTGTCTGTCTCCATGGCTGACCCCCAGCCTGTCTGTGTCCCTCTCCTCAGTGGCTGCCCATCCTGAGCAGCGCCAGACTGCAGACGGGTCAGTACTGCCTGCCCATCGCGCTGGACCGCCTGCCGGTCAACTACTCCCTGCACTCGCCTGAGGTAGGCGCTCACGAGCAAGCTAGTCACCCGGACACTGCCTCCTGTGTCATAGAGGTGTAAGGAAGGAGTATATAACACACACACACACACACACACACACACACACACACACACGCTGACTGAGTGTGTCCGTCTGTAGAAAATCCCCAGCCAGGTTCCCCCAGTGAAGTGGATGGAGGGTCACAAGGGAGTGTTCAACCTGGAGATACAGGCCGTGTCCTCCGTACACACTCAGGTGAGCTAGGCCTCTATCACACACACACACACACACACACACACACACACACACACACACACACATACACACACAGGCACACACAGGCACACAAACACACACACATACACACACACACAGGCACGCACTCACACACACTTGGACGTGAGCACACACACACACACACACACACACCCACACACACACACACACACTGTCTCAGTAGAAGCTTTTAAAAAACAGTGAAAAACCCACCTATTTAAGCAGGCATGTGTGTAAGTGTGTTCCGTAGTGTTCCGTAGTGTTCTGTGTGTTTTGTTGCTCTGGAGATGTTCAGCACTTTGGTCACCCTCGGTTGTTTTAAATGTGCTTTATAAATAAAATTTGAGTTGAGTTGAGTAACATGCAACCTTCTCTGCTGTGTACTATGCTTCATCTCTGTTACAAGATCTTCTCTGGTCTTCCTCTGGCTGTGTTGTTCTTGGGGGGTGATGGGCGCTGCTTCTCTGTCTTCTATCATCTCTGTGAAGCACTGTGTGACCATGTCTGAGAAAAACGCTTTATAAATAAACTTTACTTACTTACATTAACGGACTTCTACTTCTTGTTCTCCCCCCTCCCTCGTCCCAGGATAACCACCTGGAGCGCTTCTTCATGCTGTGCCACGCCCTGGAGGGCGGGGCCTCCTTCCCGCTGCGCGTGCGGGACGAGAAGATCCCGGAGAACAAGCTGGAGCACGAGCTGAAGCTCAGCATCATCTCGCTGTCGTCCGCCCGGCTGGAGCCGCTGGTGCTCTACCTCCACCTGGTGTTGGACAAGCTCTTCACACTCATCATGCAGCCCATGGTCATCGCGGGCCAGACAGGTGGGCGGAGCCTCGCTGCTTCTAGATGTATTCACGGCCATCTAGCATAGGAATCTCCAGACGTTCAGAAGGGACAGATCTCCCATTGTCTGGTATGGCGAGACTAATATTTATCTAGCTTTAGACCAGACCGGTTATCTTTGGGGTTCACAGTTAGCTGTTCAAAGCTTAACCTTGACTTGGTGTCCTCAGAGAGCTGGGTAGCTGGGGCCCGTGCCCAGATATTAAAATACACTGTCTTTTTCTTTTGTGTTGGCTCTCTAGCCTGATGTTAACGTCTATATGGTGTGTGTGTGTGTGTGTGTGTGTGTGTGTGTGTGTGTGTGTGTGTGTGTGTGTGTGTGTGTGTGTGTGTGTGTGTGTGTGTGTGTGTGTGTGTGTGTGTGTGTGTGTGTGTGTGTGTGTGTGTGTGTCGTTGTAGCTAACCTGGCCCAGATAGCGTTCGAGTCGGTAGTCTCCATCATCAACAGCCTCCACAACAGCCAGGAGCTGACCCGGGACCAGCTGGGCAGGAACGGCCTCCTGGCCACGTACCTGTACTGGGCCTTCCGTCTGCCCGACGTCCCCAGAGACGTCCCCACAGGTAGGGACCGCCCGCTGGTCACCGGGGGACACACGGCCACACTCAGGGACGGACTCTGTCATTAGTATTCAGCTGTATCAGTTTCTACTTCATTGCGTATCGGCACACCTGCACGCAAATAGCCTGCTCCTCCAAACAGCCAATCACGTGGCTGCAGGTCAATATACAGCATAAAGCATGTAGATATGGGGAAGAGGTTGGACGAGTCAGGCGCGTGATCTAAGCCACTGTGACCGTGGTGTGATTGCAGGTGCTGGATGTGGTGGTTCTGGCACCTCAGAAACGGAACTCCTGGGATTCTGACGCGCTACCGTTTGGGTACAGCTGATAGAGCACGGGCCGATCAACCAACCCATCCGTCTGTGGGTGAAAACGCTTCGTTAACCAGAGAGATCAGAGGAGAATGGCCAGACTTGTTCAAACCAACAGAAAGGCCACAATAGAAATCCCCCCCCCGCTCAACAACAATTTATTATTCATAATCGGAAAGCCCACTCATTTCACGTTTACAAAACTAAACTGAAAGTGTTCCATCTCACCGCGTCGGCGCGTTGCAAGATCACTGGTCTGATCTGCAGTGTCCTGACTGGGGCTCATTTCCTGGGGTGATTTCCCCAGTCCGGCCCTGCTGACCACTGAGTGGATGTCTTGTAGTGACCTTTAATCTCTTGAAAGACTTCAGACTTCAATATTATCTGGTTGTGTACGTGGTCACACTTTCAGGTGTGTATACTGAATGATTCCTTTGTTCTAATGGATTATTGACGTGGTTCCGGTCCGGCTGTAGGCCCGGGTTCTGCGCTGCCACCCGTGGAGAACAAGTACAGCACCATGGGCCGGGCCTCGGCCGCCACGGTGGGCAGCGTGCTGCTCCAGTCCAGGGTCCGCAGCAGCAGCAACCCAGACATCCCGGCAGGACCCGCCCCCTCCTCCGCTGAGGACACAGAGGTCAACAACATCCTCTCCTCCAGGGTACTCACACACACACACACACACACACACACACACACACACACACACACACACGCTCTGTCTTTCTCTCTATCTCTCTCTCTCCATTCACCCTATGAAACCCACTGTGTTTCTGTGTGTGTTTCTGTGTGTGTGTGTGTGTGTGTGTGTGTGTGTGTCACCCCCCAGGGCTACAATAACCCAGGAAGCCGCATGTCCACCTACGTGGACGTGAACAGCCACCCTCAGAGCCCCACATGGGGCACCAGGCCCTCCAACAGGAAGGTGAGACCACACAGAGACCCCCTGAAGCGCCGGAACACATCCCTGTCATACCAGTGGCCTCCACAGGGGGGCAGTGTGACTCTAACCAGGCCTTAGGCTGACCCCCTTCCCGTGCTGAGCTAAATCCAAGTGCTATGACTTCATAACTCCTTCACTGATACTCCATCATCTTCACTGTCTTTCCGTCCTCCATGGCTGCCATGTTGTGTTTAGTCACACTAAGCTGAGTGTCTGTTTTCTCTCTCTAACCCTCTAACCCCTTCTCTCTCATACAAAATCAAATGTATCAAATGGCATGTAAAATAAATAAATACATAAACTCTCTTTCTCTCTCTGTCTCTCTCTGTCTCTCTCTCCCTCCCTCTCTCTTTCTCTCTCTCTCTCTCTCTCTCTCTCTCTATATGTCTCTCTCCCCTGTAGCAGTTCCATGAGGAGCTGTCTCTCCAGATGGTGGTCAGCACGGGCGTCTGCAGAGAGAACGCATACAAATACGCTTGGTTCTTCTTTGAACTGCTGGTGCGTGTGTGTGTGTGTGTGTGTGTGTATGTGTATGCGTGTGCGTGTGTGTGTGTGTGTTTGTTTGTGTGTCTGTGTCTGTGTGTGTGTGTGTGTGTGTGCGTGGTTGGAATTCTGGTTCTTTGAGTGTGTATTGTCTGCTTTGGGGCCTAAAAGAACCATGTATTCTTTGTGTGTGTGTGTGTGTGTGTGTGTGTGCGCGCGTGTGTGTGCGCGTGTGTGTGTGTTCCAGGTGAAGAGCATGGCCCAGCATGTCTCCAAGCTAGAGAAACAGGACACGCCCCGCCGGAGTCGCTTCCCAGACCGCTTCAAAGATGACATCATCACCATCGTCTCCGTGGTTACCGCCGAGATCGGGACCATCCTGGTCAAACAGCAAAAGGTAGTCATGACGATCCGATTGAACGACTACCTATCTGAATTCAGACTGGGCTGTTTCATTGTGTTGTGTGAGCTTAGCGTTGTTGTTGATGTTGTTGTTGATGTTTATCTTGATGTTCCAGGAGCTGGAGCAGGCTGAGAAGGTCAATGTCAGTCTGGCCTTCTTCCTCTATGACCTGCTGTCCCTAATGGACCGAGGCTTTGTCTTCCAACTGGTCAGGAACTACTGTAACCAGGTAACCAGACCATAATTTTCCACTGTGACTAGGTAACAAGACCATTATGTGCTATTGTAACTAAGTAACCAGACCTTAATATACGACTATATCTGTAGCCTTCCCACAACATACGGTAGTGTATCCTGTAGTGACTACTGTGGTCAGAGCCTTAGTTCCTACTGAATGGATGACTTGTGTGTCATGGTGCTGAGCTGGAACAGAAGCTCCAGATCCATGATGATGCTCTCTACCGGCTCACACTCTAATAACCTTGACCACATGCCCCGCCATGCCCCCCCCCCCCCCCCCCCCCCCCTCTCGTTGGTTTCCAGATGTCAGCAAAGAGCGTCTCCATGCCGACGCTGATCAGCATGCGCCTGGAGTTCCTGCGGATCCTGTGCAGCCACGAGCACTACCTCAACCTCAGCCTGTTCTTCACTAGCCCCGCCTCCGCGCCCGCCTCCCCCTCCCCCTCCGTCTCCTCGCAGGTCAGCACCTCTGTCACTCAGCAGCTCATTGGTCAGCCCTCTGTCACTCAGCAGCTCATTGGTCAGCACCTCTGTCACTCAGCAGGTCATTGGTCAGCACCTCTGGCCGGTGAAGTCTCATTGGTGTGTGTGATGGAACATTAGATATTTTCTTACCTGGGGGTGGGGTTTAATATACCAATGGATACTTCTGGTTCTCTCTCTCTCTCTCTCTCTCTCTCTCTCTTTCCCTCTAAATCTCTCCCTCTTTCTCCCCTCTCTCTCACCCTCCCTCACCCCCCTCTCTCTCTTTCTCTCTCCCCCCTCTCTCTCTCTCTCTCTCTCTGTCTCTCCCTCCCACTCTCTCTCTCTTTCTCCCCCCCCCTCTCTCTCTCTCCTCTCTCTCTCTCTCTCTCTCTCTCTCTCTCTGTGTGTCTCCCCCCCCCCTCCGTCTCTCTCTCTCCCCCCCTCTCTCCCTCCCTCTCTCTCTCTCTCTGTCTCTCCTCTCTCTCTCTCTCTCTCTCTGTCTCTCTCTTTCTTTCTCAGAGCTCCAGTTCGTGTAGTTTCCAGGACCAGAGGATCATGGGATTGTTTGACCTTTCCCAGGAGTTCAAGCAGCAGCATTACCTCACTGGGCTGCTGCTGACCGAGCTCAGCGCCGCGCTGGACATGGAGTCAGAGGGGTCAGCACACACACACACACACACACACACTCGCTCACAAATCAGGGCTGAAAATTAACACCCGCCACCCACCAATGGCGGGTAAAATTTAGATTTGGCGACTAAATTTCGGAGGCTATCCGCCACGCTGGCGGGTAAATGTTTGTACCAATAGAGTCATGTAATAAATTATGCGTGCAATGTCGCCACATCCATGCCATAGACCGGCGTTCTGTTTGTTGTGTGTTGCACTTAAATAGCTCCCCCGCTGCACCAAATAAAGTTTTCAGTCACATGACTGTTGCGGAGCCTCACTCACTAGGAGAGACTGGTGACGCGAGGCTACTTGCGCACAGAAAATCTTTCCCATTTACCTCAGAGGACGCGTGCTGCTACAGTCGACACCTACAGTAGATGTGTACCATCCTGTCTCTTCCATAGCATACCAAGCCTCTCAGAAGGGATGTCTTTGATCGCTTGTCATGTAGCTTATAAACTCTGAAGACGGTACTGGTTCCTCCTTGACTGACTTCACTGGTCATCCAGCCATAGGCGTAGTTTTAGGTATGGACGCTATGGACATGTCCATACCAAAGCCACGGAAACACGAATTGTCCCTAATACAGAGTGAAAACTGTAGTTTTTAATTACCATTCACAACTTGCGAAAGCAAAACGGTTGGGAATTAAGGCCAGGTTGACAGCTGCGTTTAGCAAGCTATCCAATCAACAACGTACAGTAGCCCACTTTCCCTCCCTCGCCTCTGTGACCCAGCGAGGGCCTCGCGAGCTCAGCAGCTCACAGCACATCGAGCATCGACTGTCGGCAACTGCGGGAATTTTGATTAAGCAGAAGTAAGATTGAAGTTATTGAACAATAGGGAATACAATATGTTGACCGACAATTATTTTTCTGTACATGGTTGTATCAATGATAATAGTTTAGTTTGCGTCCTACTAAATGCCTATGTAAACTGTAATGTTAGTGCTAGATGGTGGTGCAGCTAGTCAGAGCTGTACGTATTAGCTATAACGTTAGGTCTCGTAACGTTTGCTGAGGCAGAGATAAGGTGCTGTAATGTTGTCATAACAGTTGTCTTTAGCTAGTAATAAATCAGTTTTGGTAAAACCGTTGCAAACTCCTAGGTTTGAGCAATGACTAGCTAGGGTCACTCGCCCACTGAATTGCATAACAGGCTAAACAAACGAGACGAGACGTCTGGTTTGTTTATGCAATTCAGTCCAAGTCCAGCGTAATTATGTTCATATTTCATATGCTACACAGTAGGCTACACGGAAAAGAGTGTTTCATGTCTGCAAGTAGTTTGATATTGTCAATCATTTCCCTTTTATGACCAGAAAAAATAAGACAAAAATGGACATTAGAATTTTTTGGTTCAAAGCAGCAGAAAGGCAGGATCAGGAGAGGCAGGAGATGCATCAGGGTTACAGGTGAGATTATAGTCTGACTATAAGGTTTTGTGGATAAACCTTGTCATTCGTTGTCACATTGCCCAATCAGTGGCGACGGAAATTAATCTGATTCGGCCACCACCCAGATTCAATCCAGACTACGTGAAACAACAACAACCTATTGTGTCCCTACCAAAGCTCAAATCAAACCTACGCCCCTGCAACCAGCTCAGGTTTAACTTTACATGATGACAGGCTGTGAATATGTTACAGTTTATGTATTTTGTTCATAAACACAAAGACCATGAGGTTAAGGCTTGGATAATTTATATCTCATATTTGTGTAGGGTTAGCTAGTTATGTATAATTCTACACCGTGGAAGTGAATGGAAATGAATATTTGAATTTATATGAATTGCAATGTTTCTAGGAATCGAATTAAACTAATTTATTTTACATTTTACTTTGGCCTCTTCCTTAAGCATGTATTCAACATAATACTATTATCTGAATGAAAAGTACTGAAACAGATGTATGTGACAAAAAAAGGCAATTTATTATTTTGGCCGGTAAAAAATATACTTGGCCGGTGGATTTTTTCATCTACCAGTCCCCTTGGCAGGTGAGCCAAAAAGTTAATTTTCAGTCCTGCTCACAATAGACTGATCATTTGTGTGTGTGTGTATGTGTGTATGCGTGTATGCGTGTGTGCGTGCATGCGTGTGTGCGTGCGTGTGTGCGTGTGTGTGTGTGGTCCAGGGGTAAGGTCCAGAGGAAGGCCATCAACGCCATCTACAGTCTGCTGTGTGCCCACGACCTGGACCAGCGCTGTGACCGGCCAGAGGTCAGGGCCAAGATGGCCGCCCTCTACCTCCCCCTGGTGGGCATCATCATCGACTCCATAAACTACCTGGACTTCACAGGTACGGCACACACACACACACACACACACATACACACACACACATGATTGATTGATTGATTTTATTTATTTTTAAGACAGGGACAAGGTACAGTAGACATTTACCCTATAGAATAGGGAGAGATGCACTGTACAAGGTTATAGCTAAACAGCTAATTTCCACCTGCAGTCCCACACACAAACATACACACACGCGTGCACACACGTGCACCACACACACACACACACACACACACACACACACACACACACACACACACACACACACATAATGCATATACACACACACAAGCTCCCACATATGAACACGCACACATATATATCACACACTCAACCACAGGATCCTAACCACTGTGTGTGTGGTGTGTGAGTTTTGACCCTCGCTTGTCTCCGTAGTGTCTGAGTCCCGGGGCGGGAAGAACAAGGTCGGGGGAGCAGAGGACGACCTCGAAAACATCACGCCCATCAATCAGTCTGTTGCCATGGCGATCGCCGGGAACCCCTTCAACACCTTGGCGAGGAACGCTCTGGTTTCCATGGCGTCCGTGGTAAGTGGGCGGGAATGAGGCCTGATGGTAATGACAGTAATAATTACTCACATTTAAAACTGCTTAGCTATGTCAAATCAGGGGTGTTATGCCTTTGACCCAGACACTGTGTGTGTGTGTGTGTGTGTGTGTGTGTGTGTGTGTGTGTGTGTGTGTGTGTGTGTGTATGCGCGCGCGCGTGTATGTGCGTCCGTGCATGTGTGTGCGGTTGTGTGGGTGTGTGCGTGTGCATGTGTGTGCATGTGTGTGTGTGTGTGTGCATGCGTGTGTGTGTGAGTGTGTGCATGTATGTGCGTCCGTGCATGTGTGTGCGGTTGTGGGGGTGTGTGCGTGTGCATGTGTGTGCGTGCATTTGTGTGTGTGTGCGTGTGTGTGCATGCGTGTGTGTGTGAGTGTGTGTGTGCGGTTGTGTTGGGGTGTGAGTGAAAGAGAGAGAGTTTATATG
>NC_140256.1:13850589-13860589 GCF_949987555.1 Borostomias antarcticus | reverse complement strand
CAGCCGTAATGTCTATTATTCTGTAATGGGCTGTAGCAATTCTGGTGTATGCTATGTATAGCCTAATGGATGAATAAGAGGTGGTTATATTTCAAAAAACATAATGGGATCAGAGCAGCACATTCAAATAACAAGACCAGGAGACCTCGCCAGACCCAGAAGACCATTTAAAGACCCTCAGGCCTTTGATGAACAAGCTGTGGGTCATGTTCAGAACATGTGACCTCTCCTCAGTTTTCTCCCTCAAGCTCTACTGTTCTGGGGTGTTATCCACAAAGCATCAGCCATGAGCTGATCTTTAACCCTGATCACCTCTCTGGCCTGAGCTCCCGTCAGCACAGTTGAAGTCATCTGTTCTCAACAGATTCCACCCAGGTGCGTAGACTAGGGTAGAAAAACCTCGCGAAAGACAGACAGACCGACCGACAAAGCCTCCTGCCTGACCGGCAAAAAAAGAACTATGAACTATTTCATTTTTTGGGAATGAACTTGGTTCATAATTTGACATTTTGAACTTGAACTTGAAGTAGTTCGTTTTGAAAATTGTGAACTGAACTTTGAAATAATTAATTTTAAAAAGGAACTTTCCCAACACTGCCAATCTCTCTCTCTACCAGTCTCTATCTCTGTCTCTCTCTATCTCTCTCTTTCTCTCTCTCTCTCTTTCTCTCTCTACCAGTCTCTCGATCTCTCTCTCTCTCTCAACCAGTGTCTCTCTCTCTATCTCTCTCTCTCGATCACTCTCTCTCTCTACCAGTCTCTCTATCTCTCCATTTCTCTCTCTATCTCTCTCTACCAGTGCCTCTCTCTTGTTCTCTCTCTCTCTCTCTCTCTCTGTCCATATCTCTTGTAGCCTGGTATGACCATCCCGATCTAGCGAGCTCACTGCTTCACTCCGCAATATCGGTCTGGCCTTCGCCCCATAGATAGCGATTACGTGGGAGGGGGTATTTGCCTTGACAGACAAACGCTTTCAGCCAATCAGCGTTCAGCAAACTTTTGCCAAATCCAGTCAGAAGGACGGCAAAAACGTCTTTTCCACCGATAAACTCCGCTAGTGCATACTCTTGTTCTTGTTTAAGTGTTGTGATTAAGTCTATTTCTGCAATAACTGTACTTATAGCTGTTTATTCTTCTAACGTTAACGTTACCACTCGTTGCTTCGGGAGCCGCCATGTTTGTTTAGCGAGCGGCAGGGACACGAACCAATCAGGGGCTGCTTTCCACTGGGGTACGGAACAGCAGTTAAAACGCAGTCCCTGATTGGCCCGGTATGCTCTGGATTTTGGGATAATCGCTCTGGAGGAGGCGAAGGCCAGACCGTTCTGCGTTAGTGAAACAGAATGTGAGCTGGCGAGAACGGGGTGGTCGTACCAGGCTCTCTCTCTCTCTGGCTCTCTCTCTCTCTGGCTCTCTCTCTCTCTGGCTCTCTCTCTCTCTGGCTCTCTCTCTCTGGCTCTCTCTCTCTCTCTGGCTCTCTCTCTCTGGCTCTCTCTCTCTCTGGCTCTCTCACACTTTATTTCTCTCTCTCTCCTCTCTCTACTTGTTTTTTTTTTCTCTCTCTATCTCTCTCTCTGTCCATATCACTCTCTTCTCTCTCTATTTATCTCTATCTCTCTCACACTGTATTTCTCTCTCTTCTCTCTACCTCTCTCTCTCTCTCCCTCTCTCTCTCTCTCTCTCTCCCTCTCCCTCTCTCTCTCTGTCTGTCTCTCTCACACTGGAGCAGATGAACTGTTTATCCATTAGTAATCTTCTGTTTGATAGGATAGGATGACAACCTGATTGCCCTTTGACCTTACAGGAAATGACCGGGCATTGGGTCAGAGAGAGAACCTGCGCTGGAGGAAAGACCTGACGCAGTGGCGCCAGACCAACGAGAAACACGACAAGTGGGTCAACACATATACACACACACACACACACACACACACACACACACACACACACACACATTCACAACCTAATGACCAAAACATATCCCTCTGGTCTGGAATAGTGTTGCACAGTATACCGATACTAGAAAGGTACCGCGATACCCTGCCATCAATAACCCATTTTATTAGTATCAGTACTTTAAGAATGAGCCGTATTTCTGAGTTGCGTCGAGGCAGTGAGTCGGGGCCATGTGCGTGTCTGTCTCGGGCCTGGGTTACACAGCGCTGTTTCAAGAACCAGAATGACATCCAAGCTACACGTAACGTTTCCCTCAGCGTTGCTAGAAGTTATCAGGTTCACATGGAAACGCTGTGGCAACACCATTCACAGCACTGCGAGCATGCGTGGGCCTGTTCTAAACCCACCCTGACAGTTATCTAGGAAAATCATTTGTTTGGAATGCATTTATTTAGGGCTGCCTGTCTTCAACCAAAGGAAATCTTGGTCAGTCTGTTCTCAGGCCTACATTTCCAAATTAGGGTGATTCTATTCCTTAGTGAGTAAGTAACTAGTAGGCCTAATTCATTATTCAGCATTTAAGTTATTAGCCTATTATTGTTGTTGTTGTTTATTTTGATAGGCCAGGCATTTCCCCTCCACCTCAAATTGGTCGACCCTGGATCATATTCCATAACCTCTCATTTTGTTCCTCCATCCAAATTATTTAAATAAATGCACTTTCCAATGTCTGAATAAAATCATGAGTTTTGCTGGAGTCTGATCGAGCTCCCCATTTGAGGTGGCAATCTGAGTCTTAAATCAGACTTTTTCTCTTGAGGTTCTGGTAAAATTAAACATGTTTAATATTATCAGAAGTTTTTAGTCTTAATGCAAACGACCTTCATGATCCCAGTCTTTGCAAAATAATTTAGTCTGTGACTAAAAACTCCACATCTAGATGTGAGAGGGTGTCAGACATAACAATCTTTGCGAAGTCTAGTGTATAGAGATGGCACTTTGTCTAAATTATGTTGCTGCTGTGTCTTTGGAGATTGCGTTTTCACTATTTAAATGCATAAAGAATAAGATAGAGAGAACAGATTGGAATAGCAGAACATTCAAATCGAATAGAATATCCTAACAAAATGAAATAAAGACAGGCCTACTTTTTACAATGCTGAGTAACCATTTTAGAGAGATTGGGCTTGGACTTTTGACAGCAGCATCCAGCTCAAAATACTCTCCCGCGGATATAATCAGGAAACTCATAGTCTATTTTATCAATGTTTTATAGCCTATAGACTATTTTTGTCTTGACTGTTTTTTGTAGTTTGCAAAGAACGTTCACAAAGGAAAGTGAAAGGGCTGAGGGCTGCTCAGTTGGTTACTCTAGACGGCACCGGAGGATTTCCAAAAACAAAAGCGCCTCTTTGGTAATATTTCAGATTTAAACCCAATGTGAATAGCTGGGGAACCTCATAACATCAATGAGTCAATCTGTAAACTCTGGAGCTCGTCATGCCGTAACGTTGCTCTGTGCTGCGAGGCTGTGACCCGCTCTGCTGCGCGAGGACAGAGTGAAACCAGAGGGTTCTATTTCGTGGAGCTCCTCCCCACAGGGCTAGCTCCTATTGGCTAGCGAAACCCAGCTAGCTACATTGACTGAAGAAAAAAACATACACGCACCTGTGTCCAACCAGGTCCGGTGCACCACTGTATAAGCGGGCTACGCCCGCACATCTGCTCCTTCAAAATTTTCAGCTCGCATTGCTACTGAAAGAAGATAAGAATGTCTACTCAGCGGACCCAAGTGGAGCTGGCGGCGTCCCTAGATGACCCCTGCCGGCGCCGATTGATCCGCCGGATCGTTTCTGTGTGTGCGGCTCCCGCTACAGCGACGTGGGACACCACCTCTGCTTCCGCTGTCTGGGGCCGCAGCACGCCAGAGCGGGTCTGGCTCCGTCCCCCGCCTGCGAGATCTGCGCCCTCCTGGAGACCATGGAGAGGATGCTCCGGGCGCATTTCTTCGCTCCGCCGCCGCTGGAGACTGAAGGTCTGGTCCAGCTGGTCGGCGAGGACATCGGCGCGCCCCCGCAACAACCGGCGGCCCCGATTACCTCCCTCGCGCCTACGGATGATGAGGAAGAGCTCTCCGAGGCAGACGAGTGTCTCTCTGCGTCGGAAGCCACTACGGCTAGTGGCGCCTCCTTCCCGGGGCGGGGTTCCTTCGATCGCGACCTGCCCCGGCTGCTGGAGAGAGCCGCGCATCACCTCGGTATCTCCGTCCCGGAGGTTGCTGCGACTACGGGGCTCCCACTGTGGAGCTCCGTCTGCTACGGGCGTCCCTCTCAGCCTACTCCTCGTCTCCTGCCGGCTATGCCTGACCTGGAGGCGTTCGTCGAGGCTGAATGGGAGCGGCCGTTGGCCATCAGAGGTCCGCTTCGCCAGTTCAGCAGAGCTACGAGGGTAACCGGCTGGACTGACGTAGCAGCTATCGGCTCTCCTCCTCTGGAACCCGACATTGCAGCGGTCCTGGTGCCTGGTTCCTCCGCCTGGGGCTCGGCCAGGAAGCCTCTCATGCCGGACGTCAAGGACAAGACAACCCTGTCCTTGGCCGACAAAGGTTTTTCTCTGGCCGCGCAGGCCGTGGCTGCCTCCTCCTCCATTGCTATGCTGGCCATTTACATCGGCCAGCTAGCTACGGAGCAAACCCCCCCCTCTATGGATGAAGACAGGAGAGCGGAGATGGCCGAAGCCGCCGGAGCCGTTGCTCAGCTTGTGAGAATCTCCGCCTCCTGTCTTGGTGGAGTGATGGCCACGTCGGTGGTGCAGCAGCGCCACCTATGGCTCTCCCTGACTCGTCTGCGCGAGGAAAACAAGGGTGTCCTCCTCAACTCACCGGTCAGTAGGGAGGGGTTGTTTGGGGCGGCTGTGTCTAACATCCTGGAGCAGTGTCGCAGCCAGGAGCAGGACCGGCTCCTCCTCGCTCGCCACCTCGCTGCTCCGGGGGAGCGCAGTGTGCCGGCACGTCCGCGTGCTCCGGCTGATGCTGCCGCGACTGGGAGCAAGCGCCGGCGAACACACAAGGCTAAACAACCTGCCACGGGGTCCCGCCCCGCTACGGCCCATGGACCGGCTCGCCCGGGCTCCTGGACTGCGCACGCGGCTCCTCCCCCTGCCTACCCCGCCCAGGGTGCCGGGACCGGTCCGGCGTCTTCAAGCGCGCCCACCGCTCCGCCTCCGGCTTGGGGTAGGAAGAGGCGCACCTATTGACGGTGCGTGGAGATGCGTGACTGTGTTGTGCCCACACCACGCTCTGTTAAGAGCGGCGGTGAGCAAGTTTCCCTGTTAAATAAAGCAAACACGATGCAACGTTATCAAGCTGGTTGTAATGTGCAGTCCGCATCTCCTCCCTTTTCAACTACTGTAATGTTCTCGGCTAGAGCCGCTGGGTCTTCTGTGAAAGAGTCAGAATTGACCACGGCAGGTCTCGCCGCAGCTGGAAGACCGGCTCGAGCCGCGGAGTCTTTTCCTGCTAAAGCAGACGTGACTCACGCGGGGCTCGCCGGCTCAGCTGATGTGATGTATTCGGCTAGAGCCACCGGGTCTTCCGTGAAAAAGTCGGAATTGACCATGGCAGGTCTCGCCGCAGCTGGAAAACCGACTCGAGCCGCGGAGTCTTTTCCTGCAAAGAGAGCAGACGTGACGTGCGCAGCTCTCGCCGGTTCAGCGAATGTAATATATTCGGCTAGAGCCGCCGGGTCCTCTGTGAGAAAGTCAGATTTGACCACGGCAGGTCTCGCCGCCCCTGTTCTAAACAGACCGTTTGGGTTTTTAACAGAGGGGATGTGTGCGCCCAGGCCAAGTGCTATGGCTGTACTGCCCTGTTCGGAGTTTTCTCGGGACCGACCGCTGGCGGGGTTTAGCGGCGAAAAAGATGCGCTAGACCCCCAGACGGCGTTCGTTCATTCGGGCCGAGCGTTCGAGCCTCTCCCTGTGTGTTCGACAGGTAGAGAGTTTTCACGCTCACCGGTCAGTGAGAATACTTCCATGTTTACTGCCTCGGCTGGCTATTTTCATGAGCAGCCGAGGCGTCGCTCCGTCAGTGTGTGTGATACCAACGCTCGGCCTTTAGCTAAAAGGAGCAGGCCTATGGTGTCTGATATCCACACTTCATCTCACAACGTGCACCAGTCGCATGGTTTTCGCCTGGCCGCTTTGTGTGATGTTGGCGCGAAATCACTGCCCGCCTCTCATGTCCCGTCTAGTCGGTCTGCGAAAGACGGCACCTTGACAGATCATGCAAATGAGAAGGCGGGGCTTCCCGCATTGCAACACTCCGCCGTTTTCTCTCAATGGGATGAGCAACGGCGGCTTGTTAGCAATGCGGACGGTGTCGGCTCACTTCCTGTTTTTGTGAATGAAGTGCTTCTTGACAGGAATGCCATTCATCCTCGCGCTGTTCAGGGACATGGAATTCCCAATGGGGATTTTCTTCATCTCCCTTTCGAGGGTGGCCTGCCTTGGGCCAGGACAGCAGAGTTTCACAGCTGTCCGGTGGCGGTCAGGGCCAAATTGAACTATGGCAGGTTCCTCGATCTGTTCCCGCGATCTCCGGCACAACCTCTTTCCAACCGCTTCACAGTCTGGCAGGAGAGATGTCTCCTGGACAGCTGGTTGCAGCGTGTTCTACGGGAAGGGTATCTCATTCAGTTTTGTTGCCCCCCACCGCCCTTCACGGGCGTAGTGGAGACAGTGATACCGCGTCCCGCTCAGGCTGCCGCTCTGTCAGCAGAGATTGCAGAACTGATGGCGAAGGGAGCGGTAACTGTGGTCCCGTCAGACCAGAGGGACGAGGGATTTTATTCCCGCTACTTCCTCGTGCCAAAGAAGACGGGGGGCGTGAGGCCAATTTTGGACCTCCGCCTTTTCAACAAAACGGTGGCAAATCTGAAGTTCCATATGCTTACGGTGCGACAAATGCTGGAGGCATTCCTTCCCGGCGATTTTTGCACCAGCATAGACCTCAAGGACGCTTACTTCCACATACCGATAGCTCATCGGCATCGGAAGTTTTTGCGTTTCGCCTACCTGGGTGTGGCGTACGAATATACCAGACTCCCGTTTGGATATGCGCTCGCCCCCAGAACCTTCTCCAATTGTGTGGAGGCGGCGTTGAGGCCACTGCGCCGGCAGGGCATCAGGATCCTGGCGTACCTGGACGACCTGCTGGTACTGGCTCCGTCGCCTTTGTTGGCTCTGATGCATACCGCCACGGTGGTGCGGCATCTCACCGACCTGGGGTTTGCAATCAACTGGGAGAAGAGTGCTCTGTGGCCGGCCCGTCAGATTGTTTACCTAGGTATCAATCTGGACACGAGCGCCATGAGAGCACGGCTATCCGATTCAAGGAGGGAAACACTGGAGAAGAGTCTCTGTGTTTGCCGTCCTTCTCGAAAGATCGCGGTTCTGTCGATCATGCGCCTTCTGGGTCTCATGGCAGCCGCCCATGTGGTGGTGTCACTGGGCCTTCTTCACATGAGGTGCGTGCAGAGATGGTTCGCGCGGCTTCGTCTGGACCCTGTGAGGCACAGACGGCGCCTTGTGCGGATGCCGGGGTCGTTGTCAGCAGACCTCGACTATTGGAGGGACCGGCGCGTAATAGCGCACAGTGTTTCAATAGGCAGGGTGTCGGCTCACGTCGCTGTCTTCACAGACGCGTCTCTAAGCGGCTGGGGTGGTACATGTCTGTCCCAGGCCGTAGGTGGTTTGTGGGCCGTCGGAGAATGGCGCCACATCAACCTCCTGGAGTTGGAGACGGTGCTACTGGCATTGCGCCACTTTGTACACCTGGTACAGGGGCGCGATGTGCTGGTGCGGTCAGACAACCAGACCACAGTAGCTTACATCAACCGACAAGGGGGAGTCCGCTCGCCAGCGCTTCACCGTCTGGCGGTAACGCTGTGGCGATGGGCTCATGTCAATCTCCGGTCACTGACAGCGCGGCACATTGCCGGCCGTCTGAACGTCGGGGCGGACCTGATGTCTCGGGGCGGGCCTCACCCGGACGAGTGGAGCCTACATCCTCAGATAGTGGCTCAGCTCTGGACCCGGTTCGGCAGAGCAGGGGTGGATCTCTTTGCTTCGAGAGAGAACGCGAAGTGTCCCCTCTGGTTCTCTCTGAGACAGCAGGACCAGCCTCCGCTGGGCGTGGATGCGTTCGCGCATGCCCCCTGGCCGGGGGCGCTGCTGTATGCTTTCCCGCCGATGGGGCTGATTTTACCATTGTTGGCCAGGGTGCGGTCAGAGGGTGCATCGGTAATACTGATAGCGCCGGACCGCCACTGGGCGAGATGGTATGCAGAAGTGATGGCCATGACTACTGTAGAACCGTGGCACATCCCTCATTGGCCGAACGCTCTGTCCCAGGCGGAGGGCTCAATTTGCGCACCTCCAGTCTTGGGACGGCCGCTGGTGGCCTGGCTCTTGAACGGCGGAGATTGTCTGATAGGGGACTCTCTCCGGCCGTGATCTGTACAATTCAGTGCGCGCGCGCGGCTTCCACTGCCTTGGTTTACTCTGGCAAATGGGCTGCTTTTGCGCGTTGGTGTGAGGAAAGGGACTTCGCTCCCGAGTCATGCTCGGTCGAGGCGATTTTGGAATTCCTTCAGCACCTGATGGATCATGGTGGCGGTTTGGCAGCATCCACTATCAAGGTGTATGCGTGTGCTATTTCCGCATGCCATGAGGGGTTCGCCAAAACTACGGTTTTCGGGCATCCCCTGGTTAAACGCTTCCTGGCCGGCACGCGCCGTCTTCGCCCTGTGCGTAAGGCTGCGGCGCCGCCTTGGGATTTGCTCTTGGTTCTGGATGCGCTATGTAAAGCGCCGTTCGAACCAATGGAGCGGATATCTCTCAAGTGGCTATCGATTAAGACCGCGCTGCTCCTTGCTCTGACGTAGGGCAAGCGGGTCAGTGATCTGAGGGCGTTGACAGTTTTTCTCATCACGGGTGATGGGAGCAAAGCTGTGTTGCGCACGGATCCATCTTTCGTTCCGAAGGTGGTCCGGGGCGCCTATAGAGCACAGGATTTGGAGCTGGGAGCCTTCTATCCTCCACCTCATGCGAGCGAGGAAGAGGCCCGCCTGCATTTGTTGTGTCCTGTGCGTGCGTTGACGTGTTACGTCCAGCGCACGGCTGCGGTCCGCACCACCCCCCAGTTGTTGGTTTGCCACGGCCCAGGGAAGGTGGGTTCTCCGTTGTCGAAACAGCGTCTCTCCCATTGGATCTGTGAGGGCATCGCCCAGTCTTACGTGACTGCGGGTCGTCCTCTGCCTGGTGCTGTTCGGGCACACTCCACAAGGGGTGTGGCCACGTCAGTTGCCCTGTTCAATGGTGTGTCAGTGGAGGACATCTGTGCGGCGGCGACTTGGTCGTCCCCGTCTCCTTTTGTCCATTATTACCTTTTATCCATGTCCTCTGTCTCTGTGGCGTCATCTGTGCTAAACACAGCCGCCGGTGCGAGCCAGCGTTAGACAGGATTTTTCATGTAGGTGTTCGGCTCGAGTCGCCGGGTCTTCTGTGAAAGAGTCAAAATTGACCACGGCAGGTCTCGCCGCTACTGGAGAACCGGTTTGAGCCGCGGGGTCTTTTCCTGCTAGGAAAGCAGACGTGACTCACTCAGGTCTCACCGGTTCAGCTAAGGTAGGAGCAGGCCCGTCTAGTGACGTTCCGCTCCTGTTTATGTGTGTGGCTGGGACGGGCTTGTTACGGAGTAACCGCTTTGGTCCAGCTCTCGCCCCACGTACCTCTCCTTGCCCTCGGCTGTGATAGACTGAGTGTGGCGGGGTGGGGCCAGTGCTTGGGTCGGATCAACTGTTAGTATGGTCTCGCCTTGGAGCCCTGGCTTGTGTCCTGACTGGTTTCCCTTACTGGGGCCAGCAAGAGTGTATGGTGCGGTCGTGTAGCTCCGCTTATGCCAATAGGAGCTAGCCCTGTGGGGCGGAGCTCCACGAAATAGAACGATGGTTACGTATTGTAACCCTAGTTCTATGAGTGGAGCGGAGCCCCACAGGGAACAGACTTGCTGACCCCGCAGTCTGCTCGCTGAAAATTTCGGTTA
>NC_140256.1:13818089-13845589 GCF_949987555.1 Borostomias antarcticus | reverse complement strand
AATGGACTTCCTGTTGGACTTAGGGTATGGCTCCAAGATACTTTTTTGTGTGTGTGGATAAATTAGCTACAGTATGTCTATCAACTTTCGTTTGCCTACGAAAAACTGGAAGGTGGGGCTCGGCATTTTAAACTTACCAGGGGGCGCACTGGAGCCGTTTTGCCACGCCCATTTCCGGCACCCGTTAAATATATTTTTTTTTATCGGGACTGACGTATCTGCCAAGCTTCAAGCATTTTCATGGATGTTTAGGCCACCAAAAAGGCATTTGTTGTTTCACCAGTAGGTGGCGCTATAAGTTTGATTCAATACCGATGACTCAAATATTGCTTAAAAAAGGAAGATTGGAGATTGGTCTAAAGTTTTTAAGAACTGATGAGTCCAGGTTGGTTTTCTTGAGGAGTAGTGTGTGTGTGTGTGTGTGTGTGTGTGTGTGTGTGTGTGTGTATGTGTGTGTGTGTGTGTGTGTGAGTGTGAGGGGGTGGGGGGGGGATCCCAGGCATGTTGAGGACTAGAAGTGGACAGAGGGAGTAGAGAGAGATGGACAGATCTGGAGAGGGAGTGAGAGAAGGGTTGACGTCTCTGTAGATGCTTCCTGTGTTTACACACTGCATCCTTCCATGGATGTCAAAAACTCCCCCACACACACACACACACACACACACACACACACACACACACACACTTGTCTTTAATTTAGAGTGAACGGTATGTTCCCCACGGACCCTTTGTTTATCTGGCTCTCCAGCCATAGCTGTGATGCTAATTAGCATAGCATCCTTCTGACTCATGTTTATCCCTCTGGAGGGGCTCGCTCCCTCTAACCTCTGTTTATCTGCTCATTTCTCTCTCTCCCTCCATCCATCCCTCCCCTTCTCTCTCTCTCTATCCCTCCCTCCATATCTCTCTCTCTCTTCAATATTAGATTAACATTTTAGAGCAAAAAGCATGAAGCCATTTTTCTCCCTTAAACAGATCAAATCATGAAGGCCTTTTTGATTTGTGCTTTAGTGGAGGGAGAGAGAGAGGAGAGAAGGCTAGGAGGAGAGGAGAGGAGAGGAGAGAAGGCTAGGAGGAGAGAGAAGGAGAGGAGAGGAGAGGAGAGAAGGCTAGGAGGAGAGGAGAGGAGAGAAGGCTAGGAGGAGAGGAGAGAAGAGGAGAGAAGGCTAGGAGGAGAGGAGAGGAGAGAAGGCTAGGAGGAGAGGAGAGGAGAGAAGGCTAGGTGGAGAGGAGAGGAGAGGAGAGGAGAGGAGAGGAGAGGAGAGGAGAGGAGAGGAGAGGAGAGGAGAGGAGAGGAGAGGAGAGGAGAGGAGAGGAGAGGAGAGGAGAGGAGAGGATATGCTGTTTTGACATCATTCAGGCTGCTTTGTGTGCACAGGGACAATATACAGTACACACACACACACACACACACACACACACACACACACACACACACACACAGTGATGGGTGTTTTGCCCTGGCTCCATGCTCAGTTGAACAGAATGGGGCTGTAGTGATGATCCATGGCTGATTATGTCTTCACTAATGGAGGATCATTTCCCGCTTAGCTGCCAGCCGATGGAAGAGATGGATGAGGTTACACGCATGTACACACACACACACACTGTACTGTTCTTAGACACACTGTACTTAGACACACATACACACACACACGCACACACACACTCTTAGACACACACAGACACAGGTTAGGCCGGTGCTTATGGATGGAGTTACAGTTACACACACACGCACACACGCACACACACACACACACACACACACACACACACGCACGTACACACACACATGCACACAGACACACACACACATCACACGTACGCACACACACACATACTCTCAGACAGCGGTCAGCTGAGGTCAGGGGAGATGGATGGAGATGGTGTTCGTCTGGCCCTTGATGGGGGCGGAGGAGTGAAGGACAGACGGAGACAGGGAGGAGACGGGGAGGAGACAGGGAGGAGACGGGGAGGGTGGAAGAAAGGGAGAGGAGGACCAGAAAGAAAACAGAAAGAAAGACAGAGTGACACGCCACAGTGGAGCGTCTATATCACCAGCCCGTTACACTTCTCCTCAATCACTTCTCTCCATCTCTCTACATCTCTCTCCCATCTCTCCATCTCTCTCCCATCTCTCCATCTCTCTCCCAGCTCTCCATCTGTCCATCTCTCTCCATCTCTCTCCATATCTCCCATCTCTCCATCGCTCTCCATCTCTCTCCATATCTCTCCCATCTCTCCATCGCTCTCCATCTCTCTCCATCTCTCTCCATCTCTCTCCCATCTCTCCATCTCTCTCCCATCTCTCCATCTCTCCCATCTCTACATCTCTCTTCCATCTCTCCATCTCTCTCCATCTCTCTCCATCTCTCTCCATCTATCTCTCCACCTCTCTCCATCTCTCTCCATCTTTCTCCCATCTCTCCATCTCTCTCCCATCTTTCCATCTCTCTCCATCACTCTCCATCTCTCTCCCATCTCTCCATCTCTCTCCATCCCTCCATCCCTCCATCTCTCTCCATCTCTCCCATCTCTCTCCACCTCTCTCCATCTCTCCCATCTCTCCATCTCTATCTCTCCACCTTTCTCCATCGCTCTCCATCTCTCCATCGCTCTCCATCTCCATCTCTCTCCATCGCTCTCCATCGTTCTCCTATCTCTGCATCTCTCTCTCCATCGCTCTCCATCTCTCTCTCCATCGCTCTCCATCTCTCTCCATCTCTCTCCCATCTTTCCATCTCTCTCCATCTCTCTCCCATCTTTCCATCTCTCTCCATCGCTCTCCATCTCTCTATCTCTCCATCTCTCCCATCTCTCTCCACCTCTCCATCTCTCTCCCATCTCTCCACCTCTCCATATCTCTCCCATCTCTCCATCTCTCTCCCATCTCTCCATCTCTCTCCCATCTCTCCATCTCTCTACCATCTCTCCATCGCTCTCCATCTATCTCCATCTCTCTACCATCTCTCCATATCTCTCCCATCTCTCCATCTCTCTCCCATCTCTCCATCTCTCTCCATCTATCTCTCTACCTCTCTCCATCTCTCTCCATCTCTCTACCTCTCTCTCCATCTCTCTTCCATCTCTCAATCTCTCCATATCTCTCCCATCTCTCCATCTCTCTCCATCCCTCCATCTCTCTCCATCTCTCCATCTCACTCATCTCTCTCCACCTCTCTCCATCACTCCATCTCTCTCCATCTCTCCCATCTCTCCATCTCTCCATCTCTCTCCATCTCTATCTCTCCACCTTTCTCCATTGCTCTCCATCTCTCTCCATCTCTCCATCGCTCTCCATCTCCATCTCTCCATCTCTCTCCATCGCTCTCCTATCTCTCCATCTCTCTCCATCTCTCTCCATCGCTCTCCCATCTCTCCATCTCTCTCCATCTCTCTCCATCTCTCTCCCATCTCTCCATCTCTCTTCCATCTCTCCATCTTTCTTCCACCTCTCCATCTTTCTCCAATCTCTCCATCTCTCTCCCATCTCTCCATCTCTCTCCATCCCTCCATCCCTCCATCTCTCTCCATCTCTCCCATCTCTCTCCACCTCTCTCCATCTCTCCCATCTCTCCATCTCTATCTCTCCACCTTTCTCCATCGCTCTCCATCTCTCCATCGCTCTCCATCTCCATCTCTCTCCATCGCTCTCCATCGTTCTCCTATCTCTGCATCTCTCTCTCCATCGCTCTCCATCTCTCTCCATCTCTCTCTCCATCGCTCTCCATCTCTCTCCATCTCTCTCCCATCTTTCCATCTCTCTCCCATCTTTCCATCTCTCTCCATCGCTCTCCATCTCTCTATCTCTCCATCTCTCCCATCTCTCTCCACCTCTCCATCTCTCTCCCATCTCTCCACCTCTCCATATCTCTCCCATCTCTCCATCTCTCTCCCATCTCTCCATCTCTCTCCCATCTCTCCATCTCTCTCCCATCTCTCCATCTCTCTCCCATCTCTCCATCGCTCTCCATCTATCTCCATCTCTCTACCATCTCTCCATATCTCTCCCATCTCTCCATCTCTCTCCCATCTCTCCATCTCTCTCCATCTATCTCTCTACCTCTCTCCATCTCTCTCCATCTCTCTACCTCTCTCTCCATCTCTCTTCCATCTCTCAATCTCTCCATATCTCTCCCATCTCTCCATCTCTCTCCATCCCTCCATCTCTCTCCATCTCTCCATCTCACTCGTCTCTCTCCACCTCTCTCCATCACTCCATCTCTCTCCATCTCTCCCATCTCTCCATCTCTCTCCATCTCTCTCCATCTCTATCTCTCCACCTTTCTCCATCGCTCTCCATCTCTCTCCATCTCTCCATCGCTCTCCATCTCCATCTCTCCATCTCTCTCCATCGCTCTCCTATCTCTCCATCTCTCTCCATCTCTCTCCATCGCTCTCCCATCTCTCCATCTCTCTCCATCTCTCTCCATCTCTCTCCCATCTCTCCATCTCTCTTCCATCTCTCCATCTTTCTTCCACCTCTCCATCTTTCTCCAATCTATCCATCTCTCTTCCATCTCTCCATCTATCTCCCATCTCTCCATCTCTATCCATCTCTCCATCTCTCTCCTATCTCTCCATCTCACCATCTCTCCTCTCCTCTTGTTCAGAACTTCTCCTCACTCAGACATATTTCTGAACAGTTTATCTATAGGACTTTAGAGGGGCTGAGTACTTCAAAGCTTTTGGCAGAACTCAAAAAAGCCAAGTCCTCCCCACAGAGTTGAGGTCCCTGGAGTCAAAACAGAGCAGGGTAAAGCTGCTTTTATTGTGCCCCTAGGGCATGGAATGAGTTTTCAAGATCTTCAAATTGGATGCCGTCTCGTTGGGCAAATTCAGAAATGCGATAGACTAATTTGAAGTCGAGGTCTGCGCATCTGTTTGAATGTGTAAAATGTGTGTATGTATTGTATTGTTAGTGATTTAGAAATACTCTTATGACAATTTTGTAACCAGGTCACCTTGTTCTCAATAGGTTCCCCTGGATTTATAAATGTGAAATATATAGACTAGATACCCATGGACAGACGCGTAAAAGCTTGTACGTGTCCATGCCCAGGGGCCCATAATGTCCTAACCCGTCTATGTCCTCACTCCCTTCTCTCCATCTCTCCTTTCCTCCGGTGCAGAACTTCTCGCGGGTGAAGATGCAGGTGACCATGTCGCTGGCCTCGCTGGTGGGCAAGTCGGAGGACTTCCACGAGGAGTACCTCCGGCGCTCTCTGCGCACCATCCTGGCCTACGCCGAGGAGGACGTAGAGATGCAGAACACACAGCTGCCCTCGCAGGTAGGTTCACCAACACACACACACAGATAAAACCACTACCGACGGACAGACACGTGCCAGCACAAACACACTACAGACACAGGTACAATGTGTGTCTCTGTGTCTCTGTGTCTGTGTGTGTGTGTGTGTGTGTGTGTGTGTGTGTGTGTGTGTGTGTGTGTGTGTGTGTGTGTGTGTGTGTGTGTGTGTGTGTGTGTGTGTGTGTGTGTGTGTGTGTTAAGGTGGACGAGCTGTTGAGGAACCTGAACAGCATCCTGTCGGACACCGTGAAGATGAGAGAGTTCCAGGAAGACCCCGAGATGCTCATGGACCTCATGTACAGGTACAGCAGGACACTCTCTCTCTCTTCTCTCTCTCTCTCTCTCTCTTTCTCTCTCTCTCTTCTCTCTCTCTCTCTTCTCCCTCTCTCTCTCTTTCTTTCTCTCTCTCTCTCTCTCTCTCTCTCTCTCTCTCTCTCTCTCTCACATGCAGTAGGAGCCTCTTGGTGTTGCTGCTGGTTCTTGTTTCTCTGTGGTCAGAGCTGTTGAGTTGTTTTTCTCCTGTTTGCCGGGTTCACTATGGAAACCATGTGGTAGCAGTTGAGCTCTGTGATCTGCTGGGATTGTGTGTGTAAATGCTCCAGTCACAGTCTGAGAGAGAGAGAGAGAGAGAGAGAGAGAGAGAGAGAGAGAGAGAGAGACAGACAGACAGACAGACATATTGCATATATAATGCTTGTATACTGCAAGTTGCTATATAGGCTACTTACTGTATTGTTACTGTTAGATATGTGTGCTCATGTCCCTTACATGTGCCATTCATCTGGAGGGCGGCCATTTATATTTTAGTCACATTCACCCCTACCTGTGTCTGACAGGGTCAGACTGCACACTTATTAGCATGCGTGCGCACACATACACACATGCGCGCATTATTGTTCTGATTATTTGGTCTTAGTTTGAAGTAAGCATGTAACGGTATCAAAAACTCACGGTACGGTGATATCACGGTATCAAGGTCCATGGTACGGTATATCATGGTATTAAACACAGTTTTAAAACACAAAATTTAAAGAGGAAGAAGATTTGTACTTAGGAAAAAACACCATAGCATTTATTAAACACATTTCTGATGTGTACAGTTTTTTTCTTTTAATTTTAAGTGCTTCTGCTTTCCTTACAATGACGGATCAACGATGATCTGTTGCACCACTATTCAGTAGTGATAGAGGAGGTCTGTGGGTATAGATGGTGTGTTGAGCAGTGATAGAGGAGGTCTCTCATCACTAACCAGCAACTGAGCCAATTGAGCTAAAGGTGGTTAGATAGCTCGATCGTAAATTACTCAAACTGAATAAATATGACAACGATAAGCACACCGATGCCAATAGTTAGCTTGATATAACTAAGACATCTGACCAGTCCAGAACAGTGAGTTTAGCCTACGGTTTTACCGAGCCAGTCCCAAGGTTACCGCATGACCCAAAAATACTGCTGTTACCGTAATACCGCGGTTACCGTTACATGCTTAGTTTGTAGCGGTATGTACCGATAGCCGACACACAGACAAACCTGGTCTCCCGGTGTCCAGGATAGCCAAGGGCTACCAGACGTCCCCGGACCTGCGCCTCACCTGGCTCCAGAACATGGCGGAGAAGCACAACAACAAGAAGTGCTACACCGAATCAGCCATGTGCCTGGTACACGCTGCCGCCCTGGTGGCCGAATACCTCAGCATGCTGGAGGACCACAGCTACCTGCCTGTGGGCAGTGTCACCTTCCAGGTGGGTTCCACACCAGGGCTATTATAGTTAACGAAAACTAACTAAAAAACGAAAACTAGGTGTGAAAAAACATTTTAGTTTACTTAAATAAAAATAAAAACTAGACTTTTTTTTTTTTTTTAACCATAACTAACTAAAACTGTATTGTGCGTTTACAAAACTAACTAAAATAAACTAAAATTGTAGAGAAAATGTCTTCAGTTTTAGTCTTTTTCATTTCATACATAAGCCTAGTATTTTGGGTGGCTATGAAATCTATTCTCCATTTTGTTAGCTGTGCCCCTGCGCAGATGTAGCCTGATGTGCACCAGATGGGTTTTTTCACACGGAGTGAAACAACGTGAGCTCAGGATTGTCTCATGAGGCAAGCAGAAGAAAAAGAAAAAAAAAGAATACTGACACTAATCTAAACTAAACTAAAACTAAGCATTTTCAAAAAATTAAAACAAAACTAAACTAGCAAACCTGCTAGTTAAAAACTAATATTAAAACTAAACTGAAATTGAAAACAAAAGTTAAAAGGATGTAAAAATAAAAACTAATGAAAAAAGCTAAACTATTATAACCTTGTTCCACACACACCCAACCTGGCATGTTATACTGCATGTGACCTGAGCGTTGTAGCCCAAGGGCGCGCCATCCCGTAAGCTGCGCCAGGCTAGTGTCTCGACCAGTTATTTCAGTGAAAACAAATGCCGTGCATGGACAGAGGCACGGTCAATTCCATTCGATTGCTTGGCATGTTAGATACGTTGGATAGCTTATTAATTGGTCATATTGTCCTGTATGCTAATGTAAATGAATGCCATTGAAATAGTCAAATATTAAATAATTAAAAATTAGTCAAAAATGTAATAGTTCATAGGATGCTTTAATTCGAACACTGGGTTCAAATCAATTTAAATTCATTAATTGTGAACTTTGAATAGCTTATAATCAGTAGGTTTATACGGATAGTTTAATAGTTTATAGAGATACGTTAATCCGTCCATTTGAACGCTGGGTTCATATCAATTTAAATTCATTCATTGTGAACACTGAGGGGCGAATTCACTAAAGGATTGCGCAGCTTTTCCTGACGCAAAACCTGTGCAAATAAGTCGAAAATTAACTTTGCTATTCACAAAGCCCTCGCAAAGGGTGAAATACGGTGTTAACTGCGTTGCCTTCCTCATAGCGTTTCTCTGCACCGGTATTATTAGCTGATATTTAAATGAGGTAATATGGGCAGAGAATGTTCCCCTTTCTATGCAAATTAATTATTGCAAAATCCGCCCAATTCACAAAGATCAGCGCCAATTGCTTCACGCAGTTAAAGTGAAATTCATTCCATTTTCAGAGACGTGGTGGTATTTAAGCGCAAGGGGTGTCATGGCCAGCCTTTCCGCTGATCATGGCAGCAGTGCCAGGCATGTTGTTCGTGAGAGAATATTTAGAAGAAGAAGAATGTCACTTTTTGATTAAACACAGAACCACCGCGGCTCACTATATACCTAAATCGGCCAGTAGCCGTTCAATGGACATACCGTACGGTATACGGTTTTAGGATTGTACTGTACAACTCAAGGCTTAATGTTGTCCTTTCATACTACTCACAAAATGAGTATATGGCAATAAAATAACACAACAAAATGTTATCTTCCCACTTTAACAAGAATAGTATAACCTACACTTCACAAAAGGAAAGAAATAGATGAAACGGCTACAAGAACAGCATTTTGGCCAAGGATCCAAATAAAACAGTAGCCTACTGTACAGATGCAGCATAGTAGGTACATAATAATTATATAATTAATAATTATCTTAGTTAATATATGAGAATGCATCGCTTTTTACGTAGGCTATAGGCCTACACGTCTTGTGATTACAGATGCAGCATAGAACTTCGATGTTTAATAATTATCTAAAAAAAATAAAAAAATTATCAAATTATCTAGTTGATATATGAATAAAACAATAAGGCGTTTTATTGGCTATGAGGCTACTAGTTGTAGTCTATACACGAGTTGATGCGCTCTGCTCTTACGCGCGGTTGAGGCGGCAGCTCAAATACACTTCACACATATCCTCTGCACCTTCGCTGTGCAACTGCCACAGACAGCTTTGGTGCATTCGTGCATTGGTAGACAGTTCTGTTCTTGCTGCAGCTTGTCTTCATCATGCAGGTTGTTTTTTTTTGGGGGGGGGGGGGGTTCTTCTGTGGACACTACGGGGCGCCGCCGGTAGCTGTTTGGACACCAGAGCGCGCAGCTCTTCAGCCAACTGGAGGATGAAGTCGCATCTGGGGAGGCTCTGTAGACTATGCGTCTCTCCACCAGTCCCCAGCGAGTCCAAGCTCCCCCAATAAATAATACTTATTTATAATAGCCTACATAGCACAAAACTGTGCATATAATAGGCTATACGCGAAACTGCGCATTCACTGGCCGTTCATTGAACGGCTGGCGGCCGATATAGGTATAAATAAATAAAAACATACACAACATTTTTTTTATTTGAATGGTCTTGAAAATATTTTGCTTTTGTATCATAGGTGACGGCAGGTATCATCTTCAGCCATGGATGATGACTCCCGTGCGCAATCCTTCCAACGTTGGAGAGGCGGCGTACAACCGGGCTCACATCAGGACACGCGGTGTGATTGAGTGCACATTTGGAATCCTGAAAAGCCGTTTAGATGCCTAGATCGTACCGCCGGGGCAATGTTATACACTCCCCCAAAAGTATGCCAGATCATCGTAGCGTGCTGCATCTTGCATAACATAAAATGACAATTTTTCCTTTGTTCGTCTTTTCAAATCATTCCACCTCCGTTTGCAGTCTTCCGCGTTAACACACACCAATGGCACTGACTGATTGGGAAATTAAACCCCAAATATGATTTTTTGCTGCAGCCGTGATATTTTTTGCGGAAAGCTGTGAGACATGTTGAACCTTGTCCGTGAGGACTTCAAGTTGACAGACTGAAAATCGTATCTTTCTTTTTCTGTACGAGTTGTATGCGCTGTATGCGCAGTATTTATAGTAATTTACTATATCAGCAGCAAATTGCACTCAGCTGCAAACACCGAATGGGCGTGTTTGTGCTGGGATATTATTAGCGCTGTCTTTAGTGAATAGGTTTTTACAACGGAGCACATAGCTGGAGCAACTGACGCGCAATGTAATGGTGCAATTAATGGCCACTATTCCGCTTTAGTGAATTCGCCCCTGAAAAGCTTATAATCGGTAGGTCTACTTTAAATATTTGCTAGTGTGAATGAATATCACTAACTGAATTTTGAAATAGCCGAAGCAATATTCATTGGAATGCCTTTAATCAAAGTCATTCAGAGGCGTTCAAATTGCGTGGCCATTCATTCATTGTGAACGTTGGATATCTGATAATCATGCATTTTAAGAATTTATCTGTCTTTGCTATGTTAAAACATAATAAAATATGACTATTAATCCTCATGGAGGATTTGGGTGTTACAATAGCAGAGTGACATAAAGGGGAGGCCTTTTCTTTCCATTGCATAGCCTATACAGTAGTTTGCAAGTATAACAAAACATCATCAATTTCATCATGACCTCATCAGTTATTTCCACAATTACTGTACTTTAATAATTATTCAGCTGGTCAATATATGTTCTTCCCTGTCTAAATAAAGGCTTTCCTCTACAGTATCTAATGATGGAATAATATATATAATAATGATAAATAAGAAGCCATCTCAAACTCAAAGCCTTGAGACCAGTATGCATGTTGTCACTGTGTTACTGTGCCACTCCAGAGCGCCTGTTGAGGATGGTGTGCCTCCATGATGGAGAGGACTTCATCCTGCAGGATGACCTACATGGAATTGCTTATTCCTTTGACCTGCAGCATTGAGTAGCCTACGTCTTGCTGCTGAGTCACAATAAAGTTAGCGCTCACAAAATTATAATCACCATTCTTTCCTTTAGGCCTGTTTCCCCGTGAAGAAGTTGAATTCTCCTTCTACTTTAGAACAAGTCTTGGGGTCAGAACATACTTTTATTTTCATGAACAGACTCTGGAAATAGATTTCCCTTGCCACAGGAAAATTATCAAACTAATTATTCTTCTGTTTTACTTAGGGCTTATTATTAATTGTTTATAATGTGATGCAAACGTGTGCTTGTCAATTGTTTATTTGTTTAAATAATTAGATAATATTAGACATTAGATATCTGTGAAAGCCCTTGATTTATTATTAGGCTTGCCGCCACAACAGACACTGGAAATAAAGTCAAAGTCAATTCGAAGTCAACTGTATTTATATACAGTAGCACATGTTCATACAAGTAAATGTAGCACACAGTGCTTTACAGAATAAGACTAAATCAAAAAAAATAAAAATAAAACCAAGTTTATTAGTAAATGGTACAAAAAAATAAGAAAATAAAGCAGGACAGATATAAGAGAAAACAAGAAACGATACATGTAAAACTGTAAAAAACAACAACAGTAAAACAGTTTTTAAAAAGTTTAAAATCGAGAAGATTTAATTATAACTCAAATACAGCAACATGATAAAAGCGAGATTAACAAGGTATGTCTTAAGATCTCGCTTAAAAGTTCTGGGGCGGCTGTAGCTCAGGAGGTAGAGCGGGTCGTCCAATGGTCGTAGTCTCTGCGGTTCGAACGACTGCGGGACATTGGTCCTCTCTAAGTCGTGAGGTCGTCTCGTTGACTGCCTGGTCCCTCTCTCTCCCTCGGTAGAACATCTCCCCCAATGCCCTGGAGGAGTCAGCAGTGTCAGACGACATCCTGTCCCCTGACGAGGACGGCGTGTGTTCAGGACGCTACTTCACCGAGAGCGGCCTGGTGGGGCTGCTGGAGCAGGCCGCTGAGCTCTTCAGCAACGTAAGAGGAGGATGACGATGGACTAACTGATGAAGATGATGATGATGACGATGATGATGATGATGATGATGATGGGTGTGTGCGCAGGGTGCTCTGTACGAGGTGGTGAATGAGGTGTATAAGATCATCATGCCAGTCCTGGAGGCACACAGAGACTTCCGGAAGCTGGCGTCCACCCATGACAAGCTGCAGAGAGCCTTCAACAACATCATCCAGAGGGTGAGGCCCAGGCTCCTGTAGATGGTGCAGGACCACAAACACATGGACTTAAAGCCAAGGTGGAACTTGAAGTGTTCTGCCAGTTCTGTGTACTTAACCTTCCTCTTCCTCTTATTCCTTCTATTGCTCCCCCTCCTCTTCCTCCTCTTCCTCCTCTACCTCCTCTTCCTATCTGTTCCTCCTCCTCCTCTCCTCTTTCCTTCTCCTCCTATTCCTTCTCCTCCTCCCCTCCTCTTCCTCCTCTTCCTATCTCTCTTCCTCCTCCTCCTCCTCCTCTTCCTCCACCTTCTCTCTCTGCAGGGTCATAAGAGGATGTTTGGGACGTACTTCCGCGTGGGCTTCTACGGGGCCAAGTTCGGGGACCTGGACGAAAGGGAATACATTTACAAAGAGCCAGGGATCACACATCTGCCAGAGATTTCCCACCGACTGGAGGTGTGTGTGTGTGTGTGTGTGTGTGTGTTGTTGTTGCTGTTCAGTAAAAAATAAAAATAAGAGAGAGAGAGAGAGAGAGAGAGAGATGGAAAACCAAGCAGAGATGAACACAGCTGTCCTCCAGGTATTGATGTGTGTTACTGTGTGTGTTCCTGTGTAGAACTTCTATAGTCAGTGTTTTGGGGACGCCCTGGAGATGATCAAGGACTCAACGCCAGTGGACAAGAACAAGCTCAACCCCAACAAGGTCCCGCACACACACCACACACCTTCACTACACACCACACACAGCACCACACACCTTCACTACACACAGCACCACACACCTTCACTACACACCACACACAGCACCACACACCTTCACTACACACCACACACAGCACCACACACCTTCACCACACACCACACACAGCACCACACACCTTCACTACACACCACACACAGCACCACACACCTTCACTACACACCACACACAGCACCACACACCTTCACTACACACCACACACAGCACCACACACCTTCACCACACACAGCACCACACACCTTCACCACACACAGCACCACACACCTTCACTACACACCACACACCTTCACTACACACCACACACTGCACCACACACCTTCACTACACACCACACACAGCACCACACACCTTCACTACACACCACACACAGCACCACACACCTTCACCACACACAGCACCACACACCTTCACCACACACAGCACCACACACCTTCACTACACACCACACACCTTCACTACACACCACACACTGCACCACACACCTTCACTACACACCACACACAGCACCACACACCTTCACTACACACCACACACAGCACCACACACCTTCACCACACACAGCACCACACACCTTCACCACACACCTTCACTACACACCACACACAGCACCACACACCTTCACTACACACCACACACCTTCACTACACACCACACACTGCACCACACACCTTCACTACACACCACACACCTTCACTACACACCACACACTGCACCACACACCTTCACTACACACCACACACCTTCACTACACACCACACACTGCACCACACACCTTCACTACACACCACACACTGCACCACACACCTTCACTACACACCACACACAGCACCACACACCTTCACTACACACCACACACAGCACCACACACCTTCACTACACACCACACACCTTCACTACACACCACACACAGCACCACACACCTTCACTACACACCACTCACAGCACCACACACCTTCACTACACACCACACACCTTCACTACACACCACACACCTTCACTACACACCACACACCTTCACTACACACCACACACAGCACCACACACCTTCACTACACACCACACACCTTCACTACACACCTTCACTACACACCACACACAGCACCACACACCTTCACTACACACCACACACCTTCACTACACACCACACACTGCACCACACACCTTCACTACACACCACACACAGCACCACACACCTTCACTACACACCACACACTGCACCACACACCTTCACTACACACCACACACAGCACCAGACACCTTCACCACACACAGCACCAGACACCTTCACCACACACCTTCACTACACACCACACACAGCACCACACACCTTCACTACACACCACACACAGCACCACACACCTTCACCACACACCACACACAGCACCACACACCTTCACTACACACCACACACAGCACCACACACCTTCACTACACACCACACACAGCACCACACACCTTCACTACACACCACACACAGCACCACACACCTTCACTACACACCACACACAGCACCACACAACTTCACTACACACCACACACAGCAACCACACACCTTCACTACACACCACACACAGCACCACACACCTTCACTACACACCACACACCTTCACTACACACCACACACTGCAACCACACACCTTCACTACACACCACACACCTTCACTACACACCACACACTGCAACCACACAAGTGTACATCTGTAAATCACAACAGTGTGCTTCCACGTTTGCCATCCTACTCATTCATTTGAATGTCAGTTAGGCTATTGCATATAGACTGAAAACGATGGATTCAGAATAGAGTTTTCCTCTTCCTGTTTCCATCTCATTCTCCCCCCCAGGCCTACATCCAGATCACGTACGTGGAGCCCTTCTTCGACGACTACGAGATGAAGGACCGCCTCACCAACTTCGAGAAGAACTTCAACCTGCGGCGCTTCATGTACACCACGCCGTTCACCAAGAGCGGGCGTCCGCGCGGCGAGCTCAACGAGCAGTATAAGAGGAAGACCATCCTGACCACCATGCACGCCTTCCCCTACGTCAAGACGCGCATCAACGTCATCCAGAAGGAGGAGGTACCGGGGGCGGGGGGCAGGAGAGGGGGAGACGGTCCTCAATGGGGGAGGGCCGGGGGTAGACTTCTTCTGACAGATCGAGCGTTCCGTCCACCCCTCGACGGCTTTGGTATAATGGAGGACGAGGTGACCGATCGGTGTTCTTTCCAGAAACTAGAATTAACTTTTTTCGCTCACCTTTAACCTTCTCCCCGCCCCCAGTTTGACCTGACCCCCATCGAGGTGGCCATCGAGGACATGCAGAAGAAGACCAGGGAGCTGGCCGTGGCCACGCACCGCGAGCAGCCCGACGCCAAGATGCTCCAGATGCTCCTGCAGGGCGCCGTGGGGGCCACCGTCAACCAGGTAGGACGGACTACTTCCTGCCTCCCCTCACCCTTCACAATAAACGTCATGCTTATAAATATGGATTTAGGACTAAAGCCGACACTTCTCCTTGTGCGTCCACTGGAAAGTTTAGATGAGCACGTGTGACCCTTTCTGCTCTGCCGTATGTGAGAGAAAAACAACGCTCCGCTTTCACCAAAGGACTTTTATTTGCATATTCCATATAGTAGCTGTAGAGAAGACTTTATGAATGCTCCTCTCTAATCTAGAAGAAGAATCCCCCCCCCCTCCCAATGCATAATATTTGTATTTACTCCACGTTTCCATAGTTAGCAGGTGGGCGACCGGTCAAGATCAAAGCCTCCCTCTCGTCCATAATCTCGTCTCTTCCTCGGCCCCGCCCCCCTGGCGTTGTCAGGAGGACGCTAACTCGCAGCTTCTCCTTTCATGTTCGTTCATAGCAGCCGAAGAGGGGGGGGGACGCCTTTGATCTGCTGGCTCCTAGCAGCAGGACCAGACTAAACGCTGGAGTCATGATGTCGTCCCATTCGGGGGGGGGTGGGGCTACTGCACTCTGTCTAATCTGACAAGCTCTAGCCTGCTCTGAGACGATGGCTGGTATATACAACCTTAATGCTCATTGTTCACGCTTGTTGTAAACAAATCACTCTGGAGTGTAATCAGCGCGGTTCGGCTCAGTTCCCGGCAGCCCGTCTGTCCGGGGCACAGCCATCCGTTACGGGCCGGGCTAATCAGCGCCGCCTCATACCCTGACAGGCTGTCGTGACCCGGTCCAGCGAGCGCGCTGCGGTTTTTTATGATGAATATGAGCCCGGATAACTAGATCTCACAGGGGGGCGAATGGGAGCCAAATGGCGGCGCTGTGTGTACCGGGACGGGAGTTAGCGGTGACATTAGCCACGCAGCGGCTAATCACGGCCCCTCTGATCTGATCTCTTCCTCATGCTCTGGCTCTCCATCGTGGCATTAAGACTCATTAGGCCCTTCACTTAGCCAGGCCGCTTCCTCTTCTCTGACTGAGAGGCATTCTTCATCTCTCCCTCTCTCTCTCTCATAGTTAGTTAGAGTTACATACTCTCATGCACTCGTTTCCTCTCTCTACTTATTTTCCATACCTTCCTTCCCTCCCTACTCTTTCTCTTTGTCCCTCCCTTTCTCTCTCTTCCTCTCCTCTTCTCTCTCCCTCTCTCCACCCCCCCTCCTCTCTCTCTCTCTCTCTGTGTGTAGGGACCGTTGGAGGTGGCCCAGGTGTTTCTGAACGAGATCCCGGCGGATCCTAAGCTCTTCCGTCACCACAACAAACTGCGCCTGTGTTTCAAAGAGTTCATCATGAGGTGAGCACCGTGCCGAGGCCCTGGACAGTGACTGCACGGCACGCAACACACACACACACACACACACACACACACACACACACACACACACACATACACACACACACACACACACAAAGACCAGAACCACGTCAGACTAAGGCTTTTTCTCTGGCTCTTATTTTAGAGAAGTCTATGGCTTTCTCATCAGTGGCTCACTGGCTGGGTGGGGGGTGGGACAGACTGATGTATCAAATGGACATTCCTCTTATTTCAACTCTTTTTAGTGTGTGGAAACGCGATGGGGGAACTGGCACCTGGTTTGTTCTGTTCTGTTTTGTACACACAGGCTCCATATTTACACACAGGCTCCATATTTACATGGGAGTTCTGAGTATAGCTAATGGTGTTAGTGAATTCCCCTAAGAGTGTGTCAGTCATGTTCTCTGAGAGAGAGAGAAAAAGAGAGAGACAGAGAGGGAGAGAGAGAGAGAGAGAGAGAGAGAGAGAGAGAGAGGGGTGTTTAGGGAACTAAGATAGCATTTTTCCTAGACGAGATAGCAGGGGATAGCCCGACGGGTTGGCTTCTCTTCGCGTTTCTCCATTTGACGTACGAAGCTGTTTTTTCTCATAATATCGCTCAGCTGCTTCTCATTTTAGTGGAATAGCAACGCTTTATTGTTCCCAGGGGGACTTTCGTTATATTTTGAATATTTAAAAACACAATTTCAACCAAGCGTCGGATCCCATGAGGCCAGGGATGTGGTGACGGGGAGCAGGGTCTGTGTGTGCGTGCGTCTCGCGTGGGAACGTATCGTTTGCCTCCGAAAGGTGGCTTTCATTTTGTAACCCTCACGTCACATTCCAACAACCTTGATTGCTGCAAGCGGCTGGCAAATATTTACTGTAATTTCAAAAATGTTTATTTTCTTCTATAATCCAGGCAAGCTGGCACAGCCCCCTCAGACGCCAACTCTATCTACCTCTCAAGCTGCCTGTTTGGCCTGGGAGTGAGATAGCCGGTTAGCTAGCTTCCACACCAGCAGAGCTACGGGAAGGGAAAATCACTTTTTTCTTCCTCTCCACTGCTAACTGCCCTATGCGTTTATCGTATACTATTACATTACATTACAGTTTTCCATATTACTTTCATTAAGAGGAGTGAGATAAACACAAGCATGTGTTTGTAATCTTCCACGTCTCTCTGCGTTTGTCGTGGCGGGGTAGTGGCAGCGCCGGTACCTGCTCTCTGGGCTCAGGCCCAACTCTGTGGGGTCACTGTCTATCACTGTCTGTCAGGCTCTCTACTGTCCCAGCACACACACACACACACACACACACACACACACAAACACACACACACACACACACACAAACACACACACACACATTTACACTAGTCTAATAGGTTTCCTACAGTATGTCTTACACAGGTTCTATGTTTTACAATGGAAATTTGTCCTCTGTCTGACCTGTTTTCCACTAAAACAACATAGTACTGTACATACACATACTGTATGCGCACCTACAGTATATCTACAGTATGTGTACACAGACACACACACACACACACACTGAGGCACTTAGATTGTCCATAGTGCATACAGTATGTAACGAGTTCAATTGGTTAAACTCACTCCTTAGAATAAATACTGCCCACCCGCGCCATGGAATTGCTAGCTTTTCAGTGGCGTAGCTGGTAGCGGTGTTCATGAGAGGTGGTCAGGTGCTTTTCAGTGGCGTAGCTGGTAGCGGTGTTCATGAGAGGTGGTCAGGTGCTTTTCAGTGGCGTAGCTGGTAGCGGTGTTCATGAGAGGTGGTCAGGTGCTTTTCAGTGGCGTAGCTGGTAGTGGTGTTCATGAGAGGTGGTCAGGTGCTTTTCAGTGGCGTAGCTGGTAGTGGTGTTCGTAAGTCAGAGGACCCGAGTTCGAACCCCCATTGTGGGAAAAGTGATGGTGGAACCTATTCTGACGAGCAATGCACTGACACCAGTTACACACACACACAAGATACTTTTCTGTTCCTTCTTCCTTCATGCTGTGCGGCCCCCTCCTGGCCCCTCCCTGCAGGTGTGGCGAGGCCGTGGAGAAGAACAAGCACCTGATCACGTTCGACCAGAAGGAGTACCAGCAGGAGCTGAAGAAGAACTACAGCCGCCTGCGGGAGAACCTGCGGCCCATGCTGGAGCGGAAGATCCCCGAGCTCTACAAGCCCATCATCAAACCCCGCCTGGAGAACAGGTGACGCATCGCCGCCCCGCGCCGCCCAAAACGCCCCACACGGCGCCGAAATCAGATAACAAGGCCGGTCGCCTCGGCTTCAGAGGTCACCGGCGGATCAATCAATCAATCAATCAAAGCTTTATTTATATAGCGCATTTCATACCCAGAGGCAACACAATGCGCTTTACAGAGAACAAGGGAGGTGGGCAGACATCCCACCCCTACATATTCCAGAGGGAAGCAAAAAAACAGTAATCAACCGGGGGCCAGATAAGTGAGCTGTAAAAATTCTTCCCTGACCCCTCTCAACGAGGCGAACGAGCAAGCTCCTGGAGTATGTTTGTCTACCGGCTAAGAACATTTATAGAGCAATAAATAACATTAAATTACATTTTCAGAGTAAGAGAGGCTAATAACATCATAGGAGAGACATGGCAAACATTGGTGTATGTCTGTGTGTGCATAAATGTGCCTGGGCCCAGATAGAGGCAGGGGTTTGGGTAGGGTGGGGGGTAGGAAAAGGATACGGACCCGGGTTAGGGTGAGGGGAAGGGGATCTGAGCCCAGGACTGGTGTATGTCAGTGTGTGTGTGAGTGTGCCTGGGTCCAGGTAGAGGCAGGGGTCAGGGGTAGGGTGGGGGTAGGAAGAGGATACGGACCCGGGGTAGGGTGAGGGGAAGGGGGTACTGGACCCAGGCCTAAGGCCGGAAGTGGACTGTTGTATGTCTGTGTGTGTGTGTGTGTGTGTGTGTGTGTGTGTGTGTGTTAACTAATTTGCTACGACATCTGCAGCAGACACAGGGATATCTATCGGACTCAGGGTGGTCTACTGGTGACAGTGGGGCATCCACTGGACCTGGTTAGAAGATAGGAGGGAGAGAGAGAGGCACTAGGGAGAGGGGAGGCAGAACAGGGTTAGTAGCACACGGAGCCATATATAGAGCAATACATTACGTCAAACTACATTTTCAGAGCAAGAAAGGCTAAGAACATCATGGGAGAGGTGTGGCAAACACTAATGTGTGTGTGTGTGTGTGCGTGCCTGGGCCCCGATAGAGGCAGGGGTTGGGGTAGGGTGGGGGGTAGGAAAAGGATACGGACCCGGGTTAGGGTGAGGGGGAGGGGATCTGAGCCCAGGACTGGTGTATGTCTGTATGTGTGTGAGCGTGAGTGTAGGTGTGCCTGGGTCCAGTTAGAGGCAGGGGTCGGGGGTAGGGTTGGGGGTGGGAAAAGGATACGGACCCGGGGTAGGGTGAGGGGAAAGGGAACTGGGCCCAGGTCCAGGCCTAAGCTGGGTGTGGACTGGTGTGTGTCTGTGTGTACGTGTGTGTGTTAACTAAGTACTACAACATCCACAACTGACACGGGGGTATCTATTGTCTGTGGGCGACAGTGGGGCATCTACTGGACCAATGTATACAGAGGATTCACAGGTAGGTTTGAGGCTGCCTTTCTGTGTCTCAAGTTCCTAGCTAGTGATTGTAGGCTAGGTCGAAAAGGTATGTCTTGAGGTCTCGCTTGAAGACCTCCGTTGTTTCGGCCCTTCTTAGGCACTCCGGTAGGGTGTTCCAGAGGTTGGGGGCATAGAAACTAAAAGCTGCCTCTCCGTGTTTCTTGGTCCTGGCTTTTGGAACTGTTAAGAGTTCAGTACCTGAGGATCTGAGTGGTCTGTTGGGCATGTACTTAACAAGCATGTTTGAAATATATTCTGGTGAGTGATTGTGGAGAGATTTATAGACTAGTAGTAGTATTTTAAAGTCTATTCTAGAGTTGACTGGTAACCAGTGTAGTGATTTTAAGGCTGGTGTGATGTGTGCCCTTCGTCTAGTCTTAGTGAGGACTCGTGCTGCAGCATTCTGTATCATTTGTAGCTTAGAGATTGCTTTCTTTGGTAGGCCTGATAGTAGAGCATTGCAGTAGTCCAGCCTGCTTGTGATGAAAGCATGCATTAATCTTTCGGTGTCAGCCTGAGAGAGAAAGGGTTGCACCTTGGCAATGTTCCTTAGGTGGTAGAAAGATGTCTTTGTAATATTCTTTATGTGGTTTTCGAAATTAAGATCTGAGTCAAGTATGACACCTAGGTTTTTAGCCTGGCAATTGGTGTCAATTTCCAGAGTTTTTAAGTGTGCAGCTAGTTTCTCTCTTTCAGCTATTTCTTCAATGATCAGTACTTCTGTTTTGTCCTGGTTTAGTTGGAGGAAATTATGTGACATCCATACATTTATATCTGTAGTACACTTGACAAGGCAGTCAACCAAGCTGTAGTTACTGGGTGTTACTCGTGGATGTTTGACTTCCTGTTCCTGTTGTCTGCCGTGTGGACATCCCGTCCAGCGGTTCTGATTAGAGTCACTGCGCTAACCTCCCTCCCTCTTTCTCTCTCTCTCACTCCCCCATCTCCTTCCCTCCCTCCCTCCATACCTCCCTCTCTCCTCTCTGAAGGGACTCCGTCAAGCGGCTGAGCTTCCGCCGAGCCCCAGAGGACACCCCCTGAGAGGAAGAGGGGGAGTCACGCCGGAGGAACTGAGGAGGAGAAAGAGCTGAGGGGGTCTGGGGGGGAACGGAGAGAGAGAGCACACCACCACACATCAACACCACTTCACGCTCGCGGCGGAACCGACAATGCAACATTTTTTACCACGTTTCACTTTGTTGCCGTTTCTACTTTCTCAAATTATTATTATTTTTTGTTTGTTACAGGAAACACAAACTAGTTGTTGAAACCACAACAGGCACCTTACTGTATGTAGAGCGAGTGACTTGTCTCAAGTATAGCTTCGTTAATTCAGCCTTTTTCCCCCATGTGGTTGGTTTGCTGACCGCTCTGTGGAGTTGTGTGATGACCGCTAACAGGTCCTAATGATGCTGCTGTGGCTTCAGACAAGGAGACATGCGTCCCACACTGAGGTCCTTGCAGGCCCAGGGACTGAATCATGTGCCAATAATGTGTGTGCGTATGTGTGTGTGTGTGTGTGCGTGCGTGTGTGTGTGTATCTGTCTGTCTGTCTGTCTGTGTGTGTGTCTGTGTGTGTGAATGTGTCTGAGTGTCTGTCCATGCTTCCACCCATGTGCATACGTGTGTGTGTGTGTGTGTGTGTGTGTGTGTTTTCATCAACATTCTGATAGAGAGCATGAAAGCTGGCTTGCTGGGACTGATTGTGTGATTGTGTTCTGTGCTATCATCTCTAGAAAAGTGTCCCAGACAGCAGCAATGCAGACCCTCAGTAGTCTCCACTCTCTCTCAAGCAAGATTGGCTGTGTAGATACTAACAGAGGTTAATTTATTCTTTTTTATGTGGTTTCACAGTGGCTGGAATATAGAATCATCATGGTACATAGCATAGGTTAGCTTGAGATTCTGAGCAGATGCATGTGGCGTATTCCTTTACCTGTGAGTTCACATCAGTTTAGATTGGTGTATTGAAAATACATCAGTAAGTAAAAATGTTTACAAAGTTCAGAGAAATTATTTTGTGATTTTTTATGGAAATATATTTTAGATAATATATCAAGATGTTAGCTGGCAGTAAATGAATAACATTGTGAACACATTTTCAACTTGTGTAAAACCATAAAAATTCAGTGCTAAACTGTCTCATTTTCATACGTTTACCTTTCCATTAATCGGTAATTCTTCAGTTTTGTTGTGTCCAATGAATGTCACAGTCACACAATACAGTCACACACATTCCTTGTAAAACTAATGGACAGATTAGGCTACTGCTTCTCTCACAAGTCACATTCCATTCCTTTGGTGTTCTGTTGCAACCTGCAGGGCTGTATCTCCATGGTCAATAGATTCATATTTCTAAAAGTTATTTACAGGTTAGGTAATTTACCGTTTAGGTAATGGGTAGGCTACAGTGGCTCGCGATAAAGCTCTGATTCATTCATCTGTTGTATTTTTCTGTCCATATGCTGTATTAAAAATGTGGAATTGTAATTATTTGCAATGCATACTTGTGTTATGCACTTGAAGCGATTAAACTTCAAACGTGTAGGCTACCAGATTCAGAATGTGTCTTGTGGTGTCATTGTCATTTCGCAACCCAGATTATATTGCTACTGGAAATCACTATTTACAGGGTCCCTCGGTCTGCCTGTGCAAAATAGTGCTGTATATGAACTACACATTGGGAGAACACGCAGAACTACATTCTGTTGTCGCCTTCAAATTACGACATAAATGCCCGAACAGGACATGCGGATTCTACTTGAACCGGGAAAAGCTGTAGTCTACATTTGCGAGACGTGTGCTCCTTTGCGATTATTTGTGTTCAACCCTGCTCTGCGTGCCGGGCGCGATATCAGGTTCATCTCGCCAGGCGCTCGCAGATTTGAATTCATCCATCGAAAGTTTTTTTTTAATCGAAAGTAATTAATGCTCTCTTGTTGACTACCGGTGCTTCAAGTAAGACCCAAACTACAGTAGTTCAGTCAGTAGGCTATACATTCATCTTTCCTTTACCTCCTTCTGCTCAAATAGCCGCGGTTTTCTAAATGTAGCCTACGGTCAGAATATATGTTCCAGCTATTTTATTTCCAATCGGAAAGCTATAAATATGACCGTCTCACCTAAATCTACAATTTGAACTCGTGATTATAAAGAAGTCTTCTCGGTGTGCAAGAACCGGAGTGAGTGTGTTGGGATGTACAACCCATCATTTTATAGGTTTATGGCTTTGCCCTTCAGAAGTAGCAAACACTCTGTTCCTATGGCCTTTAGACGGATGATGCAGTACCTCTGAAGAACCGAGAATAGTAAATCCTGTCACGAAGGATCATTCATTTGGGTTCCCGGGGTCCAGTAGGCATGATCACTTTTTAACTGTAGCCTACTTTTCAACTGTAGGCTTCTGCCTGAGCGTAGCAGCCCACTGCTGTATGCCTGTCTGCCTGCCTGTCTGTCTTTCTGTCTGTATGCCTGCCTGCCTGTCTGTCTGTCTGTGTCTGTCTGCCTATCTACTTGCCTGCCTGTCTGTCTGCCTGCCTGCCTGTCTGTCTGTGTCTATGCCTGTCTGTCTGTGTCTGCCTGCCTGTCTGTCTGCCTGCCGGCCTGCCTGTCTGCCTGTCTGCCAGTTTCCGTGTCCATGTTAAGTAGCCTACTGCGAGAGGCAATGTTTTCGGTGGCATTTGTTGTTTGTTGTTACGGAGAAACTGCCTGACCAATTTTCATGAAACTCGGTGGAGGGGTGTAGCATGGGTCAAGTAACAACCCATTAAATTCTGGAGCGGATCCGAATCACAGGGTGGGTCCACGAGCCGCCCAAACATGGCCGGCCATTTACCTCCATTCATTGGTCACAGAGACATGGGATTTGAACTGGCATAAAGCTCTCGACCTAACGAATGCAGCAATACCATACATCATAACATGTCCTGCTCGCATGCACGTGCATGCTCACACAGAGCCATGACATGCATGCATGGGCGGAGGGCTGCTCTCTGAGCATCATTTCTAGTGAAGTATGTCCATCTGCTTGGCCAAAACAGACATTGCCAAGTTCTGCCTGTCGAGTTTCCTGCTAAAATGCAAAGATGTGTCACCTCTGCAGCAGGAGAGAGGCCAGCACCACCATGCACAGCAGGACGCAGAACCACCTGATAATAAAACAAAACAAAGCTCATCTCTTATCACACACTCACTCGTGAGGAATTCTGGTTGTAAATGATAGGTTGTAATTGTAGACCACGTAGCCCCGCAGCAAGGATCAGTGTGAAGAGTGTGTTTCCTATAGGGGAGCTATAACGTAGGCCTCTATAAGCACAGTAACACCAGGCTACTAGGGCCTGGTCCAGCCTGGCAACATGGGGACCAAATCTTACTCTTGTGAAAATTAAATTGTGAAACTGATTTTCCTGTTTGCGAAAGAAGTGAGGAATGTGTCAACAAACTGAGTCTGAGACATGTTTGAGAGCAAACAGTTTCACTCCTGAGCTCTTGGGTCCTTTACTGAATGGCACGCACACACACACACACGCACACACGCGCACGCACACACACACACACACACACAAAAAACAATCACAGAACAGAACCCAGCCCAGGCCACATACAGTAACTAGTGCTGGGATAATAGGACACCTAAACACTGTTTTTGTCTGTCTAGGCGTCGTCGCCTTCAGCCCCCAGCGTGTGACCTCTGACCCTGAGAGCCATGGAGGACGTGGACCCCAGCAGAGACGACCTGCCCCTCAGAGCCAACACCAGCCACATACTGGTCAGGCACTACGTGCTGGACCTCACCGTTCACATGCACACGCAGGACATTATCGGCAGTGTGGTGCTGTTCCTGGAGCCAGGGCCCTGGACTGGGACTGGGACTGAGACTGAGACTGAGACTGAGACTGGGACTGAGACTGGGACTGGGACTGGGACTGGGACTGAGACTGAGACTGAGACTGAGACTGAGACTGGGACTGAGACTGGGACTGGGACTGGGACTGGGACTGGGACTGGGACTGGGACTGAGACTGAGACTGGGACTGGGACTGGGACTGGGACTGGGACTGAGACTGGGACTGGGACTGGGACTGGGACTGAGACTGGGACTGGGACTGGGACTGGGACTGAGACTGGGACTGGGACTGGGACTGGGACTGAGACTGGGACTGGGACTGAGACTGGGACTGGGACTGGGACTGGGACTGAGACTGGGACTGGGACTGGGACTGAGACTGGGCCTGGGCCTGAGACTGAGACTGAGACTGGGACTGGGACTGGGACTGAGACTGGGACTGGGACTGGGACTAAGACTGGGACTGGGACTGAGACTGAGACTGGGACTGAGACTGGGACTGGGACTGAGACTGGGCCTGGGACTGGGACTGGGACTGTTGTAAAAGAAGAAGGAACAACTCTGCCGTCACCGGCTGACGGCACCTGGGAGAAAACCGCCGACGGTGACTTCACCTTAGTGCTGGACTGCTGTGACCTTGCAGTGTCAAAGGTCGAGGAAGTGGACGTGGCCTCTGTGCCAGACGTGTGCCGTCTCCTGGAGGAAGAGGGGGAGGAGGAGGGGATCACAGGGGACGAGCGGTCAGCGGTCAGCCGGTCTGCAGCCCTGGTTCAGAGACTGGTCTCCCTCCCTTCTGCTCAGTGGAGACGGCAGCAGCAGCTGTACTCCCAGTGTAGCCTGGCCCCTGGGTCCCGGGGTGGGGAACCCCTCCTCTTCCATACGGACCGCTGGAGCCTGCAGGTGAGGAAGAGGGGTGCGCGGACCCCCCGGGAGTTCCCCCGGGCGCTGAGGGTGTGCTACGAGACCCAACCAGAGGGCGGCTCGGTCCGCTGGACTCGAGACCAGGACCACAGGTACTGCAGGTGGTTATCATCAGACTCAGAGCACTCTGGCTTTGGAATACATTAGCAGTGTTCCTGTGCGCGTCCGTGCGTCCGTGTGTGTGTGCGTGCGTGCGTCCGTGTGTGTACTTAAACATACAAAATGTATATCCTAAAGAATAACACGCATAATGATTTTTCATTTACCTCTAATTGACAGCCATGTCCTTCATGATATGAGGCAGGTTGTGTTTGTAGTGGTGTGGTCCTGTTGGTTCATGATGTGAGGCAGGTTGTGTTTGTAGTGGTGTGGCCCTGTTGGTTCATGATGTGAGGCAGGTTGTGTTTGTAGTGGTGTGGGTCTGTTGGTTCATGATATGAGGCAGGTTGTGTTTGTAGTGGTGTGGTCCTGTTGGTTCATGATGTGAGGCAGGTTGTGTTTGTAGTGGTGTGGCCCTGTTGGTTCATGATGTGAGGCAGGTTGTGTTTGTAGTGGTGTGGCTCTGTTGGTTCATGATATGAGGCAGGTTGTGTTTGTAGTGGTGTGGGCCTGTTGGTTCATGATATGAGGCAGGTTGTATTTGTAGTGGTGTGGGCCTGTTGGTTCATGATGTGAGGCAGGTTGTGTTTGTAGTGGTGTGGGTCTGTTGGTTCATGATATGAGGCAGGTTGTGTTTGTAGTGGTGTGGGTCTGTTGGTTCATGATATGAGGCAGGTTGTGTTTGTAGTGGCCCTGTTGGTTACGCAGTGTCTGTTGTTTACGCCTCCAGGGTGTGTGTTTACACTGCCGGCTCCCCCATCAACAACCGGGCCCTCTTCCCTTGCCAGGAGCCTCCCGTTGCCATGTCGACGTGGCGGGCCCGGGTGCCCCGGGTGCGAGCGCCCAGTGAGTGTGTGGTTCTGCTGAGCGGGGAGAACCAGGCGCGGCCCGCCTGCCACCCGGAGACAGGTAACCGCAAACACACACGCCACGGCAGAGCAGCACAGGATCCATCTCCTGTTCAGAACCAGAACTCTCCTCCAGGGTGACGGCACTGAGCGTGCCCGATGTGCCCTATGGAACTTTTGCCCTATGGAACTTTTGCCCTATAGAACTTTTGCCCTATAGAACTTTTGCCCTATAGAACTTTTGCCCTATGGAACTTTTGCCCTACGGAACTTTTGCCCTATAGAACTTTTGCCCTATAGAACTTTTGCCCTATAGAACTTTTGCCCTATAGAACTTTTGCCCTATAGAACTTTTGCCCTATGGAACTTTTGCCCTATGGAACTTTTGCCCTATGGAACTTTTGCCCTATGGAACTTTTGCCCTATGGAACATTGTTGTTTCTATATTATTCTCCATTCAAGTTTTTTTCCCCTCTGTCCTCCCGTCATCT
>NC_140256.1:13765172-13817889 GCF_949987555.1 Borostomias antarcticus | reverse complement strand
CCGCCAACATCCCCAACATGGCGCTCGCTCGCACGCATGCACGCACGCACAACACGCACGCATCGCTGGCGATGTCCATGGATAGCCGCCAGTGTGTGTGTGGTGTGTGTGTGTGCGTGACTGTGTGTGTGTGTGTCCCTGTTTGTTTACGCTAGCCTAATCTCCCCGCCACATCTCGGCCACGTCACTGCGTGGGAGTGACAGGATGGGTACAGCCCAGGATGGGTACAGCCCAGGATGGTGCCCCCCCAGCCCAACCCCGCCCCGGTCTTATAAGCGGTGTCCCCGAACGCTCCGTCTCCGTCGGGGCAGGGGCGGCCCGAGAGGGCTTCGCCACGCGGGGCAAATAAGGACTTCTCCCGTTCGTCGGCGCTGTGGTTTCCACTGTTCCCAGATGGGAAATGACACAAGTGTTGAAATAGGCGCCGTGCCTCGTCCTGCCGTCTGAGGCCCCGGGCTCCAGACCGACCTGCCGGTGACGCACGCAGCCCACAACAAGATTCCTGCTACAAGTGTGTTTTTACGTGCGGGGGGAATGCCATCGCGGAGAGCTCGGCCCAGCTGCTCAGACCCCTCCTCCGCCACACCAAAACCTCTCCAGCTCTCCTTTTATCAAGGCTGGCAATCAGAGGCGTGTGATTGGCTGTTTTGATTGGGTGTTGTGGCTTCCTGGTTCTGTGCGCCGGGGTTGTTTTCGAGCAGAGCTGGATTGATGTGCCCTCTCGTTGGTTTGTTGTGCCTAATGGCTTCGTGTGTTAGTTTTTTTTCCGACAGGGGACGCCCCACCCCTTCAGTCCTAGATGGTGGGCACTGATACACACACACACACACACACACACACACAAACACATACGTTCTCTCCCTCTCTCTCTCTCCCTCTCTCTCTCTCTCAGCATGGCATCTTTTCTCAGAATCCCCGCCGGCTCCCTCAATCACAAACTGTTATTCCAAGCAGAGCGGAACAGAAATAGGCTCGGCGGACTTATTTCAAACGCAATTACTTTGTTCCCCTAAAATGGAACGCTTTCCGATTCAAATCATTTGACCTGACGTGGCCTCCCGCTTCCCCGAACCCCTGGGCCTCACCCGTGAGCTCCGGGGGGGAGAGAGAGGAGAGGAGAGGAGAGCAGTGAGAGGAGAAGGCAGGGGAGGGAGTGAGAACAGAGCAGTGAGAGGAGGAGCTCCGGGGGGGGGGGGGGGGGGGGGCCGTATAGCTGTGTTCCGTGCGGCAGGTGAGTCATGTGCGCCCCGCGGCCACCCTGACCCGTTTTCTTTGCGGGACGTGGAGGAGGTGAGGGGGCCGCTGATCCCTCCCCTCGGGGCCCAGGCTGGGTCATCCGGGCTGGAGATGAGAAACTGGGCCATGCGACATTATAGTGGCACATTAACTCTGGTCCCCAGATAGATGGCGGGGGGGCGGGGTCAGGGGAGGGAGACGGTGTGTGTGTATGTGCGGAGGAGGAGGGGGTGGGTGGACAGAGTGAGAGGCGGATATGTGTGTGTGGGAGACTGACGTGTGGAATGTTTTCTGAGAAGAAGGAGAGAAGGAGAGAGATAGCACAACCCCCCCCCCCCCCTCCCCTCTCTTATCCCCCTCTTCTCAACACATTCTCTCCTCTTCCTTCTCTCTGCCTCCATCTCTCTGTTTTTCCTCTCCTCCTCCCTGGTAAATATTGATCTCTCACTCCCTTTTTTTTCTCCCTTCTCCCTCCCTCTCCCCCTCTACGTCTCACTCAGTCTCCCCCCTGTCCTCTCGTTGTCCTTGCCCCCCCCCCCCCGTCCCCAGTGAGAGAGGGGGAGTAACTCTAGAAGTGTGCGACAGAGAAGCCCGCGCTCTTTCAGGCCGAGGCCACTTTGGCACGGAAGACAGCTGTTAATCAAATAGTCAAGGATGAGGTGTTTCTTTGGAGCCCGGGTCTGAAGTGGACCCCCCCCCCCCCCCCACGTCGGAGGCAGACAAAGGGCCCCGGCCGGCCAATGAGAAGCATCTCTCTCTCTCTGCATGCATGCCTGCGCCTGAACACAGAGGGGAGGAGCGCCGCGCACTCTTTAAGTAATTGCGTGGGAGGGAGGGAGGGAGGGAGGGGGCTTCTCTCTCTCAGGCTCTCTTCTTCCTGAAGGCTTTATTTCCTCAGCGCCCCCCCACCACCGCCCCCTATTAGTGGACTTTCCCTCTCCTCCCCTCCCCTCCTCCCCTCCCCTCCTCTCCTCTCCTCCTCTCCCCTCCCCTCCCCTCCCCTCCCACTCCTCCCCTACCCTCCCCTCCCCTCCCTCTCCTCCTCTCCCGTCCTCCCGTCCTCTCCTCTCCTCTCCTCTCCTCTCCTCTCCTCTCCTCTCCTCTCCTCTCCTCTCCTCTCCTCTCCTCTCCTCTCCTCTCCTCTCCTCTCCTCTCCTCTCCTCTCCTCTCCTCTCCTCTCCTCTCCTCTCTTCCTCCTCTTTCACTTCAAACCGGGCCCCGGCCCTTAATGAAGATAGCAGGGTGAATTTACCCAGCGTGTAGTTGTTGAAGGACATTCCTCCCCTGGTTATCACAGGGGCGCTGCTTCGTGGTTCGTACCCCCCCGCGTGGCCACCACCCTCTCGGCGGGAGAGAGGAGAGAGCGGCAGGGCAGGAGAGAGCAGCAGGGCGGGAGAGAGCGGCAGGGTGGAAGAGAGCGGCAGGGCGGGCAGGCGGCCTGGATGGCGCCGAACAAAAAAAGGAGGTCGCCGCTAGCCGGGTCGGATGAGACGCGGGGCCGCGTTCGCTTTTAGACGCCGGTCGGCCGGGGCGACGGCCGTATGTCATCGGTGATTTGTTGACGTGGAGCCGAGACGCAGAGACCATTGTCCGAGTCTATACCCAGATGCAGAGACCAGTGTCCGAGTCTATACCGAGACGCAATATAGAGCACATCATAGCCTGCGGGTAACGGCCGGTCTGTCCCCTGCCCTCGCGGACGGCGAGGCGGGCGGAGCTACAGCTCGTGAGCGATGGCGTGTAGCACCCGATAATGTAATAATTAACTGATAATGTAATAACGCCTGATAATGTAATACAAGTTTGACTTAACTCAATCGAAAATGTAATAAAACCTGATAATGTAATAACTTAACCAATAATGTAATAAAATGTCCTGACTGATAATGTAATACCTTATTACATTATTGGTCAAGTTATTGCATTATCAGGTGGGTCTTTTTTTCAAAACTGGTAACATAATACTTGACTGATAATGTAATAATCTAAAAAAGCGAATGAATACTACTGTTAGGGTACTTTGTGGTATACTTTGGCTTACTTTGATGCTTTTCAGTATACTTTGGGGTGCTTTGAGGTACTTTTGTGGTATACTTTGCCTTTCTACCTGCCCTTGAAACAAAACAACCCTAACTCTTTAAAAATGCCTGGAAGATGTCAAAGCATGGTTAGCTTTAAACTTTTTATGTTTTAATGACAGTAAAACCGAAGTCATGGTGTTTGGTCCCAGCAATGCCCATGTGTTTCCTCCTGCTGATCTAGGCCCTTTTAAACATTTTGTGAAGCCAACTGCCACTAATTTAGGGGTGAAAATTGACTGTGACCTAAAGATGGACAAACAAATTAATGCCGTAGTAGGAAAGAGTTTTTTCCAGCTCAGGAGGCTGTCCAAGGTCAAACCTTTTTTATCACGCTGTGTTTTTGAACATGTAATACATGCTTTTATGACTTCTCGTCTCGATTACTGCAATGCTTTGTATGTTGGTGTCAGTCAGGCCTCTCTCTCTCGCCTGCAGTTAGTCCAGAGCGCTGCCGCTCGCCTGCTAACTGGTACACGTAAGCAAGAGCACATTACCCCGGTACTGGCTTCGCTCCACTGGCTTCCTGTGCGTTTTAGGATTGATTTTAAAATCTTGCTGTTTACTTTTAAGTGCCTAAATGGCTTGGCACCCATCTACCTCTCAGAACTGCTGGAACCCTATGCTCCTTCAAGGTCCCTCAGGTCCTCTGATCAGCTTCTCCTGGTTGTCCCCAAATCCAGGCTGAAGCTCAGGGGGGATCGGGCTTTCGCAGTGGCCGCCCCTAAGCTCTGGAACGAGCTACCCCTGCATGTTAGACAGGCCCCCACTCTGCAGGTGTTTAAATCACGCCTCAAAACTCACTTATATTCTTTTGCGTTTTCCTGACATGGCCTAAGAGACTTGTCCTTTTTCATGTGACATACTGCGTATGTTTTACTATGTGTTCTTTGTGTATTATTGTTGTTTGACTTGTACAGCACTTTGGTCAACTTTGTTGTTTTTAAATGTGCTCTATAAATAAAATGGTATGGTATGGTATACTTTGGGGTACTCTGTGGTATACTTTGCAGTACTTTGTGGTATACTTTGGGGTACACAGCAATACTTTGCAGTACTCTGCAGTATACTTTGGGGTACTTTGAGGTACTTTGTGGTATACTTTGTGCAGTACTTTGTGGTATACTTTGGGGTACACAGCCATACTTTGCAGTACTCTGCAGTATACTTTGGGGTACTGTGAGGTACATACGTATACGTATTTTGCCGTAGTTTGCAGTAAATGTTGGGGTACTTTGCGGTACTTTGCGGAATACTTTGAGGTACTTTGTGGTGTACTTTAGAGTACTTTGCGGTACTTACTGGTATACTTTGTGGTACTCTGCAGTACTTTGTAGTATACTTTGAGTACTTTGCATGTTACTTTGGGGTACTTTGTAGTAGCTTGTGGTATACATTTACAACAATACATGTATATTGTTATATTTTGTAACCTACTAGTTGTATTCATTGTTATTGGTTCTATATGACCTATTTGCAGCTGCTGCCTATTGCCTTAATTGCACACGCAGCCTATATAAACACCTGCTCATATGGAATGGCATGAACCTGATGAAGCCGTAAGGCAAAACATGTTGTTCAATAAAACCATTATTTCATCCGTTGTGTGCGGCGAAACTTTTCTATTTTTGAAGGACTCTACAGTGACTTGTCCTGCATGGTGCTGCTTCCATAGCATGTTGGTAGTGTTGATGTTCTCAGTCAGACGCCCTCTGAATCATGCATATACAGGGATGTTTGTTGTCCATGTCTGGTTCTTGGTGATCTGTACATCAATATACTGTACTTGTAAATACACTGTCTCCACAGGGGTCCCACTGGTGTTCAGGCAATTGGCCGCTCCTGCTTCCTGCTAGTCCACTAGAATCACTTTCATCTTCCTGCTTCCTGCTGTAGTCCACTAGCATCTCCATTATCTTACTGATGTTCAGGTGGAGGTTGTTGTCCTGACAACATTTAGTTCAGCACTCCACCCCCTCCACAAAGACCTTCTCATTATTGTTGGAGATCAGGCCTACCGCAGCTGTGTCATCAGTGAATTGATAATTGAGCTGGAATTGTAGGTAACTATACAGTCATGTACAGAGGATATGAAACAGCCCCGTGTTGAGGGTGAGAGGGTGACTTTCTCCAGTGTTTAGGGTGAGAGAAGATGAGGTGTGGCTGCCCACTCTCACCACCTGAGGTCTGCCCATCAGGAAGTCGAGGATCCACCTGTGCAGGAAGGGGTTCATCTCCAATTTCCATCCTGCGTTTGGAGATGAGTATGGGGGAGTTGTGTGGGCATTACTGTGCAGGGTTGTGTGATGTGTAGTGCAGTAGATCTGTGGTAGTAGTGCTTGTAGTTAGTGCATGCTGCATGCCGTTTATGCTTGTCACTCTACTTTCAGCTACCACCGCCAGCTAGCCCTCTTCACTGAGGGTGAAAAGAGGAGCCTCCACACGGCCACACATGGTAACTGGGTACCTCGCAGTCCCAGGCTAAACTGTAGGGGATCTCGGAGCAACAGTGGGCCCCAGAGGCAAGGTGCGCAGGCCCACCCATGTGTGGACACGCCCTGGCTCCTGCCAACCACTGTCCCAGCTATGGGCAAATAGCATGGGCAGATGTGGCTCACAGCCATGGTAGGCAACCCATCTAGGAGAAGGTCACTCCGAACGAAAACCACAGGTGCTGCTCGCGCCTGGCTCCACACCGTATACCATCTGGAGGTGTGGAGCAAGGGCGGATGAGGTTTTTAAGCCAAAAGTGTTGAGTTGCTCACGGTATGGGGCGTAAGGCAGGTGTGGCTATACTAGCTAGCCCCCAGCTGAGCGCCTCTGTGCTGGAGCTAACCCCAGTAGACGAAAGGGTCGCCTCCGTGCGGCTTAGGACTGTGTGGGGGGGGGGGGACTCTGACTGTGGTTTGTGCTTATGCACCGAACAGCAGTTCGGAGTACTCGGCCTTCCTGCAGACCCTAAGTGGGGTCCTATTTGGGACTCCTGCAGGGGACTCCACTGTCCTATTGGGGGACTTCAATGCACACATGGGCAATGATGGAGAAACTTGGAGGTGCGTGATTGGGAGGCATGGCCACCACGATCTGAACCCGAGTGGTGTTTTGTTGTTGGACTTCGTTGCTAGTCACGGTTTGTCCATAACAAATACCATGTTCGAACACAAGGATGCCCACAAGTACACCTGGCATCAGAAAACCTTAGGCCGAAGGTCGATGATCGATTTTGTTATCCTATCATCTGATCTGAGGCCATGTGTTTTGGACACTCAGGTGAAGAGAGGGGCAGAGCTGTCCACTGATCACCATCTGGTGGTGAGCTGGTTTCGATGGCGGGGGAAATCTCTGGACAGACCTGGAAAACCCAAGCGTGTATGGAGGGAACTGGGAACGTCTGGAGGAAGAGCCTGTCCGGAGAGATTTCAATTGCCACCTCCGGCGGAGCTTCTCAGGCATCCGTGTGAAAGCTGGAGACATCGAACATGAGTAGTCAGTGTTCAAAGCCTCCATTGCTGAAGCTGTGGCTGGGAGCTGTGGCCTGAGGGCCATAGGTACCTCAAGGGGCGGTAACCCCCAGACACCGTGGTGGACACCGGTGGTCAGGGAAGCTGTCCGACTGAAGAAGGGGGCCTTCCGGGATATGTTAGCCTGGAGGACGCCAGAAGCAGTTGCAGTGTATCGACTGGCCCGGAGGGCTGCAGCTTCGGCCGTGACCAAGACAAAGCAGCGGGTGTGGGAGCAGTTTGGAGAAACCATGGAGAAGGACTTTCGGTCGGCACCAAGGTGTTTCTGGAATACTATCAGACACCTCAGGAAGGGAAAGTGGGGGACCATCCAAGCTGTATACAGCAAGGATGGGACACTGCTGACCTCAACTGAGGAGGTTGTTGAGCGTTGGAAGGAGCACTTTGAGGAACTCCTGAACCCGATTAATCCACCCTCTACGATCGAGGCAGAGCCGGAAGATGATGGGGGGACATCGTCAATTTCCCTAGAGGAGGTCACTGAGGTAGTCAAACAACTCCACAGTGGCAAAGCCCCAGGGACTGATGAGATCCGTCCAGAAATGCTGAATGCGCTGGGTGTTGAGGGGCTGTCTTTGATACGCCTCTTAACATTGCATGGAAGTCCGGGTCAGTGTCAAAGGAGTGGCAGACTGGGGTGGTGGTCCCAATATTCAAAAAAGGGGACCAGAGGGTGTGTGCCAATTACAGAGGCATCACATTACTCAGCCTCCCAGGGAAAGTGTACTCCAAGGTGCTGGAAAGGAGGGTCCGGCCGATAGTCGAACCTCAGATTGAAGAGGAACAATGCAGATTTCGTCCTGGTCGTTGAACCACCGACCAGCTCTTCACTCTCGCAAGGATCTTGGAGGGGGCTTGGGAGTTTGCCCAACCTGTCTACATGTGTTTTGTGGATTTGGAGAAGGCTTACGACCGGGTCCCTCGAGAGGTCTTGTGGTGGGTTATGCGGGAGTATGGGGTGAAGGGGTCCCTACTTAGGGCCATCCAATCCCTGTACACCCAGAGCGAAAGCTGTGTCTGTGTTCTTGGCAGTAAGTCATCTTCCTTTCCAGTGGGGGTTGGCCTCCACCAGGGCTGCGCTTTGTCACCAATCCTGTTTGTGATTTTCATGGACAGGATATCGAGGCATAGCCGTGGGGAGGTGGGTTTGCAGTTTGGTGAGCTGGCGATTGCGTCGCTGCTGTTTGCAGATGATGTGGTCCTGATGGCATCATCGGCCTGCGACCTCCAGCACTTTCTGGATAGGTTCGCAACTGAGTGTGAAGCAGCTGGGATGAGAATCAGCACTTCTTAATCTGAGGCCATGGTTCTCAGCAGGAAACCGGTGGTCTGGCCACTCCGAGTAGGAAATGAGTCCTTAGCCCAAGTGAAGGAGTTCAAGTATCTGGGGGTCTTGTTCAGGAGTGAGAGAACCATGGAGAGGGAGTTTGGCCAGAGAATCGGAGCAGCTGGTGCGGTTCTGCAGTCGCTTTACCGCACTGTTGTGACAAAAAGAGAGCTGAGCCAAAAGGCAAAGCTCTCGATCTACTGGTCTAGGAGGCCACGGGGTAGACCCAGGACTAGGTGGCGGGACTACATCTCTGCACTAGCCTGTGAGCGGCTAAAGATTCCCCAGGAAGAGCTGGTTGATGCTGCTAGGGCAAGGGATGTCTGGGGCCCCCTGCTGGAACTGCTGCCTCCGCGACCCGACCCCGGATAAGCAGATGAAAATGGATGGATGGATTATGGATGGATATGGGGGAGTTATGGTATTGCAATCTGAAATATAGTCGATGGATAGCATCTCTTAACTATAGTTGATGAACAGCAGCCTCACATAATTTGCCTCATACACTTTGCTTTCAATTCATAGAATTAAATCAGTTCCTGTCTCCTACTATATAGGCCAAGATAAACTACTGAAACCCTTTTTGAAGGGCCCTACTAATCACTAAGTACCTCACTCTAAAGTATACCAAAGTACCTAAAATTACTCCAAAGTATACCATAAAGTACTCCAAAGAATAGCGCAAAGTACTGCAAAATACCACAAAGTACCCCGAAGTATACAGCGAAGTACCCCAAAGTATACAGCAAAGTACCACAAAGTATACCATGTAGTACCGCAAAGGACCCCAAAGTATACCACAAAGTACTGCAAATACCCCAAAACATACTGCAAAGTATCTCCGTATACCACAAAGTACCACAAATTACCACACATTACTGCAAAGTATGTGTTAGTACCTCAATGTATACCACAAAGTACTACAAAGTACCCCAAAGTATAACGCAAAGTACCCTAAGTATACTGCAAAGTACTGCAAAGTATCCCAAAGTATACCACTAAGTCCTGCAAAGTACTCCAAAGCACACCACAAAGTACCTCAAAGTATTCTGCAAAGTACCGCAAAGTACCCCAACGTTTACTGCAAACTACAGCAAAATATCAAAGTACCCCAAAGTATACTGCAGAGTACTGCAAAGTATGGCTGTGTACCCCAAAGTATACCACAAAGTACCGCACAAAGTATACCACAAAGTACCGCAAAGTACCCCAAAGCATACTGCAAAGTACCTCCGTATACCACAAAGTACCACAAATTACCACACATTACTGCACAGTATGGGGTAAGTACCTCAATGTATACCACAAAGTACTACAAAGTACCCCAAATTATAACGCAAAGTACCCCAAGTATACTGCAAAGTACTGCAAAGTACCACAAAGTATACCACTAAGTACCGCAAAGTACTCCAAAGCACCCCACAAAGTACCTCAAAGTATTCCGCAAAGTACTGCAAAAACCCCAACGTTTACTGCAAACTACTGCAAAATATCAAAGTACCCCAAAGTATACTGCAAAGTACTGCAAAGTATTGCTGTGTACCCCAAAGTATACCACAAAGTACTGCAAAGTATACCACAGAGTACCCCAAAGTATACCACAAAGTACCTCAAAGCACCCCAAAGTATACTGCAAAGTATCATAAGACACACCAAAGTATAGACAAGTACCACAAAGTATGCCAAAGTATACCACAAAGTACCCCAACAGTATTATTCATTCGCTTTTTTAGATTATTACATTATCAGTCAAGTATTACGTTACCAGTTTTGAAAAAAAAGACCCACCTGATAATGTAATAACTTGACCAATAATGTAATAAGGTATTACATTATCAGAAAAATGGTATTACATTATCAGTCAGGAAATGTTATTACATTATTGGTTAAGTTATTACATTATCAGGTTTTATTACATTTTCGATTGGGTTAAGTCAAACTTTTATAACATTATCAGGCGTTATTACATTATCAGTTAATTATTACATTATCGGGTGCTACACGCTAGGCGCCGGCGCCAGCTGCCGCGCTGTTGTGTTCAAGAGCTCTGCCTCACGGCGCTATAACTATGGATTAAAGGCCTCAGGAAGACTAGGCCCATCCCAACACACCCATTCCACTGATTAATGGGTGAGTCCATGGCAACCATTCCCATTGAGTGATGGATGGGCCCATTGTGTGGTGCGGGGGTAGGGGGGGGGGTTGTTTTATGACTGGTGGTGTGAGTGCAGGTACGGATTGGCTGGAGGTACAGAGGGTTATTTTATTTGTCTAGACATCTTTCTTTTTTTATACTTTATTTTAGACGTTTTTGCATTCACACAAACAGTAAAATTAAGCAAACAGGTTTGTCTAGCCATCTTAATGTCGAAAGGACCTGCGCTGAACTGACCAAATTGGAGACATTTTTTGTGCGTTGGTGGTAAGCCGACACACCTAGAAGAGGGAATCCTTTTTGTCGCTCCCTTCCTCCCTTCCTCTGTCCCTGTTGGCGTTGTTGACCTGCAGTTATATGTTGCTACCACAAGAGGCAGCCAGGATTTCCCAGGTCAGCGGTGGCCGAGTGGATAGTGCGCTGCCTATCACCGCGAAGGTTGTGAGTTCAATCCTTGGTGTGGTCATACCAAGGTACCATGACATATTTTGTCACTGGATGTTATAGAAGTTATGTTACGAGCGTGGGTCATATTTGTTAATTATAGACCCTTTTACAGCCTAGTCAGCACAAGTATGCGCGCATTCTTGAAACAGTAGCAGAGGAAGACAGCCGAAATCGCCATTATTAAGTGTACGGACCAATACATCCATGGTACGGACTGGACTGAGGACATCATCAAAAATGCCCGCGTTTGCGGTGCCCATTTTATATCAGGTAAGTTATTTTGACTACCTGGTTTCACTGGAATGTCTGGTTGAAATGTAGCCCTTCTCAGTCCCGTTATAGCATTCCGCTCGCTCATGCCAGACAACATTCCTTTGCTGGTCCATTCACTTTGCCGTCAAAATAAATCGGTGTCGGCCTATTTAGGAGAGGCGCTCATAAGTGTCAGATAAACATGAAACTTCACTTACCTAAGCAAAAGTGTCTATTTTAACAAATGCTGGGTTGAAGCTTCAAAGCACCGCCACCACCATAGAACAAGACAACCTCGGAAAAATAATTTCACTTGGACAGAACGCGTCTAAATAAGTTATTTATTGGTAGCGCCGAGGCTTCAAAACCCAGCATTTGTTAAAATAGACACGTTTGCTTAGGTAAGTGAAGTTTCATGTTTATCTGACACTTGTAAATATGAGCGCCTCTCCTAACTAGGCCGACACCGATTTATTTTGACGGCAAAGTGAATGGACCAGCAAAGGACTGTTGTCTGGCATGAGCGAGCGGAATGCGACAATGGGACTGAGAAGGGCTAGTTGAAATGTAGAGTAATATCTGAAGTAAACAGTAACCCATAACCTGGCTGCACGCTAAGCTAAAGCTAAGTTCAGGAAATGAAGCCCAATGATAGCTAGCTAACATTAGCTAGTGCTAGCTAACACGCTAGCTAGTGTTAGCTACCTAACTCAAGGAGTTGGAGATACTGTGCACGTTCTCTCAAAGTGCGTTAGCTTAGGTGAGCTACTACAAGCTAGCTAGTCCATGTCACCAACACTTGCCTCACAACATACGTAGCTAAACTATTCACACAGCAAGCAATGTCAGCTGATGGACTGTCTCGTGAGTAGAATAACCAGTGTTGTGAAATACATTTAACAACTGGTCAGTTGATATGTTGCATAGCAATCGAGCAGGACAATATCATTAGGTTCTGTGTGTGTGTGTGTGTGTATGGGTCCAGTAGGGGTCTGTGTGTGTGTGTGTGTGTGTGTGTGTGTGTGTGTGTGTGTGTGTGTGTATGGGTCCAGTAGGGGTCTGCATGTGTGTGTGTGTGTATGGGTCCAGTAGGGTTCTGTGTGTGTGTGTGTGGGGGGGGTCCAGTAGGGGTCTGCGTGTGTGTGTGTGTGTTTGTGTATGGGTCCAGTAGGGGTGTGTGTGTGTGTATGGGTCCAGTAGGGGTCTGTGTGTGTGTGTGTGTGTGTGTGTGTGTGTGTGTGTGTGTGTATGGGTCCAGTAGGGGTCTGTGTGTGTGTGTGTGTGTGTGTGTATGGGTTCAGTAGGGGTCTGCGTGTGTGTGTGTATGGGTCCAGTAGGGGTCTGTGTGTGTGTGTGTGTGTGTGTATGGGTCCAGTAGGGGCCTGCATGTGTGTGGGTCCAGTAGCGGTCTGCGTGTGTGTGTGGTCTGCGTGTGTGTGTGTGTGTGTATGGGTCCAGTAGGGGTCTGTGTGTGTGTGTGTGTGTGTATGGGTCCAGTAGGGGCCTGCGTGTGTGTGGGTCCAGTAGCGGTCTGCGTGTGTGTGTGGTCTGTGTGTGTGTGTGTGTGTGTGTGTGTGTATATGGGTCCAGTAGGGGTCTGTGTGTGTGTGTGTGTGTGTGTGTGTGTGTATGGGTCCAGTAGGGGTCTGTGTGTGTGTGTGTGTATGGGTCCAGTACGGGTCTGTGTGTGTGTGTGTGTATGGGTCCAGTAGGGGTCTGTGTGTGTGTGTGTGTGTGTGTGTGTGTGTGTGTGTGTGTGTATGGGTCCAGTATGGGTCTGCGTGTGTGTGTGTGTGTGTGTATGGGTCCAGTAGGGGTCTGTGTGTGTGTGTGTGTGTGTGTGTGTGTGTGTGTGTGTATGGGTCCAGTAGGGGTCTGCGTGTGTGTGTATGGGTCCAGTAGGGGTCTATGTGTGTGTGTGTGTATGGGTCCAGTAGGGGTCTGCGTGTGTGTGTGTGTGTGTGTGTGTGTGTGTGTATGGGTCTAGTATATGGGGGGTGAAATGTGCCATTTCTTACCGCACGGAGCGAACTGAGCTGCATACGGAGCTGACAAACGTACGTGTTAACGTGAGTGAAATCCATTCGACTCCCATTGTATTTGATAGGAGGACTGACGTGACTCACGACATTTTGTCCTAGCGACGGCGGCGACCTGAAGTAAGTCAGCAATGTGTGCATTGGTCGCGGCATTCGCGTGGCTCACGTTAGCTCCCGTAATTATGGCCGTGTGGATTTGCTAACTGAGAAGACAAACCTAACGAACGTCGCTACTTGCCCACGCGTGGTATTGCGAACGTAGCTAACGTCGCTACTTGTCCACGAGTGGTATTGCGAACGTAGCTAACGTCGCTACTTGTCCACGAGTGGTATTGAGGAACGTCGCCGTCACCATCATTAGGTTACTTAAGCTGCTAGTTGTCTTGTTAGCTCGGATATGGCTAGCCAGCCTCCGTCCAGTGAGATCACTGATATGACAACTTAACGTTAGATTATTGAGCCTAAATAATAGCAGGCTACTAACAGATAACCTGGTTAATATATGTTATTATTCCTACTATTGTGCTTACTGTGTGTTGCTGACAAGATAAATTATGTTATATTATTATTGCCACCGTCATTTGGCTTAGCTTATGTTCTCCAGCCACGCCAAGTGCTGTGGTAGTAGCTAACTCACTGGTGTTATATTTATTTACATTGTCCCTGCATCCTGTCTAATATGTCTCCATCTGTGTTATGCACCATGGGCCGAAAGAAAATTCGTAGTATATTGTGAAGTAGGCTCATTGGCAAAATAAAAGTGTATTGTTCAATATGACTAGCCTACTTGTCAACCATAGGGCTGTCACGGTTAGGAATTATCCTGAGCGTTCAAATTGATAGATTTCAACCGCGGTCTGCGTTTTACGCTGTTTTTTTATTATTTCGTTTTACACTACATTTTATCTATATCCTATGTGTGTAGCCTAGTTGTGGCCTACATTATTCGTTTTTATCTAACGAAATACATTAAATAAATGAGGGTACAGGAATGCAATGGTGCGCGCAGCACACAAACAGGCAAATCATTCGACATAGTAAAATAATAACAACAACAATAAAGACCTAAAGGGCAAAGGCAATGTTTGCTGTGCACTAAAGTAAGCTTAGGCTAGGCCTAACACGTTATACATACTGTATATACCAGAAGTTTAGTGCCGTGCATTTATTAATCGGATAGCCTTTGTCTATAGGCTTATTTGACAGTCCTGGAAAAAGCCCTGATAGCCTACCAACATGAAAAGAAAATCCTTAGTGGCCGCTGTTGTCTGTATTTTGTTATTGTATTTTGTGGCCTGTGTGTAGTTGTAGCCATACCTATTATTCCTACAATGAAGTAGGCTACACCACCACCATTTAAGATTTAATCTCTGGTCTGAATGGGTAGGCTATGTATGGAAACATACTTTTTGGCGCGATCAGCTACAGCTTTCTAATCCAACTTGAACTTGTCTTTTTACAGTTTACTGAGTCTTTGTACAATAAAGCAATGGTTGCTATGGTTATGAAAAAGCGCACTTATGCCAGGGTATATGGTGCGTTCGTTTATAACTGGGAGGTGGCAAATTGAACTCGCACTTCCTCGTCGCTAATTCGGATATGTTTCTCAGCCTCCAGTTGCCGGCTGATGTCAATATCTTATCATCATCATATCATTCGCTATAGCTCGAATGCACACAGGTCGGAGGTGGGTATTTTGCCACTTGCGACTTGCCACGTCAGACCACAAACGAACGCACCATTAAACAGCAACTACAGAAATGTAGGTTAGCCTACATGGATGCAAAGCATTAACGAGCAAAAAAGGAACTACTGGTCTCGCCGTCTCACTTGTAAAGTCGGGATAGCCACGTTAACTGACGGCGACGACGTGTTTACTCAGCTACTTTAGGGAATACAGTAGGACCCCACTCATCCGAACTTAAGAGATCCGAACCTCCCGGTCTACCGGACAGGCTAAAAAAACTCTTCTTTTTTTTTTTTGCCTGCTATCTGGTTACTGGTGGGCTTTTCATTACAGTACTGTATCCTACTGTGAATAAAAACAGAACTGTATGTAGACCTAGACCTACATGTTGCCTGTAGGCTGTAGTCTACTGTCACGTTTCATTTCTTTGTTACTTTATGTCGAGCGCAAAACACAAACGAGTCTGCTGCGCGAGAGCTGCATTCCTTGGTAGCCAGAAAGCGCGTCAGCAACCTGAAGCAGCATCGAGTCATTTTTCGTTCCCAGTTAATGGACTTCAGGAACACAGACGTGTTGTAAGCATGTAGATTAGCCTACTAGACCTACTGTATTTGTTAAATAATAGCCTACAGCCTAGGCCACGTTAGTCTACATCTGTTATTTTAGAGACTTTCTTTTAGGCTACAATAGCCTAAAACACGACAACTTGTCTGTCATTTCATTTATTTATTTATTGATTATCATTTGCTCTAATTGTTCTAATGTTGGGTTGTTTTAGGCTATACCATGTTGTTCTGCGAATACAGTAGACTATCGATGCAGCGTAAGCCTCATTTGAGAATAAAGTACTGTATTTGATCAAAGCACGCACTCAAGTGGAAATTCGGTTATTTTATTATAGGCTACTGGCCTATATGAGTTTAGTTGGCTATTTGATTGCAATTTTGATGCATTTTCACAAGTAATTAAGGGTATTTATTGGTCTATTATGAGTCTATATGAAACAAGTATACCACTTATTGAATTTGGTGCATTTTAACATATGTTCCAGTCATCCGGACATTTCAGAGATACGAACGACCTGCGGTCCCGTTGGGTTCGGATGAGTGGGGTCCTACTGTAGCACAAGTGCTCACGTAGCGACGTTAGCTACGTACGCGAATAGCACACGTGCTCAAGTAGCGACGTTAGCTACGTACGCGAATAGCACACGTGCTCAAGTACCCCCGGCCCTGACGAGCGTTTGCTGGGTTAGCTACGTTAGTGAATAGCACACGTGGTCACGTGGGGACGTTCGTCACGTGTGTCTGCTCAGTTAGCAAATAAGTGGCACTTTCCACCCCCCATACTAGTAGGGGTCTGCGTGTGTGTGTGTGCGTGTGTGTGTGTGTGTGTGTGTGGGTCCAGTAGCGGTCTGCGCGCAGTGGCGTATTTAGTCATGGGCAGCCGGCATCTTGCAGGGGGCGGCAAGAAGAGCAGAAAAAAATCAGCGAAAAGAAAGTAATCAACCCAGTATGGGTCCAGTAGGGGTCTGCGCATGTGTGTGTGTCCAGTAGGGGTCTGCGCATGTGTGTGTGTCCAGTAGGGGTCTGCGCATGTGTGTGTGTCCAGAAGGGGTCTGCGCATGTGTGTGTGTCCAGTAGGGGTCTGCGCATGTGTGTGTGTCCAGTAGGGGTCTGCGCATGTGTGTGTGTCCAGTAGGGGTCTGCGCATGTGTGTGTGTCCAGTAGGGGTCTGCGCATGTGTGTGTGTCCAGAAGGGGTCTGCGCATGTGTGTGTGTCCAGTAGGGGTCTGCGCATGTGTGTGTGTCCAGAAGGGGTTTGCGCATGTGTGTGTGTCCAGTAGGGGTCTGCGCATGTGTGTGTGTCCAGTAGGGGTCTGCGCATGTGTGTGTTTCCAGTAGGGGTCTGCGCATGTGTGTGTGTCCAGTAGGGGTCTGCGCATGTGTGTGTGTCCAGTAGGGGTCTGCGTGTGTGGGTGTCCAGTAGGGGTCTGTGCGTGTGTGTGGGTCCAGTAGGGGTCTGCGTGTGTGTGTGTTTGTGTGTGTGTGTGTGTGTGTGTGTGTGTGTGTGTGTGGGTGTCCGTGTCCAGTAGGGGTCTGCGTGTGTGTGTGTGTGTGTATGGGTCTAGTATATGGGGGGTGAAATGTGCCATTTCTTACCGCACGGAGCGAACTGAGCTGCATACGGAGCTGACAAACGTACGTGTTAACGTGAGTGAAATCCATTCGACTCCCATTGTATTTGATAGGAGGACTGACGTGACTCACGACATTTTGTCCTAGCGACGGCGGCGACCTGAAGTAAGTCAGCAATGTGTGCATTGGTCGCGGCATTCGCGTGGCTCACGTTAGCTCCCGTAATTATGGCCGTGTGGATTTGCTAACTGAGAAGACAAACCTAACGAACGTCGCTACTTGCCCACGCGTGGTATTGCGAACGTAGCTAACGTCGCTACTTGTCCACGAGTGGTATTGCGAACGTAGCTAACGTCGCTACTTGTCCACGAGTGGTATTGAGGAACGTCGCCGTCACCATCATTAGGTTACTTAAGCTGCTAGTTGTCTTGTTAGCTCGGATATGGCTAGCCAGCCTCCGTCCAGTGAGATCACTGATATGACAACTTAACGTTAGATTATTGAGCCTAAATAATAGCAGGCTACTAACAGATAACCTGGTTAATATATGTTATTATTCCTACTATTGTGCTTACTGTGTGTTGCTGACAAGATAAATTATGTTATATTATTATTGCCACCGTCATTTGGCTTAGCTTATGTTCTCCAGCCACGCCAAGTGCTGTGGTAGTAGCTAACTCACTGGTGTTATATTTATTTACATTGTCCCTGCATCCTGTCTAATATGTCTCCATCTGTGTTATGCACCATGGGCCGAAAGAAAATTCGTAGTATATTGTGAAGTAGGCTCATTGGCAAAATAAAAGTGTATTGTTCAATATGACTAGCCTACTTGTCAACCATAGGGCTGTCACGGTTAGGAATTATCCTGAGCGTTCAAATTGATAGATTTCAACCGCGGTCTGCGTTTTACGCTGTTTTTTTATTATTTCGTTTTACACTACATTTTATCTATATCCTATGTGTGTAGCCTAGTTGTGGCCTACATTATTCGTTTTTATCTAACGAAATACATTAAATAAATGAGGGTACAGGAATGCAATGGTGCGCGCAGCACACAAACAGGCAAATCATTCGACATAGTAAAATAATAACAACAACAATAAAGACCTAAAGGGCAAAGGCAATGTTTGCTGTGCACTAAAGTAAGCTTAGGCTAGGCCTAACACGTTATACATACTGTATATACCAGAAGTTTAGTGCCGTGCATTTATTAATCGGATAGCCTTTGTCTATAGGCTTATTTGACAGTCCTGGAAAAAGCCCTGATAGCCTACCAACATGAAAAGAAAATCCTTAGTGGCCGCTGTTGTCTGTATTTTGTTATTGTATTTTGTGGCCTGTGTGTAGTTGTAGCCATACCTATTATTCCTACAATGAAGTAGGCTACACCACCACCATTTAAGATTTAATCTCTGGTCTGAATGGGTAGGCTATGTATGGAAACATACTTTTTGGCGCGATCAGCTACAGCTTTCTAATCCAACTTGAACTTGTCTTTTTACAGTTTACTGAGTCTTTGTACAATAAAGCAATGGTTGCTATGGTTATGAAAAAGCGCACTTATGCCAGGGTATATGGTGCGTTCGTTTATAACTGGGAGGTGGCAAATTGAACTCGCACTTCCTCGTCGCTAATTCGGATATGTTTCTCAGCCTCCAGTTGCCGGCTGATGTCAATATCTTATCATCATCATATCATTCGCTATAGCTCGAATGCACACAGGTCGGAGGTGGGTATTTTGCCACTTGCGACTTGCCACGTCAGACCACAAACGAACGCACCATTAAACAGCAACTACAGAAATGTAGGTTAGCCTACATGGATGCAAAGCATTAACGAGCAAAAAAGGAACTACTGGTCTCGCCGTCTCACTTGTAAAGTCGGGATAGCCACGTTAACTGACGGCGACGACGTGTTTACTCAGCTACTTTAGGGAATTCAGTAGGACCCCACTCATCCGAACTTAAGAGATCCGAACCTCCCGGTCTACCGGACAGGCTAAAAAAACTCTTCTTTTTTTTTTTTGCCTGCTATCTGGTTACTGGTGGGCTTTTCATTACAGTACTGTATCCTACTGTGAATAAAAACAGAACTGTATGTAGACCTAGACCTACATGTTGCCTGTAGGCTGTAGTCTACTGTCACGTTTCATTTCTTTGTTACTTTATGTCGAGCGCAAAACACAAACGAGTCTGCTGCGCGAGAGCTGCATTCCTTGGTAGCCAGAAAGCGCGTCAGCAACCTGAAGCAGCATCGAGTCATTTTTCGTTCCCAGTTAATGGACTTCAGGAACACAGACGTGTTGTAAGCATGTAGATTAGCCTACTAGACCTACTGTATTTGTTAAATAATAGCCTACAGCCTAGGCCACGTTAGTCTACATCTGTTATTTTAGAGACTTTCTTTTAGGCTACAATAGCCTAAAACACGACAACTTGTCTGTCATTTCATTTATTTATTTATTGATTATCATTTGCTCTAATTGTTCTAATGTTGGGTTGTTTTAGGCTATACCATGTTGTTCTGCGAATACAGTAGACTATCGATGCAGCGTAAGCCTCATTTGAGAATAAAGTACTGTATTTGATCAAAGCACGCACTCAAGTGGAAATTCGGTTATTTTATTATAGGCTACTGGCCTATATGAGTTTAGTTGGCTATTTGATTGCAATTTTGATGCATTTTCACAAGTAATTAAGGGTATTTATTGGTCTATTATGAGTCTATATGAAACAAGTATACCACTTATTGAATTTGGTGCATTTTAACATATGTTCCAGTCATCCGGACATTTCAGAGATACGAACGACCTGCGGTCCCGTTGGGTTCGGATGAGTGGGGTCCTACTGTAGCACAAGTGCTCACGTAGCGACGTTAGCTACGTACGCGAATAGCACACGTGCTCAAGTAGCGACGTTAGCTACGTACGCGAATAGCACACGTGCTCAAGTACCCCCGGCCCTGACGAGCGTTTGCTGGGTTAGCTACGTTAGTGAATAGCACACGTGGTCACGTGGGGACGTTCGTCACGTGTGTCTGCTCAGTTAGCAAATAAGTGGCACTTTCCACCCCCCATACTAGTAGGGGTCTGCGTGTGTGTGTGTGCGTGTGTGTGTGTGTGTGGGTGTGGGTCCAGTAGCGGTCTGCGCGCAGTGGCGTATTTAGTCATGGGCAGCCGGCATCTTGCAGGGGGCGGCAAGAAGAGCAGAAAAAAATCAGCGAAAAGAAAGTAATCAACCCAGTATGGGTCCAGTAGGGGTCTGCGCATGTGTGTGTGTCCAGTAGGGGTCTGCGCATGTGTGTGTGTCCAGTAGGGGTCTGCGCATGTGTGTGTGTCCAGTAGGGGTCTGCGCATGTGTGTGTGTCCAGTAGGGGTCTGCGCATGTGTGTGTGTCCAGTAGGGGTCTGCGCATGTGTGTGTGTCCAGAAGGGGTCTGCGCATGTGTGTGTGTCCAGTAGGGGTCTGCGCATGTGTGTGTGTCCAGTAGGGGTCTGCGCATGTGTGTGTGTCCAGTAGGGGTCTGCGCATGTGTGTGTGTCCAGTAGGGGTCTGCGCATGTGTGTGTGTCCAGAAGGGGTCTGCGCATGTGTGTGTGTCCAGTAGGGGTCTGCGCATGTGTGTGTGTCCAGAAGGGGTTTGCGCATGTGTGTGTGTCCAGTAGGGGTCTGCGCATGTGTGTGTGTCCAGTAGGGGTCTGCGCATGTGTGTGTTTCCAGTAGGGGTCTGCGCATGTGTGTGTGTCCAGTAGGGGTCTGCGCATGTGTGTGTGTCCAGTAGGGGTCTGCGTGTGTGGGTGTCCAGTAGGGGTCTGTGCGTGTGTGTGGGTCCAGTAGGGGTCTGCGTGTGTGTGTGTTTGTGTGTGTGTGTGTGTGTGTGTGTGTGTGTGTGGGTGTCCGTGTCCAGTAGGGGTCTGCGTGTGTGTGTGTGTGTGGGTGTCCGTGTCCAGTAGGGGTCTGCGTGTGTGTGTGTGTGTGGGTGTCCTTGTCCAGTAGGGGTCTGCACGTGTGTGTGTGTCCAGGGTCCAGGGATGGACAGTGTTTCCTCTGGTCCCAACACAGGAGGCAGAGGAGATTCCTCACTTTGATTACCTCCACATTCCACCGCGCTGACATCACTCCCACGCTCTCTGAGGACGTGACTGGACTCCAGAAGGCCTCTCCCTCCTCCCTCCCTCCCTCTTCCCTCCTTCCTCCTCCCTCCCTCCCTCCCTCCCTCTTCCCTCCTCCCTCCTCCCTCCTCCCTCCCTCCCTCCCTCCTCCCTCCCTCCCTCCTCCCTCCCTCCTCCCTCCCTCCTCCCTCATATAAGAAACATCTGTCTTCGCTGCGGACACAGCTTCCATGCAGCTTTGATGATGGGGCCTGTGTGTGTGTCTGTGTGTGGTGTGTGTGTGTGTTTGCGTGCTTGTGTGTATGCGTGTGTGCATGCGGTTGCATGTGGCATGCATGTGTGCGCCTGTGTGTGTGTCTGCGCATTGACAGGCAGCAGGGCTCCCTGTACCGGCCTAGTTAGCGGCAGCCTCTCTGAACTGCTAATGTGGAGCAATCAAGCTAACAGGGAGGCGGAGGGGCGCACCCCGCGGACAGAACAAGCAGCCCCCCGTGCGCGCTCCCCATCCCCGGCCCGGCCCTGCGCTGGCGCCCCGCGCGCGCTCCCCATCCCCGGCCCTGCGCTGGCGCCCCGCGCGCGCTCCCCATCCCCGTCCCAGCGGCGGACATGTGGATCCCATCTATCGGCTCACGCCGGCCGGGGCTATCAGGAGCCCCGCATACCTGGCCCGCTCAGAACCAGCTGTGTGTCTCGGGGCACTTAAGCCTGCATCCAACCACGCCCCCTCTCGTCCAGCCACGCCCCCTCTCGTCCAACCATGCCCCCTCTCGTCCAGCCACGCCCCCTATTGTCTAGCCATGCCCCCTCTCGTCCAGCCACGCCCCCTATCGTCCAGCCATGCCCCCTATCGTCCAGCCACGCCCCCTCTCGTCCAGCCACGCCCCATCTCGTCCAGCCACGCCCCCTCTCGTCGGTATGAAAAACTCAACTGATATCCCTTCCTGATATTTATTTTGGGGCGGTGATCTTGCTGGCGTCGGCGTGGTCTCTGCTCTGCCCCAGGCCCCAGGTGTGTGATTCGCAGCCCTACATGGAGAGGCATGTTGGCCCGGGCCTCGCGGGGCCCGGCCTGGGAACGAGACGCAGAGCCCAGGACAACAGAGCCCACCAGCCGGCCCGCCTGGAATGCCAGACATTTGAAGTCAGACTTGTTAAAGAAAAGGACAGCAGTAGGAGTTTGGTCAAATAGGCCCTGGTGCCTAAAATAAGACCACAGACAGGAGAGAGAGAGAAAGAGAGAGAGAGAGAGAGAGAGAGAGAGAGGGAGAGAGGGAGGGAGAGAGACAGACAATGTCACGGCTTCTCATGGGGTTGGCATGACTGAACGCACACACACACACACACACACACACACACACACACTGGCCTCGTCCGTCACGGGACTGATTGGGTGGTGTCATTGCCGGGAGCAGATCTGGGTCAGGGATGTCAATTACCGGGCTCTGATAGGCTCTCGCTTGCATTATACATGCCGGTGTCCCGTCGGAGGGGGGGGCTCGGGGAACGAGGGATGATTATGGAGGGAGGGAGGGAGCGGCGGAGTTCTCTTCCTTCCTACATGTTCCCTCCCTTAAATCAACTCCCTCCTGACGCTTCTGAAGCCAAAAGTTCTGTCGCTTTGCAAATGAGAGCGCGAGACGAGAGAGGAGTTCTGTTGGCACGTCTGGAGACTGAGGCCTGGGGGCGGGGCTTATGATTCTAGAGTTGTCATTTGTCATCAAATTCCCTCCTACAGAGATGAATGAAGTTCATGTCTATCTAGTGATAAGTATTTGGTGGCTCCATAGACTGTCCTGTACGTGTCCATAGCTCATAGTGTGGACAAACCTAGAACCTAGGAGTACACCTAGAAGCAAATCCATTACAATTTCATCAATATCATGGATCACAGACAGAGTGTGGCTTTATAATATCACGTGAGAGACTGAGGGGAGGAGCTTGTGCTCGTGAGGCTGTTTTCCTGCTCCCCTGAGGGGAGGAGCTTGTGCTCGTGAGGCTGTTTTCCTGCTCCCCAGAGGGGAGGAGCTTGTGCTCGTGAGGCTGTTTTCCTGCTCCCCTGAGGGGAGGAGCTTGTGCTTGTGAGGCTGTTTTCTGCTCCCCTGAGGGGAGGAGCTTGTAGGAGCATGGGGAATGTGTCTGAGAGCCCTCGTTTGTTTGCATGGGCCTGTGTGGACAAGCGTGTGTATGAGTTTTTATTTTGTGTGTGTTGTGTGCATCTATGTGTGTGTGTGTTTGTCTGTTTGTCTCTTTGTCTTTCTGGGTGTGTGTGTGTGCCTGTCTGTCTGCCTGTGTGCATGCACGTGTGTCTTTGTCTGTGTGTGTGTGTGTGTGTGTGTGTGTGTGTGTGTGTGTGTGTGCCAGAGTGTGTTAAGGCCAGAGTGTGTTAATGAGTGAGAGGCGGGTCCAGGCCAGAGTGTGTTAATGAGTGAGAGGCGGGTCCAGGCCGTTCCTGACGACCAGTCAGGCTGCTGCCGAGTGTGAAAGCTTGTGTTGTTGCCGTGGCGTCATCGGGGTGGGACCATGTGATTTGTCACCGCTCTGATGAATTCCTCCTCCCCCCTGAAGAACATGTGCGGGCGCCGTCCTTGAAAGGCGGTCTTTGTGTCACACGCACACACACAGACACAGACAGACAGACAGACAGACACACACACACACACGCACACACACACACACACACATACAGGACAGGAACTGACAACAAAGGCCTGCTTATCCACTTGTGGGGAAATAAGATTAGACCACAAAGTAACTCATAAAGCTAATGTTAGTATCTTCTGGCCCAGTAAGACCCGGTGTTTATCTAAAGCTACTGTTCTGTCACTGGGAGAGGAACCGAAGACTGACTGGATCCTGGTTGTTTTGACTGAGCCTGTAAACAAGCTATGATGTTCTCATGATCTGATTCTGCTTCTGAGAAATGGAGCGAAGAAGACAGTTGGCTACTGTTCAACCATGTCTTTTTGTGTGTGTGCGCACGGGTGTGCGTGTGTGAGTGTGCGTGTGTGCGTGTGTGTATTTGTGAGCATCCTGTGTGTTTGGAGCCTGGATCCCTCTGTCCCGTCACTGACAGGCCAGGTCCAGATCTCCCGCTGACCCACGTTGATGTGTGTGTGAGATGCAGCCCCCAACTAAACACACTGAACACACAACACACTAAACACACTGAACACACTAAACACACTGAACACACTAAACACTGAACACACTAAACACACTGAACATACTAAACACACTGAACACACTGAACACACTAAACACACTAAACACACTGAACACACTGAACACACTAAACACTGAACACACTAAACACACTGAACACACTAAACACACTGAACACACTAAACACACTAAACACACTGAACACACTGAACACACTGAACACAATGAACACACTGAACACACTAAACATACTGAACACACTGAACACACTAAACACACTGAACACACTAAACACACTGAACACACTGAACACACTAAACACACTGACCACACTAAACACACTGAACACACTGAACACACTAAACACTGAACACACTAAACACACTGAACACACTGAACACACTAAACACACTAAAAATACTGAACACACTGAATACACTAAACACACTGAACACACTAAACACACTGAACACACTGAACACACTAAACACACTAAACACACTAAACACACTGAACACACTAAACACACTGAACACACTGAACACACTGAACACACTGAACATACTGAACACACTGAACACACTGAACATACTGAACACACTAAACACACTGAACATACTGAACACACTAAACATACTAAACACACTAAACACACTACTAAACACACTAAACACACTGAACACACTAAACACACTAAACACACTAAACACACAACACACTGAACACACTGAACACACTAAACACACTGAACACACTAAACACACTAAACACACTAAACACACAACACACTGAACACACTAAACATACTGAACACACTAAACACACTAAACACACTGAACACACTAAACACACTAAACACACTAAACATACTGAACACACTAAACACACTAAACATACTGAACACACTAAACACACTAAACACACTAAACACACAACCCTAGGCCTCCAGTCCCAACCCTAGGCCTCCAGTCCCAACCCTAGGCCTCCAGCCCAACCCTAGCGCCAACCCTAGGCCTCCAGTCCCAACCCTAGGCCTCAAGCCCAACCCAAGCGCCAACCCTAGGCCTCCAGCCCAACCCTAGGCCTCCAGCTCCAGCCCTAGCCCTACACAGGTGTATTGTACTGAAATGCGGGGCTGTGGTATTCTCTTCTCAGCCTTGGCCGTGATGAAGAGCCATTATTGCTATTGATCGAACCCAACAAATAACACAGTCAATAACAACACAGTCACAAATAATAATACAGTCACAAAGGCAGACATTCTGCTGTTCTAGAGGCTCCTCTGGTATCTGAAGGCCCTCCAAACCGTGTTTGTATGATAACACAAAGGCTCTGTGTAGATGGAGAGACGTGGAGCGACTGGGCGGTTGACCGCGCCGAGAGCAGAGCCGCGCGGCGCCTTTGTGAATCACGTCGATCGGCGCTTTACAAAAGGCCTTTGTGACGTCCTGTCGCTGAGAAGTCAGCGCGTGGTGCCTGTCAGCGCTGTTTGAGTGTGTTGTTCCTGCACGGAGGCATTCAGGAGAAGGCGGGAGCTCGTAGCGGCGTGTGAAGAGGAGCCACGCCCCTCAGAGGCTGGTTACTGGTTGTTTTTTTCCTCTGGCAGGTCGTTGTCATCGCGTGCGCGAAGGGAAGTTTCTGAGCCCTTTCATCAAACCAAATGTTCAGTGCTCCTTCGAGGGGAAAAGCAAAGAGCCAGCGCTTTATATCTTAGCGCCGGCTATTTAATCAGCTACGTATAATCAGCCGACGAGCCAAGACGTCGTCTAAATACGAGCACAGGTTATTTATTTAGCATTTTGGGCCACATTTGTTAAGAATTAGAGAGGAATGCGAGCGCCTAGAGAAGAGCTTTTATTTGCTCCTCTCTTTCTCTCTCTCGCCTGGACTCTCATTGGCCGAGGGCTTGGATTAGAGCCCCTTATTGCGCGAGGACACCCGCATCTCCACACCTCCTTTCAGCAACGGGGCTCGGTTCACAGTCAGGCTTTGATAAGAATGTATATTAATGGTACACACACACACACACACACACACGACGACGACGATGACAGACAAGTAGATCTTTTGGGTTTACGACACGTGGTTTATGGTTTATGATAAAGAGGGGCGGTGACCAACGTTGGTCGCGGGGGAGAGAGCGCGTTCCGGTCTGGCAGCACTGGCGTGCAGGTTGGGAACGCCGCTCTATCTAGTCGCCATGGCACCATGTAATCCATCCTCTGCCCGCCCCCTCTTCCTCCTCCTCCTCCTCTTCCTCCTCCTACCCCTTCTTCCCGTCGCCGCTCCTCTCCTCCTGTAATGACCGGTGTGGGTCTGACCGGTGTGGGGCTGACCGGTGTGGGGAGGGGATGACCGGTGTGTGTCTGACCGGTGTGTGTCTGACCGGTGTGTGTCTGACCGGTGTGGGGCTGACCGGTGTGGGGCTGACCGGTGTGGGGCTGACCGGTGTGCGGCTGACCGGTGTGGGGAGGGGATGACCGGTGTGTGTCTGACCGGTGTGTGTCTGACCGGTGTGGGGCTGACCGGTGTGTGTCTGACCGGTGTGGGGCTGACCGGTGTGGGGCTGACCGGTGTGGGGCCTCTCTGACGTGCTCTGATCTCGCAGGCTTGGCGGTGGGTGTTGACTGTATACTGCGCGTCTGATAATGACACGCTCGGCTCCGTTTGTGTTATTGTTTGCTCGCTGTGTGTTCTTTCTTTTCCCCACTCTTACCCTCCCTCTCCCTGTCCTCCTCCTCCCCCCGACAGCCCCCACATGGTGTTCCTGTCCCAGAGCGCGCTGGGCGGCTCCCTGTGCGGTTCCCGTCTGTGCCACGAGCTGGCGCACGCCTGGTTCGGCCTGGCCATCGGCGCCCGCGACTGGACCGAGGAGTGGCTCAGCGAGGGCTTCGCCACCTTCCTGGAGGACCTCATCTGGGCCCGGGCCCAGCAGGTAACCGGACGCCCGGCTCTGCGCCCGTCTGGCCTGCGGCGGCCATCTTGGGACTCGCGTCAAACAGAGAAAACGCAGTCTCGGCGAGTTAGAAGAGGAAACGTCTTTACTGGGAGGAATGAGAGTAAAGCTGTATAAAGGCTGATCAAAAATGCTATTCATCCACATCCAAGCAGTTTATATTGTAATCTGTCTGCTGTAGAAGTGCTGATACGCGTTCCTCCGAGCGCCAGATGCGACACACAGGGCTTGGCGTCGGACACTTCAGCTTGGCTCCATCTTGTTTCCAGTGGTCCCCAGAAACCACTTAGAGAGTAGCTTGGAACACAGTTAGACAGCTCCTCCACGGAACATTAGACCCCATTGCAACAGGGAGGCCCCGTTTAAACAACCAGCAGATCATCGGGTTCCGTTCCCCTCGTCTGCTGGGAACCATGGGAGGGGAGAAAATGGCTGATAAAAGCTGGCGGTTTTCATGTTGCTGCAGTCCTGATCCCTCCCTCTCGCCCTCTCCTCCCCCCCTCTCCTCTCCCCTGATCCCTCCCACTCCCCCTCTCCTCCCCCCTCTCCTCCCCCCTGATCCCTCCCCCTCTCCTCCCCCCTGATCCTTCCCACTCCCCCTCTCCTCCCCCCTGATCCCTGCCACTCCCCCTCTCCTCCCCCCTGATCCCTCTCCTCCCCCCTGATCCCTGCCACTCCCCCTCTCCTCCCCCCTGATCCCTCCCCCTCTCCTCCCCCCTGATCCCTCCCCCTCTCCTCCCCCCTGCTCCCTCCGGCTCCCCCTCTCCTCCCCCCTGATCCCTCCCCCTCCCCCTCTCCTCCCCCCTGATCCCTCCCCCTGATCCCTCTCCTCCCCCCTGATCCCTGCCACTCCCCCTCTCCTCCCCCCTGATCCCTCCCCCTGATCCCTCCCGCTCCCCCTCTCCTCCCCCCTGATCCCTCCCCCCTGATCCCTCTCCTCCCCCCTGATCCCTGCCACTCCCCCTCTCCTCCCCCCTGATCCCTCCCCCTGATCCCTCCCGCTCCCCCTCTCCTCCCCCCTGATCCCTCCCCCCTGATCCCTCTCCTCCCCCCTGATCCCTCCCCCCTGATCCCTCTCCTCCCCCTCTCCTCCCCCTCTCCTCCCCTGCCGGCTAGAGTTACCCATAAATGTTCTCTCTTTTGTGTACGGCCCTTAATCATGTGAGCTTTATGACTGGGGCGGGGCGCTGGGGGCAAAACAACGAGGAACGCAAGCAGCCGGTCCGCCTGGATCCCAGCGTCTCCCTGTGTGCCCCTAGCCCTGCCGGGAGAGACCACGTACGAGCGTCTCCCGTGTGCCCCTGGCCCTGCCGGGAGAGACCACGTACGAGCGTCTCCCGTGTGTCCCTGGCCCTGCCGGGAGAGACCACGTACGAGCGTCTCCCGTGTGCCCCTGGCCCTGCCGGGAGACACCACGTACGAGCGTCTCCCGTGTGTCCCTGGCCCTGCCGGGAGAGACCACGTACGAGCGTCTACCGTGTGTGCCCTTGTGCCCTGCCGGGAGAGACCACGTACGCTATCACACTTGATTTGATTTATTTATTTAAAATAGGGACAGCACATATTAATAAACATTTAAATAAATACATACATAAATGTAAATATGCCAGATATAGACAACAGGCTAATTTTCATCTGTAGTCCCTTGTCAGGTTGATGGCAGAATAAATAAAAAAAATCACAATACATAATTCACAATACACAATTACAAACACACAGTACATAAAACATAGTCCACCTGACCTAAAACTTACTCCATACAGTAACAAGCACATAACCCCCCCACCCACACACACACACACACACCCCACTCTCAGTGACTCTGCGTGCACACACACACGCGCGCGCACACACACACACACGCACACAACAGATCAGTGTTGACACTGCTGGTTCTCCAGGAGCCATTTCTTAATACTACGTTTAAATGAGTAGAAGGTTGAGGACTCTCTAATTGATTGTGGCACTGAATTCCACTGATGGGATGTTTTGAAGGAGAAAACAGCCTGGCCAAATGCACTGGTTCTGAATGGGACCGTGCAGTCAAAGCTAAAATCGGCCTTCAAATTCTCTAGTCTGCACCCGGCATAACCCTGGTTGAATCACATTTGAGTTGGATGAAACCGTGGCTGTTACCTGTTTTCTCCATCGTCCCTCCTTACTCACTCACTCTCTCCCCCCCCTTCCTCTCCCCCTCCCTCCCTCCCTCTCCCCCTCCCTCCCTCTCCCCCCCCCCTCTCCCCCACTCTCCCCCCCCCCTCTCTCCCCCCTCCCTCTCCTCCTGTCCAGCGGTCGGGTGCGGAGGCAGAGGAGCAGTCCCAGCTGAACGCCCTGCTCAGGTGGAGACGTCTGTCTGACGAGCTGCAGAACTCGGAGGAGGGGCTGCAGATCCTCAGGTCTGGGTCTTATTAGGCGTCAGTCAGTCTCTCGGGAGTTGGCGCACGATAGATCGGCCTAAAGGAACGCTGCTCGCATGCCTCTCAGCGCCGCGCTCGCGTCCTCTTCCCGCCGGTCGAAGGCATGTGTGCGTGCTGTGTACACACGGTGTGTGCGCGTGAGTGAGTGTGTGTGTGTGTGGTGGCGGTTAAGCTAACATCACAGTGCATTCCAGGGGAGATGGGCGGGGCAGGTGTGCCATTGGGTGTGTAGAAGGTTTCATCTCTTTGGTTTAGACGCACACATAAACCCGTCTCCCTGACAGTGTGGCGCCCACGCCCCGCGCGGTTCTGTCCTGGGTGGGACCGCTGCGTCACAGCAGGGGTTCTGGATCCGACCCGGAGTCGGGCTGCCTCAGGAGGGTTAACTGTTTCTAGAACTCTCTGCATTTTGATCCCCAGCGTTCCAAGATGCAGTCATTCTATAAGACAGCGTGCGCACAGAGCCAGCATTGTTCCTCGGAAGTGAAACAAGCTGCAGCGTCGGGCGCTTGCGTCCAAGAGCAATAGATTGTATTCATCCTAACAAATGGAAGTTCTTTCAGTGGTTCACGGCCTGGGAACCTGCCGCCAAACGGCTCCTCTGTAATGGTTATTTCGGAAAGCGATGCAGCGACTTCGGTGGACTGTCAACAGAGTTCAGGAAACAGCAGAACGCAGCGGAACGCAATAGAATTTGCACACGGTTCCCTCGACGCCGAAAGGGTTAAAGGGGGACTCGTCCATGGTGTGTGGTTTTAAGGCCGTGTTTGAAGAAGCTTGGCATTCCAGCAGGGTGTGCCCCTATGAGGGAGAGAGAGGGTGATTAGTAAATTGGTGTTGTGTTTCTTGGCACCTGACAAGTGTTAGATAAACAGTGGAAAAGTACACTGGAGAAAATACCAACAGAATGCGCTCACATATTATTTTTAGTACACTGAGCAAGTCTTGACAAAGATGAGTCCTTCAGCTAGGGAAGGACTGAGGAGAGGTCCCGCCATTTCAAGGATTAGACATCTAAGAGCTCCAGAAACATGTGTTATCAAGTCTTTTGTGGATCTAACACTTGTAAGCCTTGACAACAACTTGTTATTAGCTTCTGGACGAGAGGGAGGAAACGCATTGATATTCGTCAGACTCTTCAGAACTTCTGAAACGTGTTCAAGACTCAAGAAGACCTGCAGACGTTGGTTGATCGGGTCAACAGGCCCGAGCTGTCAGCAGGGATAATCCTCCGGGCGTCAACGCCAGGTGTGTAGAAGAATTTCTAAGCGTCGTGAGCCTGTGAGAGTGGATGTTATCCTGGAGGTATTACCAGTGTAAATCTGAAAGAACATGGACGGGGTCAGAGAGAGATCAGAACGCCCGCCCCCCCCCCTGCCCCCCTCCTCTCCTCAGGGGCTGCGTACAGGCCAGGACCCCCCCCCCTCTCCCCAGGGGCTGGGTACGGGCCAGGACCCCCCTCCCCCCCTCAGGGGCTGGGTACAGGCCAGGACCCCCTCTCCTCTCCCCAGGGGCTGGGTACGGGCCAGGACCCCCCCCCCCCCTCTCCTCAGGGGCTGGGTACAGGCCAGGACCCCCCCCCCCACACAGGCCAGGACCCCCCCCCCTCTCCTCAGGGGCTGGGTACGGGCCAGGACCCCCCCCCCCCCCTCTCCTCAGGGGCTGGGTACAGGCCAGGACCCCCCCCCCCACACAGGCCAGGACCCCCCCCCCTCTCCTCAGGGGCTGGGTACAGGCCAGGACCCCCCCCCCCCACACAGGCCAGGACCCCCCCCCTCTCCTCAGGGGCTGGGTACAGGCCAGGACCCCCCCCCCCCCCTACAGGCCAGGACAGGCCCTGATGTGGGTTCAGCGCTGTTGGTCTGGCAGAGCGCCCCTCCCTCAGCGGTGAGGAGGGAGGAGAACATAAGCACGCGGCCGGTGTTGTCAGGGAGGATCGGCTGAGCGCTTTCTCACGTTATCAGGGAACCATGTTGAGGCTTCTGGTGCTCTGCTTCACTCGGCCAGTGTTCAGAGTCGGGAGGGGGGGGGTCACCGTTTATCTGTCCGGCTCAGATGAGTTATATTTGGGTACGGTGGCCTGAGAGGACCATTCTTCCTGCTGATTTATTTGACCAGTTGGTGCTTTTTATGTCTTATCCTGTTTCCACAGTGAATGCTGGATAATCTGTAATGGTAAGGATGTAGCCTGGGGAGCCATAAACCTGGTGTGTGTGGGCGTGTGTGTTTCTGTGTGTGTGTGCGTGTGGGTGTGTGTGTGCCTGTGCGCACATGTTTGTGTGACTGCGCTAGTGCTGTCGATAAAATACTTTGGCTCCAGATTTTACTCCTGGAAACACACACACACACACACCACACACCTCCCACGTCAGATAAGAGCTGTGTTTGTCCTGAAATACATTGAGCTATTGTGTGATTCTCTAAGGCAATGTGCAGTGCTTCCCCTTAAAGCTCCAGTAAATCATCCCATAGCTAAAAGGGAAAGAAAGAGAGAGGGAGAGAGAGAGAGACAGAGAGAGAAAGAGAGAGGGAGCGTGAAAGAGAGAGTGAGAGAGAGGGAGAGAGAGACAGAGAGAGAAAGAGAGTGAGAGAGAGAAAGAGAGAGACGAGAGAGAGAAAGACAGAGAGAGAGAGAAAGAGAGGGAGAGAGAGCGTGAGAGAGAGGGAGAGAAAGGAAGAGGGAAAGCGAGAGATAGTCACACCCCCCGATCACTCCAGGACAGTGTAAAGAGTGGGAGCTCTTTGTGTAACAGGGTTTTAATGGATCATACTCTGCTCTTTTCTTCTCTCTCTCTCTCTCTCTCTCCCTCCCTCTCTCTCTCTCTCTCTCTCCCTCTCTCTCTCTCTCTCTCTCTCTCTCTCTCTCTCTCTCTCTCCACACATCTGTTGCTATTTCCAACACACATGCTGGCTTTTCTCCTTCTCTCTCTTCCTCCACCCCCCCTCAAACACCATACCCAGGGGAGATATGGGGCAGTCTTAAAAAGGGGACAGTCTTATCACCAGTGCAGTGGACACAGCCAGAGCAGGGGTGAGGGTATGACATCACAAACTGTGGGGAATATCACAGCAAACAGACGACGCTTCAGATGAGGACGGCGGCGAGTGGAGAGAGAGCTCCGGCTCGTTCATAGAGAGGCCTCTCGCTCACCAAGGTGGGGGTGGAAGGAAGGAAGGAAGGAAGGAAGGAAGGAAGGAAGGAAGGAAGGAAGGAAGGAAGGAAGGAGAGATTCAGCAGCAGTTTGGAACCCGGCCCGTCAGGAGGCAATCGCTCCTCTGCACTTTGACTGCGGTAGTTTTCCTTTGCCCCCTTGCCCCGTGAACAAAGAACACAGCGTTATGAGCACAATCTGATCCAGCAGGTCGCCCGTAGAGCGCTGTAGTCCTGTGACTAGCAGGACGGGGTTATATGACGCCGGTAAAAGAAGGTTAATCTTTGCAGCTGGGAACTGATGGACAGATCAGGTGGTTTGCAGAACAAAGGGAGCTGAGGTGTACCAAGCACAGTCGTCCGAAATAGATTTCCTAGAATCCATCAACTCAGCCTCCCAGAGAGAGGAGGAGGAGGAGGAGAAGGGGGTAGAGAGAGAGAGAGAGAGAGAGACACAAACTCCAGACAGCTGTGGAGAGAAGCCAGCCAGAGTACCAGGAAGTGCTTTCCACAGAACTCAGGAAGCTGATGATTTCTCTCCTCTTAAGTCGGGTCTGGGGAGGCCAAGAACACGCCATGGTCATATCCTCTCTCTCCTCCCTCCACACCTCCCCTCTGCTCTCCAGCCAGTCAGCTGAGTCATGGACATGCCGTATCCCTTTAGGAGATCACCACCATGCCGTATCCCTTTAAGAGATCACCACCACATTATCAAGAGTCAAGCGTGATATCAGGTCCTAAATAAGCCCATTGGTTAGTTATTTAGTTAGAATACCACTTTTAGAATTAAGAGGCCTCATACTGTACATGTCTCTGGCTCGCTTGATGTGCAATTGAATGATATTTGTCAATGTTTGATAATGCATGTTGCAGCATGGTTTGAGCCAGGGACCTGGAAGTGTGTGTGTGGTGGGTTCTGGCACGGAAGGAGCTTCCTTTGAACGGAAGCACCAAGATGGCCGCGTCCTGAGGAAGGCAGAATAGTTGCATGTAACTCTCACAGCTCTACCGTTGCGTCTCAAACCAAGTTAACCGATATCGAATCAACCACATGACACAAACCCACAACCGGACAGTAGCCGCCTGAGAACATTTTAGAAAACCTGAACCAGCTAAGCTGGATGCGGCTAACGCTAGCTACCTGTATAGCGACCGCTTTCTGTGTCCGCCGAACGACACAGTGCCCAGAAGCCGGTAGCATCTTCCTGCAGCTGCGCCGTGTTAGCGTTAAAGCCTGATTCATACTCTACGCACGCTATGCTAGCGCGGCTGTGAACGCGGGCTCCACGCAAGTATTTTCCTACACTGAGCGCGCGGGGGTCGCTGCCTTGCGTCTTATCAGATGCAATATACTGTCCCTCCAGCAGAGGGAAAACCAGTGGTCGTAGTCCGGTGACCTATAACCTGTCCAGACTGCCTGTATTACACACGGTGAAAATGGCTGTGAGCGCGTACTCGTTTGGAAAAGCTGCTCTTCCCTCTCTGGCGATACATATAGACTGTCCATTCTTTTCTTTCCAGCTTTTCCACCTTCCACGGACATTTTTCAGCCGATACCAGCGGAAACAAATTCTTCTTCTTTGACAGCGGATACAGTTTCGTCCTCTTTATCACCCCTATCGGTTCGCGTGAAATAGCACTTGTGCTGACGTTAAGTTACAATTTTTGGCATGAGACACGTTGCTACGCAAGGAAGCGTCAACGTCACTTCGGTAGCTTGCGCTGCTTGAGCTAGCGTAGCGTTTACAGAGTAGAGTATGAATGGGCCTTAACTGTCCATTCTTTGAACATGTAAGCGAGCCATCTGTGTTGATAACTGGGTGTTTATTACAGAGAAATATTAATGCCCCTTTTGACAGCAAACTAATGAGCTGCTATTGGGCAATGTGTGAATGTTGCTTGGCTTGCTGTCTCTGCCCAGTGTACCGTGACACCAGCCCGCCCCTCCAATCTGCTCTCCTCTCGTCAGCGCTGTCCTCCACCACTTCAGTCTCTACACTTCCTCTCCTCTCTTCTCCTCTCCATCCCTCTGTTTTCCTCTACTAGCCCCCCCTGCCCTGCCTCCCTGCTCTAATGTAGCTCATGGTCCATTACCTCCCTGTGCTGCATGGGCAAGTCAGGTGACTGACTGACTGACTGACTGACTGACTGACTGACTGACTGACTGACTGACTGACTGACTGACTGACTGACTGACTGATTGACTGACTGGCTGACTGACTGGATGACTGACTGACTGACTGACTGACTGACTGACTGACTGACTGACTGACTGATTGACTGACTGACTGACTGGCTGACTGACTGACTGACTGGCTGACTGACTGACTGACTGACTGACTGACTGGCTGACTGACTGACTGACTGGCTGACTGACTGACTGACTGACTGGCTGACTGACTGACTGGCTGACTGACTGACTGACTGTCTGGCTGGCTGACTGACTGACTGACTGGCTGGCTGACTGGCTGACTGACCCTATGAAACAGGATACAATCACAAATATAGCTGCAAGCAGCAATAACCGGGCCAAGCGCAAATAACGCATCAAAGCCAACAAGCGAAACACGCAATAGCCACATTTGAGCCAAGCATGTGAGTGTCTGTGTCGCCTGACCAGGTGAATCAGGTTAAATTCATTCAACAGCATCATCATCACCATGTGTGGTGTCAGGTCCTTTTTAGCGTCTCGTTACATTAATTCTATTTTGGGACATATCTTTTAGGACCTATTTCTCTGCATGTCTACATGCCACATGATCATTCTCCAGGCCTTCCATCTGCCTGGAAGACCCACCTTTACCATCAAGTCTCAGTGGTGGGATTGCTTGATAATTCAGCTATCTATGAAGAACACTCACAACTCTGGTTTCTTTCTACACCTCACCGTTTCCAGAAGAATGCCCCCCCCCCCACAACACTTGGTGTACTGTAAGTAGGCTATGTTGTATATGGGTTACTGCGCTCTCCCATGGTGAAATGTTTAGGTTAAAGGCTACAACCCTCTCCCTGGTTGAAGTGTGTAAGCTACAGTATAGACTACTCCCTTTTCCCAAGGATAAAGGTTACTACCCTCTCCCTGGATGAAGTGGGTAGAATATAGGCTACTACCCTCTCTACATGGGTGAAAGTGTGTAGGCTACTAGGCTACTAACCCTTTTCCTGGGTGGAAGTATGTAGGCTATAGCTCAAATCAAATCAAGCTTTATTTGTATTGCACATTTCATACACAGATGCAACACGCTTTACAGAGAGCAGTGGGAAGGAGGGAACAGGTCCCACCCCTACATATTCAGAGGGAAGCAAAAAAAAACGTTTCACCTGCGGGCCAAAAAAGTGAGCTGTAAAAATTCTTCCCTGACTTCTCTCAACGAGACGATCGAGCAAGCTCCTGGAAAATGTTTGTCTATTGGCTAAGACCATATACAGAGCAGTAAACATTCACAAATAGTTACAGAGAAGTTGCCTACATGGTAGGCCATTATGTGTTAGCTATCCCTGTAGTCTCTAATATGACATTTAATTGAATTATATAACAAAGCACAGTAAGCACTTAGCAGAACAGGCTCATAGAGAATGCCGCAAAGAATAGGTGGGGGAAAAGAAAGCAAAGAGCCAAAGGTAAAAAGGGGTGGGGTTGGCTGGATACGGACAGCTGACGACACACAGTGGTCACGCGGAGGCAGGGGGCCTTTCCAGGAGTCATTTGGTGGACTGTGGCTCCTGGAAAGGCCCCCTGCCTCCTTGTAGCTGATCAAAGTTGTTGTAGGGGGTTGCATCAATTAACTAGGATTTGCTTAAGACTTGAAATAGGCTTAGCCTACTAGGCTACTAATGACATTTGTGTAATGTTTAAAAAGTCTCGAGGTTAAAATTTGGTAATTTGCATTACATTTTCCTGAATTTACCTACTCTAAAACTAAAATGGAGTTCATATGCATTCAATTGTAGTGATCTTGATTATTTCAGAATGAAATTAGCTTTTTTTATTATGAGAAGAGGCAACACACATTGGTTTAAGGGGAGACACCCCAGGTGAATAGGAAAAAAAAAATCCTTAATAGGTATCACCATCAAACTCCCCCAGTTTGTTAGGTACATTAAGGAGCATCTTTTTTTCTATTACAAGTTTTCTGAAATCTTATGGATAAACATGCAAATTAGGCATTATATGCGCTAAATATGCACTAATTTGCATAATTTCGGGACATCAATTTTTTAAACTGGTTCAGGCCAGATTCAAAATTCTTGTTTCATTTTGTTCACATATCCCTATTCAAAACTTTGTTCAAGGGGGATTTTTGATATATCTTTTCTTCACTTCAGAAATCATAAAATACTGTCAACAGTCATAAAAAGACCAATTTTCGCCATGTTTTAGGGATAAACTGTTATATAAATCAGGCTATGAATGAAATTTAAAAAATCCCCCTTGGCCAAACCCTTCAGAATATGGATTGGAACAAAACTGGAAAGTTAGGTGTATGTAGGTGCTACTCAAGTGGTGGTTTTGATGTCCCTAAGATGAGAAATAACTCATTTTGAGAAAACGGGCTTTGAAAATTTGTATTGTAAAAAAACATACATTTGCATTGTAAACCAATATTTACAAACACAATATCCAATCACATCATTAGTAACAACATTACACAACATCTGAAAACACATAGAAACTGAAAACTGAATAACACAGCATGTTGTGGATTCAAAATAGTCCAGGAGTAGACATTTTGTATAGAGAAGCAAGACCTGTTTAGTTGGAAGCCCACTCACCACGTCAAGGTACAGCCCACGAGTGGGGTGTTAGTAAGACGAGACTAGAGACGAGACAATGTTAGTAGGGAAGAGAACATTCCCTTTTAGAAAGCTTGTATTATTTAGTTAAACAGATCATGGACAAAGATAGACACATTTGACGAGGACATGCATGAGAAAACAGATTATCTAGCTTTTTGTGTTTTTTTAAGCGTTTTACATGGAGAAAATATGAATAAATGAATGAATGAACATGAAGAGTAAGCTGATTCATAAATACACAGGACAAGATGTGGTAAACAATGCAGGGTAAACGCCAATAGAAGCTAAATATAGATTGCCAAACAAACAAGTGATATAACCATCGTCAAAAGCAACACCATAGGAGACATCAAGCTACGCCGTCATAGGTCTACAGAGTCACTCCTCAGATGGCACCACACTAGCTATCCACAAAACTGTTCTAGGCAGCTAGTTTGTAGAACCCACTCAGCTGGAGTTCACAAAACTGTTCTAAGCAGCTGGTCTGTAGAACCCACTCAGCTGCAGTCCACAAAACTGTCCTAAAACCATAATATGTTCCTGGTGCGCATGGGGTTGTCATGGGGTTGTCATTTGTAACATTTTGCATTTATTGGCAGTCAGCTTACCTACCTCTGGGTCCACATCTGCATATGCCTGCCTAATCTGCTCTCTGCTTCTGTGCAAGGACTCCAGACCTCTCTCTATTTCAGCAACTGAAATAAAAACAGTTTATTTGGTCAGTTTATGGATGCATGTAGAAATGCCACAGGTAGAGAGAGGGAGACTACTGTGCGTATAGGCTTCTGATATTGGCGAGAGAGAGAGAGAGAAAGAGGGAACACGTTTGAATAGCCTACCTGTCACCCTCTTGTCATGTTTCTGATACGTTTTCAGATGAAGCCCTGGGATCCCTAACACTTTACTAATCTTTTGGAGAGCTGCATACCCCAACCCTAACTCGTGCGCTAAGAGGACATCCTCACATTGACATCAAATGCAACATCATTCCTAGTTGTATCATGAAGCCGAGTCGATGTGTAGACACTTTTGCGATAGCCATTTCTCACAAAGACTGCACTCTAAGAGCAAAGTACTACAGAACCCACTATTCTGAGGATCTATGTTAATTTTAAGACCAGTCCCTGCACAATTAGGACAAATCAACCCAGTTATCAGCTCATTCAAACGCGCCGCATCTCTCTGCTGCTCACTGGACATGCTAACGCTAGCCTCATCTCCCTGCTGCTCACTGGACATGCTAGCAACGGCTTATGACAACTTGCGTGAATAGGCACTTTATATCTCATAAATGTAAACCTTTCCATTTAGTTTCTCTTGTTTTCTGTTCAACCTTGCGGGCAAACACTGTTGTCGTTGTTGCTTATTACGTTTAGAACGCTGTACAGACGGCATTATTTGGATTAGATATCAGGAAATGGAAACGTGTCACATGACGCGCTGAACCAATCACGTTCTCAGAAATCAACAACAGCCAATGAGATTTCACGCTTAGCATCAAATCCGCCTTTGTATTTCCACGATTGGTTGCTGATACAAATGAAACTATCAAGTTTGGTTGCGATAACATAACGCTCGAGAGCCAGATCTTTCTAATGATATATCACATGACCGGGTCCAAATAACGCCCACGGTTCGGCTCGTTTCGAAAGAAGGCTAACTTTTGGTGATTTTCGGAAGAATCTACAGACGCGAACGGAATAAATGAAGTAAAATAAACATCTAAATGCGTATTTTTGATGTTTTATTTCCACTAGTATGAAAGAAGACATGTTATGGAAGCAAACTAGCACAAGATCTCAAATTTGACCAGGGTGTTGAAAAACGGTTTTCACCTACCGTGTCTCCCCTTAACTGTAGCAATGACAATACAATAGGCATGTAACGGTAACGGCGGTATTACGGTAACCGCTGTATTTTTGGGTCACGTGGTAACCTTGGGACTGGCTCGGTAAAACCGTAGGCTAAACTCACTGATCTGGACTGATCACAAAGTGTTTTTATGCGCAATCCCCATAGAGAAGGAGAGAGACATCCATCATCCTTTGCGCGCAAGCCAAGCACTGCGCGCGCACTTTGTCATCCGGGTTACAGAGAGTTTAATTTAGCCAGCCAGAGCTAGCGGGTAGCTTAAAAATGTCAGCGAAGAGACGCGAGTCACGCGACCGAAATAATAATGAGCCCGAGCCTGAGATTGAGGATGCTCCACCTAATTTTAAAGCTGAAGTGTGGCAACATTTTGGCTTCCCCATTTTAGAAAATGACAAAGGGGAAAAGAAAACAGACAAGCAGCAAACACTGCAAACATTGCTGGACAATGGTTTCCTATGCTCTTGGAAATACATCCAATATGAGGAGCCATTTGACCATTCACCACCCAGAAATGCTCGCACGGCAGTAAGTCGTCTTCCTTTCTGGTGGGGGTTGGCCTCCGCCAGGGCTTTGCTTTGTCACCAATCCTGTTTGTGATTTTCATGGACAGAATATCGAGGCGTAGCCGTGGGGTGGTGGGTTTGCAGTTCGGTGAGCTGGGGATCACGTCGCTGCTATTTGCAGATGATGTGGTCCTGATGGCATCATCTGCCTGCGACCTCCAGCACTCTCTGGATAGGTTCGCAACTGAGTGTGAAGCGGCTGGGATGAGAATCAGCACTTCTAAATCTGAGGCCATGGTTCTCGGCAGGAAACCGGTGGCCTGTCCGCTCCGAGTAGGAAATGAGTCCTTACCCCAAGTGAATGAGTTCAAGTATCTGGGGGTCTTGTTCACGAGTGAGGGAACCATGGAGAGGGAATTTGGCCGGAGAATCGGAGCAGCTGGTGCGGTTCCGCAGTCGCTTTACCGCACTGTTGTGACGAAAAGAGAGCTGAGCCAAAAGGCAAAGCTCTTGATCTACCGGTCTATCTTAGTCCCCACCCTCACCTATGGTCATGAAGGGTGGGTCATGACTGAAAGAACGAGATCACGGATACAAGCGGCCGAAATGAGTTTTCTCCGGAGGGTGGCTGGGGTCTCCCTGAGAGATCGGATGAGAAGTTCAGTCATCCGGGAGAGACTTGGAGTAGAGCCGCTGCTCCTTTGCGTCGAAAGGAGCCAGTTGAGGTGGTTCAGGCATCTAGTGAGGATGCCTCCTGGGCACCTCCCTAGGGAGGTGTTCCAGGCATGTCCGGCTGGGAGGAGGCCGCGGGGTAGACCAGGACTAGGTGGCGGGACTACATCTCCGCACTGGCCTGTGAGCGGCTAAAGATTCCCCAGGCAGAGCTGGTTGATGCTGCTAGGGAAAGGGATGTCTGGGGCCCTCTGCTGGAGCTACTGCCTCCACGACCCGACCCCGGATAAGCGGATGAAGATGGATGGATGGATGGATTACAAGTTGGGCTAGCTACTACTAGGTAGCCCACCTAATAAGTAAGAAAGAAAGAAAGAAATAGTGGGAATGTCAGAAGTTGGGCTAGCTTCTACAAGCTAGCCCACCTAATTATGGTCATGTTCCATTTAGAATTTAGGTGAGCCAGTGCCTGTTATTCGGCATCCTGGCTCACTGGAATGGTCACTGTGACGCGCTAACCCAGAGCGTCTCTAACTCTCTGTAACCCGGATGACAAAGTGCGCGCGCAGTGCTTGGCTTGCGCGCAAAGGATGATAGATATCTCTCTCCTTCTCTATGGGGATTGCGCATAAAAACACTTTGTGATCAGTCCAGAACAGTGAGTTTACCCTATGGTTTTACCGAGCCAGTCCCAAGGTTACCGCGTGACCAAAAAATACTGCGGTTACCGTAATACCGCGGGTACCATTACGTGCCTAGTAAGTAGGGTATTGTAGTGAAATTCTTCTTCTTATTTTTTTAAATCTGTTGAAATAGTTTATTATTGTTATATCAGAGATGAGGACTTTGATTATAGCCTATCCTAGGCCTACACTAGACTACTCTGTTGTGCTGATAACTGAACGGCATGGATCAAACATTTGATCAGTTGTGTTTCAGTTGTTAAAATATACTTTATATTTATACTTTATAATAATTATTTCATATTTCAAAATCGCCGGACATTGTAGGCCTATAGGCTAGTGAGAGGCTGAGCATGCGTAGCTTAAATAGCTAGCGTTAGCTAGATATACTACACTGAGCTAACAAGCTAGCTACCGGTCCCCCACTGCTCAAACAAACGCTACAGTTCACATAGGCTGTACCTGCCCTTGGTTGAACGATGAATGAAGAACGGAGTCTCTACTGATGCTACACCATTTATTCGTCTTCCTCGTCGTGTCGAAGCATCGTGAAAACTAGACATACAATACAAAGGGTATCAAATTACATTACAAAGTATGTCAAATGTACAGCTTCACATATCATCCATAAATGAACAAATATAGCTAATTTATTATTAAAACAGAGGGAAAGCAAATAAATGAACAGAAAAACATTCACAATTAGCCAGTAATACGGTATTGCTAGCTAGCTACAACAAAACATGGCTAAAGCCTAGTTAGGATATCACACTGACGCTACCTCGTTCCGCTGACCAAGGGCTGTTAGCTCGTTTGTATTCTTGTCAGAAAGGAAAATCGGTAGTCCGCCTCACGGCAGTCTCCAACAACGTGATCTCCATCAATGCTGGACAATGGTTTCCTATGCTCTTGGAAATACATCCAATATGAGGAGCCATTTGACCATTCACCACCCAGAAATGCTCGCACGGCAGTAAGTCGTCTTCCTTTCTGGTGGGGGTTGGCCTCCGCCAGGGCTGCGCTTTGTCACCAATCCTGTTTGTGATTTTCATGGACAGAATATCGAGGCGTAGCCGTGGGGTGGTGGGTTTGCAGTTCGGTGAGCTGGGGATCACGTCGCTGCTATTTGCAGATGATGTGGTCCTGATGGCATCATCTGCCTGCGACCTCCAGCACTCTCTGGATAGGTTCGCAACTGAGTGTGAAGCGGCTGGGATGAGAATCAGCACTTCTAAATCTGAGGCCATGGTTCTCGGCAGGAAACCGGTGGCCTGTCCGCTCCGAGTAGGAAATGAGTCCTTACCCCAAGTGAATGAGTTCAAGTATCTGGGGGTCTTGTTCACGAGTGAGGGAACCATGGAGAGGGAATTTGGCCGGAGAATCGGAGCAGCTGGTGCGGTTCCGCAGTCGCTTTACCGCACTGTTGTGACGAAAAGAGAGCTGAGCCAAAAGGCAAAGCTCTTGATCTACCGGTCTATCTTAGTCCCCACCCTCACCTATGGTCATGAAGGGTGGGTCATGACTGAAAGAACGAGATCACGGATACAAGCGGCCGAAATGAGTTTTCTCCGGAGGGTGGCTGGGGTCTCCCTGAGAGATCGGATGAGAAGTTCAGTCATCCGGGAGAGACTTGGAGTAGAGCCGCTGCTCCTTTGCGTCGAAAGGAGCCAGTTGAGGTGGTTCAGGCATCTAGTGAGGATGCCTCCTGGGCACCTCCCTAGGGAGGTGTTCCAGGCATGTCCGGCTGGGAGGAGGCCGCGGGGTAGACCAGGACTAGGTGGCGGGACTACATCTCCGCACTGGCCTGTGAGCGGCTAAAGATTCCCCAGGCAGAGCTGGTTGATGCTGCTAGGGAAAGGGATGTCTGGGGCCCTCTGCTGGAGCTACTGCCTCCACGACCCGACCCCGGATAAGCGGATGAAGATGGATGGATGGATGGATTACAAGTTGGGCTAGCTACTACTAGGTAGCCCACCTAATAAGTAAGAAAGAAAGAAAGAAATAGTGGGAATGTCAGAAGTTGGGCTAGCTTCTACAAGCTAGCCCACCTAATTATGGTCATGTTCCATTTAGAATTTAGGTGAGCCAGTGCCTGTTATTCGGCATCCTGGCTCACTGGAATGGTCACTGTGACGCGCTAAATAGAATGGCACCTTAATTAATTAGATCAATTACACCTGTGTTTACCCTACTATGACACTTCAACATGGCTGCTGGTAAAAAGGTCTATTGTTCACAATAACATTATTTAGAAAAGCTGACTTACCCCCATAATTCCAGGCTATGATGTTCCGATATCCTAGTAGTAGTACCATGATAGGGTAGCTAACATTAGCGTCAGCTAATGCTAGCCAACTCGTCCGGCCACTGCAGGCCCGTAGCCAGCCTTGGGGAAGGGGGGGGGCATTTTTTTCAAGGGGGGGGCTATAACGTTAGATGTTTGAATTTCCCCAAAGGTAGCTAGCAAGTTAGGTTGCACCCACATTAAAGCAATACATAGCGTTTTCTCCGGTTTTCTCAGAACTGCGCCCCCACAGGCTCTGCGAGTAAGTGCACTGTCGTAAACGTTGTCAGATTGTCTTTTTCTTTTTCTGGCTTCCTCTGTGATGTTTCGCTTCGGTTTTCTCACCTCCGCCATGATATCATTGAGCTGAAAAACGCATGATATCCATTAGGGGTGTGCCGGAAGCCCACTATTTGTATTTGTATCTGTATTTGACAGCTAATTATTCGGATTCGTATTCGGAAGTGGGCGGGGCTTAAACCGGAAGTCGGTTCAAAACGGTTTGAACTGAGGGGAAATGTCATTTCTTTAGCCTAATATTAATTGGCATTGCAATTGCTGTGCTTTCAACACATCAGAATTGCTGTTTATATATATTATTATTATCATTAATTATGAAGTATAATTCCTCCTCCTTATCATCCTGTATGTTTTTATTTTAACAAAATATGAAGTGTCAGAACCCCACCACCACCCTTAACTGGGGGACATTCTACATTGTTAGAAACTGAAAAACATTTTTCTAAATCAAAATATAAGTCCTCATAGCAACTTTGCTAGAACAGCTATAGCCCTATTTCTCCCGTGTCATAATATCTAATATATTATCTGCAACCATGTGACACAGGCAGCGTGGTGTACTAGTAATGGTTTTCACAAACCCAGCAATAAACATGTATTACTATAAATATAATTGAAAAGATAAACATTTTACACTCAAATCAATAAACTAAACTCTAAACTATTACATGCCTATGTTGTAGGGTTTGTGTTAGTTTGGACCGGTTGCATTTTAGCTGCAGAATGTGAGAACGCGCTAGGTCAAATTGATCACATGCGTTGCGTCTTACTTCATCACTCAGTAGAGCTGCAGCGATTGCTTGTTGCTGCTCCATGTAGCGGTCTAGCAGGTTGAGTGAGCTGTTCCATCGTGTGACAACATCCATGATGAGCTTGTGCTGTGGCAGGGTTAACAGTTTCTGTTTGCTGGCCAGCAGAGCTGTTGCTGTTGAGCTGCGGTGGAAAAATGCTATTACACGCCTCACTCTACCTAGAAGTCGGGTGACACGGCTTGTTTCAAACCTGCTTGTGACGCGAGGTTTAGTGTGTGGGCAAAGCACTTGATGTGTGGGGCTAGACTCCCACCAACCTCCCTCACAGCAACATCGATGTTTCTGGCATTGTCTGTTGTGATAGCAATGCCATCGCGAGTTTGGATCTCCCATTCCAAGAGAGCTGCTTTCAGGACTTCAGCTATGTTGGATCCCGTGTGTGATTCGAAAAGTGGCCGTGTCTGTAGGACGAAACCTTTTCTTTTCCCATTCGCTGGTCATGGTATGAGCTGTGACTGTGATATAGCTCTGGGTTGCTCCTGACGTCCACCCGTCTGTGGTTATGGAGATGGACTCTGCTTCTTCAGGCACCGTTTAACTTTAACTTTAGCCTCTTCATACAGACTTGGCATCACTGTGCGACTGAAGTATGGGCGTGAAGGGATCGCATATCTCGGCTCGAGTGTGTTTACAAGCTTTTTGAACCCTTTGTTCTCCACCGTCGAAAAAGGCTTCAGATCTTCGGCTATGTATTCACCAATACACCGTGTAATTTTCAGAGCCCTTGGACTTTTCTTGTCGAGAGGCGCCCCGAACGTCACATCCAGGGTTTTCTGGCTTGGGCCTGGCCAAGTAATCTTTTTCCCCGGGGTTTTGCTCACAGATTGCGAGGCGTCTTGTCGTGCGAGCATTTCTTGAATGGTCAAATGGCTTCTCATATTGGATGCATTTCCAAGAGCATAGGAAACCGTTGTCCAGCAATGTTTGCACAGTGTTTGCTGCTTGTCTGTTTTCTTTTCCCCTTTGTCATTTTCCAAAATGGGGAAGCCAAAATGTTGCCACACTTCAGCTTTGGCTCGGGCTCATTATTATTTCGGTCGCGTGACTCGCGTCTCTACGCTGACATTTTTAAGCTACCCGCTAGCTCTGGCTGGCTAAGTTAAACTCTCTGTAACCCGGATGACAAAGTGCGCGCGCAGTGCTTGGCTTGCGCGCAAAGGATGATAGATATCTCTCTCCTTCTCTATGGGGATTGCGCATAAAAACACTTTGTGATCAGTCCAGAACAGTGAGTTTACCCTATGGTTTTACCGAGCCAGTCCCAAGGTTACCGCGTGACCAAAAAATACTGCGGTTACCGTAATACCGCGGGTACCATTACGTGCCTAGTAAGTAGGGTATTGTAGTGAAATTCTTCTTATTATTTTTTTAAATCTGTTGAAATAGTTTATTATTGTTATATCAGAGATGAGGACTTTGATTATAGCCTATCCTAGGCCTACACTAGACTACTCTGTTGTGCTGATAACTGAACGGCATGGATCAAACATTTGATCAGTTGTGTTTCAGTTGTTAAAATATACTTTATATTTATACTTTATAATAATTATTTCATATTTCAAAATCGCCGGACATTGTAGGCCTATAGGCTAGTGAGAGGCTGAGCATGCGTAGCTTAAATAGCTAGCGTTAGCTAGATATACTACACTGAGCTAACAAGCTAGCTACCGGTCCCCCACTGCTCAAACAAACGCTACAGTTCACATAGGCTGTACCTGCCCTTGGTTGAACGATGAATGAAGAACGGAGTCTCTACTGATGCTACACCATTTATTCGTCTTCCTCGTCGTGTCGAAGCATCGTGAAAACTAGACATACAATACAAAGGGTATCAAATTACATTACAAAGTATGTCAAATGTACAGCTTCACATATCATCCATAAATGAACAAATATAGCTAATTTATTATTAAAACGGAGGGAAAGCAAATAAATGAACAGAAAAACATTCACAATTAGCCAGTAATACGGTATTGCTAGCTAGCTACAACAAAACATGGCTAAAGCCTAGTTAGGATATCACACTGACGCTACCTCGTTCCGCTGACCAAGGGCTGTTAGCTCGTTTGTATTCTTGTCAGAAAGGAAAATCGGTAGTCCGCCTCACGGCAGTCTCCAACAACGTGATCTCCATCAAACTCTAATAAAATTGAATAAACTCAAGACATTGATAAACTCTGACAATTTCTGTCTTATCCGTGTTACGCTTCCTCCCTTGCTCTCAGCAGTAGAGCGCCAAAACCAAAAACCCATGGCTCCAGTGGAACGCCCACATCCGCTCAGACGAAAATCTAACAAAACAAGGACACACGAATAGCAGATGAAATAAACAAAACTTCACCGTATTCAAAACGCTGTTCACCACCCCCTATATCCAAGGCAGCACAAATGGCAAACCAATGGTCATTTACATAGGCTATTGCAGCAGGTAAGCTACAACAAGAAAACAAAATCCAATAACTGTCTCAATAAACCAGTTAACTAGGGACAAAAGCCCTTGGTGCTGCTTACGTTCGTTGCCTGCCTAGTGCCTACTATCAGAGCGATCCAAACTTTCTCTCCCTCTCCGTGTTGTCTAAACGTCTAGACAGACAGCAGGTGCGAGATGACAAGCGCGTGCGCCTCTGTCTCTCTCTCTCTCCCTCGTCATGTCAACAAGCAGACAGAACATGCGCGTATCGCTCGCTCATACAGTATTTGACTGTTCTCCCCCCTCCTGAATATTTTTTACAATATTCTTCCGAATTTAGTATTCGGGAAAAAGCTACTATTTGTACTCATCCGAATACCGTATTCGGGCACACCCCTTATATCCATAGACGCCGGAATAGTTAGCTACTAATGTGTTGTTTAAGCACAACGTTGCGCATGCGCACTTCGACAGAGTCCCCAGTCGCACAGAAACGGACGTTTGACATCATCTAACTTCGTAGTTTGACGTATTTCCGACGCAAACAAGCTATGAGGGTGGGACATAATGTTTAGAGGAAGTTGATTGGAACATTGACAAGTGGACGGGTTTTCAGAACTTTAGACAGATTCGATAGAAGGCTAGCGTTGATTGACTGTGGATGTCGTGAGATTATTGGCCTGAAATCTAAGGTACCTGTTGTCGTAATTGCACGTGATCTACCGTTTTCCAGGAAGTAAGAAATTATATACTTTGATATAATATTACAACAAAAGCAGAATTTTGTAATTTTTTGGGCATACTTCATTGAATAGGTGAACACTATGACCAGTTATGTGAACCAAAATGGGACAGAATGCTTTTTTCATTTCTGTGCGACTTTAAAAGGTAATAAATGTTAATGTATTATCTTTCTGACTGTTTGGACGATTCAGCTTTTAGTAAATCTAATTGGAGAATTAACACCGGACAGGTTTGTAAAGGTCCAAATATCCCAATGTATTGCTTTAACTTTAGCAAAGAAGACCCGCCCTCTGGCGTCGTGGTAGTGAAATGATTCTGATTGGATAGTCATTGGATAGTCAAGAGTGCCATGAATGCATGCCAAGAGTGCCAGAAATACTTGATTACCTGAAAAAAAGTTTTTAAGACAAACAAATTTTGTATAAACGGTTTGTACTTGGAGATTTGTTTTGAATGTGCAGAAAGGGTTTGTACACGTAGATTTATTTTGCATTTGTACATTTGATTTGTAACTGTGCACTTGAACTTTTTTCACTCACAAATAGACAGATACAGGGACAGATCTTCTTTCGGATTCAAAAATTAAAAGTACACGTTTGCACATTTGAATGTATGCTTACATAACGTTTTCACGTTGTGCATTGTCAGAATTGTCTTCCAAGGATTCAAACTTATCGGCACTAATGGCACTCCATAAGGATATGCTCTGTTTTACATAAGGATATGTAAAATTGGCCTGGCGTTCAGGCCTAAACCAGAAGTGAGCTCTCTAGCGCCTCCCTTTGATTTGATCGGAACAACAATGGAGGATTGGCCTCTGGTTATGTTTTTTGATATGCCTACAAATTTTCATGGTTTCCGATGCTACCGTTCCAAATTTATACACCTTCATGTGAAAAGCAATGCCCTCTGCAATATTCATTGGCTCATAGTGGCTTTTTTAATCAACTTTTCAAACGTATGCCAAGATGGAACTTGAGATATTCATTGCTAGATTATATCTACCGATATTCATGTAGATTGACAAAACTTCCTAGGAGGAGATAGATTTTAAGCGTTTTAAAACAAATTCAAAATGGCGGAAATCTACATAACCTGAAGTTATGGCCTCTTGAGGCAAATTTGTTCATCGTGATTAGATGCAAATATCTTTAAAGTGTCATGTCTCTATCTCAAACGGGGAATGAGTTATGACTGTTCAAAGTTTGCATTTTAGCCCCTTTTAAGCATTTTGGCTTGTTATAGCACCACCCTCTGGCCCATAAGGTTCAACTTTCTCCTCTGACCATTAGACATGCCCTCGTACCTCTGTATCCAGTTTCGAAAAAATCGGCATGGCGGTTAGGCCTAAACTGAAAATGAGCTCTCTAGCGCCCCTATTTGGTTTGGTTTCGGGCCAATAATGGAGTCTAATCCGCGTTCCAGATAGGATTTTGAGCCCGTAAATTACGACTTCAAGTCACGACTCACAACTTCATAGTGTTTCAGGCAAACTGTCTGAGTGCGTGGAATTCTGGATAAATGTAAAAGCTTGAGATCTGGCACACTGTCAGAGCTGGCAAGCTAAACGTTACATAATTGTATTTATTGACATCATCGACACTTCGCCGTTTGCATGGTCAAGTTCAGGTTTACCTTAACGTTAGCTAGCTAGCGCTAGCTAGCACTAGCTATCTCTTGTCGTCAACATATTTGGGCATCATTACATAACCATAGCAGATTGTAGTGCATAATCGTTTGTATTATTTTGATTACAACGTACAAATTTACTTTACGTTGCCCTAAAGTTATCTTTGTTGCCGTACCCATGTGGGCTGCCATCTTTAGAGGGCTGTGTGACGTCAGAAAGCCAACTGGGAGTACATCGATCTGGTACGAGTTCACGGGTGGAAAGTTACTGGTTTGACTGCCATTCCAGTGCATTTTCACATGTAGAAGGTTGGAAAAACACGGATTACGAGTTGCCTGGAACGTGGCATTAGCCTCGTTATATCTGGGGAGATGCCTACAAAGTTTTGTGGTGTCCTGTCAAACCATTCAGAAATTATACCCCTTCATGTGAAATGCCACACCCTCTGCAATATTCATTGGCTCATAGTTTCAGTTTTATTCAACTTTTAAAAGAATGTGCTGAGATGGAACTTTAGATATTGGTCCCTAGATTGTGTGTACCTGGTTTAATGCAGATTGGTGAAAGTCTCTAGGAGGAGAGAGATTTTAAAATGTTTAAAAAAAGATCAAAATGGCGGAAAATCTGTATAACTGGTAGTTATGGGTCCTTGAGGCAAATTTGTTCGTCATGAGGAGAGACATATGTGTGCAACGTTTCATGGCTCTAGGTCAAACAGGGCATGAGTTGAGCCTGTTCAAAGTTTGCACATTCAATCAATTGCTATATCGCCCCCCTTTGGCCAATCAATGTATAAGCCGGTCCATGCCATCTTCACATTATCCTCTTACCAGTCTGCAAAGTTTCGTAAAAATCGGCCAGTTGGTTATAGGGCCTGCCATAGACTTCCATGGCAGAAGCGGAATAATAATAAAACTACCAATTACAATAGGGGCTCCGCACCTTCGGTGCTTGGCCCCTAATTAGATGGATGGATGGATGGATGGAAAAACCCATATTAGTAAATACTGCTCAGATATACAGCGACATGATGAGTGTCTGTGTGTCCTCCCTGTGAGCGTGACTGTGTCCTGTTCCCTCTGCCAGAGAAATGGCCGGTGATGACAGCCGTATTGAGCGGCGGACAGGCGCCTGAGTATCGACTGGGGGGGAGGGGGCGGAATCTTCGGGCCCGGCGACGCGCAGACAGAGTTAATCTCCTCCTGGAGATCAATACGCTCCAACTGAAACTATCATCACACACACACAAGGCACAGGGACTAGCGCTCTGCCGGGGCCTTTATTTGGCTAGTTTTTATGGTGTGCGTTGGTGTTTGTGTGTGTGGGTGCATGCCGCATGCGTCAGTATGTGTGTGTGTGTGTATATTTGTGTTTACTGTACTGTAAATGTTTGTATGTGTGTGTGTGTTCTCTAGAGGGATAGACTGAGTGAGTCAGGCCAGTAAAGTCATGGCGTAGTCTTGGGAGGTCTTATACAGTAAACACTATAGAGAGCGTTATAAACACTATAGAGAGCTTTATAAACACTATAGAGCTTTATAAACACTATAAAGAGCTTTATAAACACTATAGAGAGCTTTATAAACACTATAGAGAGCTTTATAAACACTATAGAGACGTTATAAACACTATAGAGTGCTTTATAAACACTATAGAGAGCTTTATAAACACTATAGAGAGCTTTATAAACACTATAGAGCTTTATAAACACTAGAGAGCTTTATAAACACTATAGAGAGCTTTATAAACACTATAGAGAGCTTTATAAACACTAGAGAGCTTTATAAACACTATAGAGAGCTTTATAAACACTAGAGAGCTTTATAAACACTATAAAGAGCTTTATAAACACTATAGAGAGCTTTATAAACACTATAAAGAGCTTTATAAACACTATATAGACGTTATAAACACTATAGAGTGCTTTATAAACACTATAGAGAGCTTTATAAACACTATAGAGCTTTATAAACACTAAAGAGCTTTATAAACACTATAGAGAGCTTTATAAACACTATAGAGAGCTTTATAAACACTATAGAGACGTTATAAACACTATAGAGTGCTTTATAAACACTATAGAGAGCTTTATAAACACTAGAGAGCTTTATAGACACTATAGAGAGCTTTATAAACACTATAGAGAGCTTTATAAACACTAGAGAGCGTTATAGACACTATAGAGAGCTTTATAAACTACTGTATAGAGAGCGTTATAAACACTATAGAGAGCTTTATAAACACTATAGAGAGCGTTATAAACACTATAGAGAGCTTTATAAACACTATAGAGAGCTTTATAAACACTATAGAGAGCTTTATAAACACTATATAGAGCGTTATAAACACTATAGAGAGCTTTATAAACACTATAGAGAGCTTTATAAACACTATAGAGAGCTTTATAAACACTAAAGAGAGCATTATAAACACTATAGAGAGCTTTATAAACACTATAGAGAGCTTTATAAACACTATAGAGAGCTTTATAAACACTATAGAGAGCTTTATAAACACTATAGAGAGCGTTCTAAATCTGGAGGAGGGGGTGTTTCTGGCCTGCGTACAATGGCAGCTTGATGAAGTCCTGTTTGAGTGCCCCTCTGATTCTCTTACCTGTCCCCTGTCTACACACGTCTGTCTGTCTGTCTGTCTGTCTGTCTGTCTGTCTGTCTATAGGCCCAACCAGGAGAGTACAGGTCAGGTCAGTGAGTCTGGTTCCTCCATGGTCAAATATGCCCTCAACCCCGAAAAGACCTTCATGCAGGTCCACTACCTGAAGGTGAGACCACTCTCTCTCTCTCTCCCTCTCTCTCTCTCTCTCTCTCTCTCTCACACACACACACACACACACAAACATACATATATATATGTTTTGTTTTTTTTATACACAACTTTCGGTCTATTGTACAAACGCTCCCCAGTTTGTGTGACACTCTCTCTTCCTCTGTTCTATCACTTCCTCTGTTCCCTCTCTTCCCTCCCTCCTTCCCTCCCTTCTCTCCAGGGCTACTTCCTCCTCAGGTTCCTGGCCAGTCAGGTCGGAGAAGAACCATTCCTCAACTTCTTCCGACTGTTTGTGAGGAAATATCACGGGCAGCTCATCCTCTCTCAGGTATACAGGCTGCTCATCCTCTCTCAGGGCTGCTCATCCTCTCTCAGGGCTACTCCTCCTCTCTCAGGGCTACTCATCCTCTCTCAGGGCTACTCATCCTCTCTCAGGTATACAGGCAACTCATCCTCTCTCAGGTATACAGGCAACTCATCCTCTCTCAGGTATACAGGCAACTCATCCTCTCTCAGGTATACAGGCAACTCATCCTCTCTCAGG
>NC_140256.1:13750075-13754972 GCF_949987555.1 Borostomias antarcticus | reverse complement strand
CCTCTCTCCTCCTCCTCTTTCCTCTCTCCTCCTCTCTCCTCTCTCCTCCTCTTCCTTTCTCCTCCTCCTCCTCCTCCTCTCTCCTCTCTCCTCCTCTCTCCCCCTCCTCTCTCCTCTTTCCACCTCTCTCCTCCTCCTCTCTCCTCTCTCCTCCTCTCTCCTCCTCTCTCCCCTTCCTCCTGGGCACTTCTCTCTGCAGCTTCAGTAATTATTCCTGGAAACATTGAGCCTCCTCTCTCCATGACTCTCACTCTTTGATTCATTTCCAATGATCTCTCTCTGTCTTTCTCTTGTCTTCTGTCTTTCTCTCTCTCTCTCTCTCTGTCTGTCTCTCTGTCTCTGTTTCTGTTTCTGTCTCTCTCTCTGTCTCTCTCTATCTCTCTCTGTCTCTCTCTCTCCCTCTCTCTCTCTGTCTCTCTCTCTCTCTGCCTCTCTCTGTCTCTGTCTCTCTTTGTCTCTCTCTCTCTCTCTGTCTCTCACTATCTCTCTCTCTCTCTGTCGCATGCGTGGGTGTGAGTGAGTGTTTGGTGGAGGGGAAAGTTTGTTGAGTGAGTTTGAATCAGTTTTACCGCTTTCGGTTTCGGTTTATGCTCGTGGACTTTCTGGGCTTTGCACCTTTCAACGATAAGGTAAGGTAAGGAGTAGATAAGGTAATGTAAGGAGTAGGTAAGGTAATGTAAGGAGTAGATAAGGTAAGGTAAGGAGTAGATAAGGTAAGGTAAGGAGTAGATAAGGTAAGGTAAAGAGTAGGTAAGGTAAGGAGTAGATGAGGTAAGGTAAGGAGTAGATAAGGTAAGGTAAGGAGTAGGTAAGGTAAGGAGTAGATGAGGTAAGGTAAGGAGTAGATAAGGTAATGTAAGGAGTAGATAAGGTAAGGTAAGGAGTAGGTAAGGTAAGGAGTAGGTAAGGTAAGGTAAGGAGTAGATTTATTCTCGCTGCGATATTGCGGCGGCAGCCGGCTTCGGCTGGCATTTCGTCTCCCGGTGAGGAGAACGCTCCGTCGGTATGGATTAAACACAGTGTCAGAGTAGACGCGCCAGGATTGACAGTGGAGCAGGTGCTGTTGGCTATAGGTGAACAGGTTGGCTATGACAGCATCACGTATGGCTCTCGGATGAACAAGGGTGTCATTGCTTTTTAGCGTGAGGTAGATGAAGTGCGTGATGCGTTTACCCGTGTCATAATACTGGATGGATGTTTGTGGGCCGTTTCACCTCTGGTGGCGCCAGCTACACGGGTCACCGTGTCACCGTGTCGGGCATGCCTCTGTTTATTGCTAACAAGGTTTTAGAGCGTGAGCTGTCAGGCTTTGGAAAGATGGCCGGTAGGTTTTGAACTGTGCGGCTGGGATGTAGAGACGCCATGCTATGGATGTAGAGACGCCAGGCTGAGGATGTAGAGACGCCAGGCTGAGGATGTAGAGACGCCAGGCTATGGATGTAGAGACGCGAGGGATGGGCAGAGGGAGGAGGAGGCTGGCAGCAGTGGTCATGCTGGAGACCGTGAGGTAGAGAGGGGCTCAGGGGGCCAGCAGGTACCTGATGGAGGTGTAGGGGTAGATGATGGAGGTGTAGGGGTAGCTGATGGAGGTGTAGGGGTAGATGATGGAGGTGTAGGGGTAGCTGATGGAGGTGTAGGGGTAGATGATGGAGGTGTAGTGGTAGCTGATGGAGGTGTAGGGGTAGCTGATGGAGGGGTAGGGGTAGCTGATGGAGGGGTAGGGGTAGCTGATGAAGGTGTAGGGGTAGCTGGTGGAGGGGTAGGGGTAGCTGATGGAGGGGTAGGGGTAGCTGATGGAGGGGTAGGGGTAGCTGATGGAGGTGTAGGGGTAGCTGATGGAGGGGTAGGGGTAGCTGATGGAGGGGTAGGGGTAGATGATGGAGGGGTAGGGGTAGCTGATGGAGGGGTAGTGGATAATGATGTGCAGAGTGAGGACGGGGGAGCTGACAGGAGGGGGCCGGAGGGAGAGACGTTAGCCAGCGCTGTAGCAGAGGGAGAGACGTTAGCCAGCACTGTAGCAGAGGGAGAGACGTTAGCCAGCGCTGTTGCAGAGGGAGAGACGTTAGCCAGCGCTGTAGCAGAGGGAGAGACGTTAGCCAGCGCTGTAGCAGAGGGAGAGACGTTAGCCAGCGCTGTAGCAGAGGGGGCTCCCCCACAGAAGCAGGCGGAGGCTCAGGATAGAGCTGCAGTATCTGCTGGGGAGCAGGTGGAGTCCTCACAGGGGGAGAGGGAGGAGGTGGGGACGTCAGGGGAGGAGGTGGGGACGTCAGGGGAAGAGGTGGGGACGTCAGGGAAAGAGGTGGGGAAGTCAGGTGGACACGGCAGTGGAGCCCAGGTGGAGGGGGGGATGGAGGTAGGGGGTGGGGGGGTGATAGGAGCGGGGGGAGCGGGGAGGTGGAGGACTAGGAGATGGGGGAGGAGGATGAAACCCTGTCACAGTTCTCTGACACGCTCTCACAGAGCTCTGAGGCTGTGGGGGAGTTGGAGGAGCAGCAGTTGTTATCAGTGAAGGAGTTGGAGGAGTTCCTGGATGCCACAAAAGGCAAGCGCATTGTGGATATTTCTGATTATTTTGATCCAGCCAGGCTTATGGTTTCCATCGTGAAGGCTACAAAGCTAGCAAGCTATGCGAAACTGGCCCAGCAGAAACAGTACAGACTGAAAAAGATCCTGACTAGGATCAGGAAGGAGATGAAAGGTGTATAAGTCTATAAATAATGTTTTAAGAACAGGAAACTAATTTTGGGTTTCAAAATGGGTGACACACACAAGGTGTTTTCCTTCTCTTACAGGGGTTTTCCAACTGTGTTTTCATGCTGGTTGTTTCTTCTCTGTCTCTTCATGGAGGGGTTGAAGAGGCACTTTAACCATTAATGGAGGAAGGGACCGGAGGAACTGGGCTTGATGGTAAATGAGCTGGTTAGGTCAAAAACCTGGATGTGTTATTTAAGCAGGAAGTCCATAGTACTGTAGACATTGAGGTAGTATGGGGATGGGTTGGGAGGGGCGGGTGTTTTTAAGCCATGGGACTAATGTCAGTGCTGGAGGATCAATAGGCTTCTCACAGCGTACAAACCTGACGGACTTAGAGGTGTGTGAGGTGGAGAAGGGTAGACTGCTGGTAGTGCAGGCAAAAATCAGGGACACCATTTATATTTTTGTCAATATTTTTATATTTTTGTCAATATATGCATATAACACTGGGGCGGAGCGTTGTAGGCTATTTCACAAGCTTAATGAGAAGCTTAACCAGCTGGATGGCAGTGCTCTGTTAGTCCTGGGAGGGGACTGGAACAGTACCTGCAGGTTCTCAGTGGACAGGAATGGGGAGGAGCCGGACCCAGCTCCGGCCTCCTTGCTGGATAGGGTGATGGAAGAAAATGACCTTGTGGATGGCTGGAGGCAGTTAAACCCAGCAGCCAAACAGTATACATGGGTGAAGGTCTCAGCAGGCAGGGCTAGTGCAGCTAGGTTGGACAGGGTGTACATAAGCAGAAGGTATAGTAACAGGCTAAACAAGGCATGGATAGTGCCAGTGGGGTTTTCTGACCATCACTTAGTGGTGCTTGGTCTCTCCACACCAGCTGCCCCCTCACCAAGCCCGTATTGGCATTTCAACGTAAGGCTGGTGAAGGACAATGATTTCTGTCATTTTTTCACGATTTTCTGGAGGAACTGGCAGGAAAGGAAGGCGGAGTTTGAGGACCCAACTGGGTGGTGGGAGATGGGGAAGGTGCAGATTAGGATATTTTGTCAGCAGTACACAGGACAGGTGATAGCGAGGGAGAAAATTTTGACAAACAATCTGGAAAAGGAGATTGCTAGGAAAGACGAAGAGATGATCAATGGGAGGGGTTATGTTGGAGATGGAAACTAGGAGAATAAGAGCAGGGCTTTGGGGACGTTTCTCCAGGAGAAAGCGAAGGGGGCTATGGTCAAGGGGCGCATAGCCTCTATTAATGACATGGACGCTCCAACCTCGTTTTTTTTTCAAATTAGAGCGAAAAGAGAGGCAGCATAATAGAATGTTGCATCTGAAGACCCCGAGTGGGGGAATAACAACCGACCCTGCAGAGATGAGAAGACTGTCGGCTGAGTTCTATGCAGACCTCTACAGCGTGGGGAGCTGTGATCAGGAGTGTGTGGAGGGACTGCCTAAGCTGGGTGAAGCGGAGTCAGCCTCACTGGACTCTAGCCTTTCCCTGGCTGAGCTGAGTGCAGTTTTGGGGGGGCGAGTGCTGACTCGGGGGGGCGAGTCCCGGGCATCGATGGACTTCCTGCGGAGTTCTACCAGCTCTTCTGGGGGGTTTTGGGGTCGGATTTCTGAAAAGTTTTTAAAGACTGTTTTCATCTGGGGACAATGCCAACAAGCTGCACACGGGCGGTTCTGACACTGCTGCCCAAAAAAGGGGACTTGGGGCTTCTGAAGAACTGGAGGCCTGTTTCACTCTGTCTGGACTACAAGATCATAGCAAAGTGCCTTGCTAACAGACTAAAAGGCTGTGTGGGGAGCATTGTGCACCGCAGCCAGACATACTGGGTACCTGGCCGGACTATTATGGACAACTTGTTTCTGATCAGGGACGTGATTGATCTGTCAAAGCTGCAGGGAGTAGATGTTGCTCTGTTTTCTGTGGATCAGGAGAAAGCCTTTGATAGGGTTGATCATGGCTACCTGTTTCAAACTCTTGCAGCTTTTGGGGTGGGCACTACGTTCACTAACTGGGTGAAGCTTCTCTACAAAGAGGCTGCAGTCATGCTAAATGTGTGGGGGGGGGCTTAGTCGCCCAGTGGGGGCCCATAGGCGGTTCAGGCAGGGGTGGGGGGGGGGGGGTGGGTGTCCATAGGGGGATCAGGCAGGGGTGCCCACTATCCGGGCTGCTCTCCACCGTGGCCA
>NC_140256.1:13737575-13740075 GCF_949987555.1 Borostomias antarcticus | reverse complement strand
ACTCTGCTCCCGTCCTCCGCCCTCTCTCTGGGGGTCTCAGACTCTGAGCTGCGTCGTGCAGATCGTTAAAGCGCTGATACAGAACGTCAGGAAGTGCATAAATGTGAGCTACAGAGCAATATCCTCCAACCTGCTGTCTTCACAGAGACGTTTGGATAAAAGATGTTCTTCATGGAGACGTGAATCAGAGCTCGCCTCTCAGAGCTACTTTTAATAAGAGAGAGGCAGCCTTTTCCTCCTTTTTCTTCATTTGAATCATCTTTTCTTTCCAGCGTTCTCCACAGGATGTCTCCTCCACCTGTCCCCTCACCTCTCCATCTCCCTTCCAACATTCCTCCAACGTTCCTTCAACATTCCTTCAACGTTCCTTCAATGTTCCTGCAACGTTCTCCCCCAGCGTCTCCCTCAGGCTCCCCCCTGACTGCATTTCTGTTTCATCTGTGTGTTGTATTCTAGTCCTTACAGTTCTCAGCTGGATAGAAGCCCAACAGCAAAAGAAAAACCCAATCTATCCAGGACCCAGTGTGGGCTGTTCATAACATAACTACTACTCTCAGTGGAAGTGAAATGAGTCGCATCGTTTGAGACCCGGTGCAGTCGGGGTGCTGTTCTAGTTTTCATCTCAGCCGGAGGACAGCGATGGCTGGGAGATGAGATCTGGCCACGTCAGACGCCGTCCTGGGGGATGACCAGGCCAGGGGAGGGGTCCTGGGGGATGACCAGGGGAGGGGAGGGGAGGGGTCCTGGGGGATGACCAGGGGAGGGGAGGGGAGGGGTCCTGAGGGATGACCAGGGGAGGGGAGGGGTCCTGAGGGATGACCAGGGGAGGGGAGGGGTCCTGGGGGATGACCAGGGGAGGGGAGGGGAGGGGTCCTGGGGGATGACCAGGCCAGGGGAGGGGAGGGGTCCTGGGGGATGACCAGGGGAGGGGAGGGGTCCTGGGGGATGACCAGGGGAGGGGAGGGGAGGGGAGGGGTCCTGGGGGATGACCAGGCCAGGGGAGGGGAGGGGTCCTGGGGGATGACCAGGGGAGGGGAGGGGTCCTGGGGGATGACCAGGGGAGGGGAGGGGTCCTGGGGGATGACCAGGCCAGGGGAGGGGAGGGGTCCTGGGGGATGACCAGGGGAGGGGAGGGGAGGGGTCCTGGGGGATGACCAGGCCAGGCCAGGGGAGGGGTCCTGGGGGATGACCAGGCCAGGGGAGGGGAGGGGTCCTGAGGGATGACCAGGGGAGGGGAGGGGTCCTGGGGGATGACCAGGGGAGGGGAGGGGAGGGGTCCTGGGGGATGACCAGGGGAGGGGAGGGGAGGGGTCCTGGGGGATGACCAGGCCAGGGGAGGGGAGGGGTCCTGGGGGATGACCAGGGGAGGGGAGGGGAGGGGTCCTGGGGGATGACCAGGCCAGGGGAGGGGTCCTGGGGGATGACCAGGCCAGGGGAGGGGAGGGGAGGGGTCCTGGGGGATGACCAGGCCAGGGGAGGGGAGGGGTCCTGGGGGATGACCAGGGGAGGGGAGGGGAGGGGTCCTGGGGGATGACCAGGCCCTGGTTGGCGGAAGAGCGCTCCATGTTTGGTGAACTTAGCTCCTCTTCTGTTGTAGTTTTTATCTCAGCCTTAGGACAATTGTTGGGAAATGAGATGTAGCCGCGTCAGTACTATACAGGATGTTATCAGAAATGTTGACATGAGATGCTGGAAGAATAGACGTTATATACAGTACAACCACAACTGTACCTGAGTTTGCTGCAGTGATAAATATAGCTCACATGCCCCTGGGTGTGTTTGTGGCCTTGTTGGTACACACCAGTAACCCCTGCCCTTTCCGTTGGTGTTGCCTAGGTCACCCCGGAGCAGCTGGTGCTGCTATTGGAGCTCCTGCTGGAAGAGGAGGAGCTAAGTGTGACGTCACTGCGTTCGCTGCAGAGAACCTACGACCTTCAGAACCAGGACGCTGAGGTGAGACCACACACACACACGAACAGATGCACGGACGCACACACGCACGGACGCACACACACGCACAAACGCACGGACGCACGCACGGACGCGCACACACGCACACACACACAGCTACAAACACACGCACACACATACACACACACGCACACACATACACACACACACACACACATACACACACTCTCACACATACTGTACACACACATACACACGCACCCACACACACACACACACACACACACACACACAAGCACACACACACACACACATACAGCACACACACACACAAATACTGCTCTCTCCCACAGTAAAGTGTTTTGTAGTAGATTCTAAATTCTTCCTTAGTAATGTTTTTACAGGCTTGACAGTATCAGCCAAACGCATTCCCTTCATGTTGTAACACAGCACAGATTCTTCAACGGAGCAATTATCAGCTTAGGCTTAATAGTGTTTGTGTGGGCAAAGTTATGCATTTATTGTATTTGTGTGTGTGTGTGTGTGTGTGCACGCTACACGCATAGGAGGGCTTATATGTGCTTTACTG
>NC_140256.1:13725075-13732575 GCF_949987555.1 Borostomias antarcticus | reverse complement strand
TACAAAGGATGTACAGGGATTTTTGATTATCCATTGCGTTCGCTCGTGACAGCCAATCAAAATTGGCAGAAAAGCTGCAAAACAGGAACAGGGATCATATCTCAGTAATGTTTTAATCCATCAAAACCACATTTGGCACACTCATCCGGGACATATCCATGACATCTGTCACCAAGCCTCATGTTGACATCTAGTGCACTCTAGCGCCACCAGCGTGTCAAAGTTGGAGTTGCGTTTATGCCAGTAACTTTTGAACTGTATGTCTAATCTTCAAAATTATGGTAGCAATGGATTCCCTGGCTCATGCTGAGTTCAAAACACCCCATGGTTTCATTATTACTTCATTTGTTTGATTGCAGAATGAAAGGAACACTTTTTGTCTTCTGCACAATTTCACCAGTTTCAGAGTGGTGAAAGGCGCATTTTGGAAAAAGTCACACATTTTCTAAACTGCCATCCCTCTTCCAATTCTCACAGCTCATACACATTTTATATATCAAAACGTTCACACGACTCTTGGGATTCATAAAATCAAAAAAGCTAAGCTCTTCGATGTATATTTTTCACTCTGTGACAGTTCGAATAATGACCCCCCCCCCTCCATTGAAATCAATGGAGCCACACTCTAGAAAATCTCTCTTCGCTCTAGAATCTCTAACTGTTTCTAACTCTTCACCTCTCCTACACTTCTGAAGACCGAAGGACATTTTATACATGGAAATGTTCGCGTGATTGTCTGGATTCTGAAGAAGTAAATAGTTGAGCTATGCTATGTATACTTTTCGCTGTGTGCCAATTTAAACAAAGACACCCCCCCCTCTCACTCTACCGAGAGGAAGCAACCCTACCAGGTGACATTAATTAAGTGCTCAGGACTCAGCTGACATTATCCACTCAAATCTGCGACGCACTTTGTAAGATCCGTCGTGGCATAGCGGGTAGCGCGTCAGTCTCGCAAGCAGCGAGTTCAGGGTTCGATTCCCGTTCATTGAAAGTGCATTCTTATAATTATTGTAATTATGCTGCTGTGGAAGTCAATGGCAGACAACAGAATCATTGTCGGTCGCTCCTGCCAGTTAAAAGTTGTGAAATTTGGCTCACAGACCAGGGACTCGTGTGCCTATTGTTTAGAGTAAGTAATATGTGTGTATTACAAATGTTTGCCATGTGGGGGAGGCATCTTACAGTACGGTACATCATATTCATGGGTTTTGTTGTAGAGACGATTATCCAGACAAGCACATACAGTAGAGACAATCACATAGACAAGCTCATACAGTAAAGATAATCACATAGACAATTGCATACAGTAGAGAAAATCAGACGGAAGCACATACAGTAGACAATCACAGACATACAGTACAGCAGAGAACATAACATACAATAGACACAATTACATAGACACAAGCACATACAGTACAGACAATCACATATAGTACAATAATGCGGTCCTCTTGTGTAAAATGCAGCAGACGGAACTTGGTTGCGTATTGTTTGCCATGTTCATGGCCGTGTACAAATAGTCAAAGTGGGTAAAGGAAATGCAGTGAGTGGGTGTAGACTTCTGTGGAGTAGGGGAAGGTTTTGAAGATTCAATGGAGTCTAGTTTGTCTGAATGGGAAGGTACAAGTGAAGAAGTGAAGAACACTGGCCAGACTCCTGTTTACCTTCATTGCTATCAGAAGGTAGGCCGTCTTTCGCTGGTGCAGCAAGAAATTCCACTCTAGGCTCCCATTTTGTAGTGTTCACTGACAACAACATTCTCGCAAACTTACAGGAGGTGAACCTGAGAAGCTTGGAGCAACAGTGGGCAGCCAGACTCTACAACTACCACTTCAACATCAAGTTCCAGCCTGACAAAACCAATGTTAATGCTGATGCCCTATCTCGTGTACCTGTGGATGGAGGAGAGGATGGTGAAGAGGAGGAGATCCTGGCCCTGAAGACTTTTCTCACCGGGGTGGAAAACCCATGCCCAGAAATGCTTAACTCTCCTGTCCAAGTTGACCTAGAAGAAGTGCAGCTGGGCCGAACCCCCTGGAGAATGGAAGGACGCCCAGCAAAAAAGATGACATGATTCGCCACATGCTGTTATCCTTGCAGACAGGGAAACCGCCCAGTGCAACAGAAAGGATCGCCCTGCAACGTGACACTCGGCAGATCCTCAAGGAGAGATAGAGGCTGACTCTGAGGGAGGGAGTCTTGCATCAGTGTGTGAGGGACCCCAACACCGCAAACTCCATCTTTCAGCTGGTCCTCCCTACAGCCTTGAAAGAGAAGGTGTGGCAGAATTTCCACGAACGGGCTGGCCACACAGGTGTGGGAAAGACTTTAGCTCTCATCCGCTGCCCACGAGTGTTGAGTATTAGACAAGCCTACTTTTCTTGTTTTATTGAGCTGAATGATTTTCATAGTTTGCAGTGGTTGAAGTTTGCAGTGGTTATAACGTTTGCTGTGTTTACCAAGTCTGCAGTGTAGTTGCAGTCCGACAAACATATCTCTAAAGCCTTCGAAACATCAGTCGTATTTGCTTCATCTTTCGCGTGGTCAGCTTGGCCCCCACAACGCTGCTTGCAGCTTTAATTATTATTATTATTCTCCATCTTCCACTGAAGTCTAACTTCCCATGTACAAAAAATCACCAAAATTTGCACATAGCTCCAGTACTATACCCAAAGTCCTCAACCTGCATTGTAGGTCAATAAAGCTGAAGGTGGCGCTACAGCAACAGTCTAAAGTTTTAAACTTTAAAAAATCATAACAAATCAGCCATAGGTGCCATCACTGTAAAACCACCACGTGAATGTAGTTCCAAGTGAGACAAAACTTTCATACACTCTGACCTTGCAGGAATTTTGATTATTATTATTATTCTCCATCTTCCACTGAAGTCTAACTTCCCGTGGACAAAAAATCACCAAAATTGACACATAGCTCCAGTACTATACCTTAAGTCCTCAACCTGCATTGTAGGTCAATAAACCTGAAGGTGGCGCTACAGCAACAGTCTAAAGTTTAAAATTTAAAAAAATCATAACAAATCAGCCATAGGTGCTATCACTGTAAAACCACCACGTGAATGTAGTCCCAAGTGAGACAAAACTTTCATACGCTTTGACCTTGCAGGAATTTTGAAGTCCATCACTCTGATTTCTTCATAAACTGTAAAACCTATCAAACCTATCTCCTCCCACATTTTTAGTTCAATTGACACCAAAATTGATCTCCTGTATCTTCAGACTGTCCTTACCAAACGATCCTCACAGATTTTTGAAATATGAAAAATTGAGCCCACAGCACATCAAAAAGTTTTACTGTTAACAGTTCTGTATATAGTTCCTATTAATTCTCGCCAAATCAATGTCTGATCATCCTCATAAAAAGTGACAACATTGGCCACATATCCAAGATGTAGTATGATTTTTTTCAGAATTTTATCTCAAAAATTGAATTTTTCAAAATATGTTTAATTCTTTCCTCTGAAACCAACACTTCATACAGAGAAAACTAAGTTACCCACAATCCAACGCAAGCTCCACGGATCTGAGACATCGCTGTTGGCAACCCTACCCAACCCCCGCCGAGGATAACAATGACTAAATCGATTGATTGGCAACTGACTGAGTACACAGCTGCTGAAGTTAATGTTCAATTATGAAGAAAAGCAAACAAAACCTGTACAAATTTATAAACATATCTCATCCCACATTTTTCAATCAATTAACACCAAACTTGCTACACTGGATCTTCAGACTGAATTTCACAAACTCATTGACCAGATTGTTGAATTATCAAAATCGAGCTTACAACGCATCAAAATGTTTTACAAATGTTTTACGATACGAATGTACAAAATGAACATTGGAATGTCAACTTTCTTGTTGTCCTATTCTCTCGCTTATTGCTCCTAAACTTGTCGGAAATTGCCTGGCCCCGCCTCATCGCTGCGAAGCAGCTTTAATTTTCTTTTTCTTTTTTCATTTTCATCATTTTATTTTTTATTTTTTACAGATTATTAAAGTGTAAATTGAAAGCTTTCAGATGATGTGCTATGCATTGAAATCTGCAAATATTTGAAGAAGATATGCTTCTGTGAATGTTGATATGAATTCACTAAGCAGAGAAAAAGGGCTTCAAAGTTTCAGAGCTGTTCACACTTCTCACAGCCAGGTAATGGGTGTGAACAGAAGCTGGTTAACCCCACCCCCAACCACTCCCCCACTCGACTAGCTGTCATTATCTGTCAGTGGTGGTCTGATGGCCTTTTCAATTAGCCTGGTATGACCAATTCGATCTAGCGAGCTCACTGCTTCGCTCCGCAATATTGATCTGTTCTCGCTCCATAGAGAGCGATTATGTGGGAGGGGGTACTTGCCTTGACAGACAAACACCTTCAGCCAATCAGTGTTCAGCAAACCTTTGCCAAATCCAGTCAGAAGAACGGCAAACACGTCTTTTCCACTGAGAAACTCCGCTGGTGCATACTCTTGTTCTTGTTTAAGTGTTGTGATTAAGTCTATTTCTGCAATAACTGCACTTATAGCTGTGTTTATTCTTCTAATGTTAACGTTACCACTCGTTGCTTCGGGAGCCGCCATGTTTGTTTAGCGAGCGGCAGGGACACGAACCAATCAGGGGCTGCTTTCCACTGTGGGGCGGGACAGGAAATCTGGATTTTGGCATAATGGAGGAGGCGAAGGCCAGACCGTTCTGCGTTAGTAAAACAGAATGTGAGCTCGCGAGAACGGGATGGTTGTACCAGGCTACTTTTCAATGGCAATAATGTTGGCTGGTAAGCATACTAAAAAGTAATACATTAAATTGACTAAAGGCAGCGTTCATATTCCAATTTACATGGTTATGTATGCACAATGACCATGTATTATTATATGAATAGTTCCAAAATGACAAACCATGATTCTACCAACAGTCAATCCATTTTTTACTGGCTGTTCTGTCTGAAACTGTAGAGCAACGGGGGTAGCTGGAAAGATGAATGTCAATAAACAATCAAATAGGACGTTTCTATCGTCCAGACGATGGGGCCTGGGACTGTTGAAAGCAAGCTGGAGGGTTGGCTATTATAATAGATAAGCCTATTATGAATATATAAGATGAAATTGAAGATTCATTTTTTGTTTTTTTTGTCACACAGGTTACATGATTTAAAAAAATGCAAACAGAAGTAGTAAAAGGTACAAAAAATGGCAATAGTAAGCATAGCAAACAGGGACATTGGAATTCTTGTCCTAGGTAAGCAGTTAGACATTTAAAGGCAATTTACTGGCAAACTAGCATTCTATCAGTACCATCGTCATCCACTTATCCCATCCGATCATGAATGGCTGTGACTGTGTCCATGATATAGGCAGTGCAATCAATTAACATTTCAAGTATACAGTAGTGCAGAGTCAGTTCTGTTCAGTACTGTAAATTCTTATTGTCGATCATACAGGCAACCTTTCTCAATGACTTGAGAACTCTAGAACTCACAAGTGCATCTCCTTTCTAAAACAAGTGACTAAGAGCATAATCTAGTGCTGAAGGCAAAGTGCAAGAATAGCAATCTCAAATACAAAAGGTGTAAGGGAGGATTGTTGTAGTACTTCTTGAAGAGATGAGTTTTGAGCCTGCGACGAAAGATGAGCAGTGACTCTGCTGTCCTGACGTCAGTGGGCAGTTCGTTCCACCACTGCGGGGCCAGTACAGAGAAGAACTGTGGCCGTGTCGATCGACCACAGGGGCCTCGGAGTGACGGGGCAACCAGTCGCCCCGAGGTAGCAGAGCGTAGCAGTAAGGGGGGGGGGGGGTGTAGAGTTTGACAATGGCCTGGAGGTAGGAGGGAGCTGTTCCTTTCATTTCCCTGTAGGCTAGTGCCAGAGTTTTAAACTGGATGCGAGCCGTTACAGGGAGCCAGTGTAGGGAACGGAGGAGGGAAGTTGTGTGTGAGAACTTGGGGTGGTTGTACACCAGGCGAGCAGCAGCTTTCTGGACAAGCTCCAGGGGTTTAATGATTGACGCCGGGTCCCCAGCAAGGAGGGAGTTGCAGTAGTCCAGGTGGGAGATGACCAGGGCCTGGATGAGCACCTGCACCGTTTCATCAGTGAGGAAAGGGTGAATCCTCCTGATGTTGTAGAGCAGGAATCTACAGGAGCGTGTGATGGATGTGATATGTGCGGAGAACGACAATTGGTCGTCCAGGGTCACACCCAGATTCCTCGCAATCCAAGTCGGTGTCACCACAGTGTCTTCAATGGTGATGGCCAGATTGCGGTGTGGGCAGCCCTTCCCCTGGAGGAACAGCAGCTCAGTCTTGTCCAAGTTAAGCTTGAGGTGATGTGTTGTCATCCAATCCAAGATGTGGATATGTGGGAGATGTGGGCAATGTGGAGATGTGGAGATGTGTCGTCCCATCAGAGATGTGGAGATATGTCGTCCCATCAGAGATGTGGAGATATGTCGTCCCATCAGAGGCCAAATCAGCCTCCCCGCACAGTCCCCTATCTACAGCCCACAAATCCAAGAGTCTTCCAGCTGGTGTCCAAGAGAACTGGTGTCCAAGAGAACTGGTGTCCAAGAGGACTGGTGTCCAAGAGGACTGGTGTCCACGAACATGGTTGTTTTCTTCCCCCAGATGTTCTGGCCACAGCGAGAGCTTCCGGGTTCTCCAATGAAATCTTAGCGTATCACAACGCAGCCGGTAGCAGTCGTTGGCGGTACTACCGCAGTAGTGGCCGTACGAAACCCCCGCGCCTGGTCGCTTCCCCGATCGCTTCTCTCTAGGGAGCCACTCCCCCGGACGCCTCTTCACGCTCAGCGTGGGGCTTCCCCGTGCCCCGACCGATGCACATGAAAAACCACAAGCCTAGGCAGACGTGCGGAGACTCCTCCCGGGCCGCACGGCGATGACGAAGACGCTAGGTTCCGTGCGACGGGAGTGTGTGTTCGGTACAGACGGAGGGTTGCCCTCCGCTGTTACCATTCGCAGGGGAAATTGTGTGGATCAGCGTTCGGCGTGCGTGTGTGTGTATGTGTGGTGGTGGTGTGGTAGTGGGGCTGTGTGCAATTGCTTGTGCGTGTGTGTGTGTGTGTGTGTGTGTGTGTGTGTGTGTGTGTGTGTATCTGCTTGTATTTTGTGTGTCTGCCTCTATGTGCGTGCCGCCATAAATTGAGGAATGTCCTGTGAAACTGCCTGTGTCTCTGTCAGAGAGAGGGCCTGGAGGAGGGGGTACAGGGGGTTAGAGAAAGGTTGGGGGGGGGTTGGTACAGAGGGGGGGTAGAGGGGGTTAGAGAAAGGTTGGGGGGGGGGTTGGTACAGAGGGGGGTAGAGGGGGTTAGAGAAAGGTTTGGGGGGCGGGGGGTTGGTACAGAGGGGGGGTAGAGGGGGTTAGAGAAAGATTGGGGGGGGGGGGTTGGTACAGAGGGGGGTAGAGGGGGTTAGAGAAAGGTTGGGGGGGGGGGGGTTGGTACAGAGGGGGGTAGAGGGGGTTAGAGAAAGGT
>NC_140256.1:13705075-13720075 GCF_949987555.1 Borostomias antarcticus | reverse complement strand
AATCGCTATTCACAATGTAGCCTAGTTGTGACTGAATTTCATTGTTAGCCTAACTTAACAGCATTTTAACGTTCCAGTAAATTACTTGTAGGCTACGGTGAATCTAATCTAATCATTATAACTTGGGTAAACGATGATTGACAGTTGATTCCATGTCCCGTGTAAGAAGTCTGGAAAACAAACCATTAGCAATTTTTCTGCATTTTCCCTGCTCCTCTGATATGAGTGCATTTCTATGGGCAGGACTAAGTTAACAGCCGATGTGTAAACATGCTTCAATTGATTAATCTGTTTTATTCTGTCCTGCAATTTGGTCAGATTTGTCACTATAATAATAGTAATCATACTGTAACATCCCAGGGACTCCACAGAAAATCAGGTAACTAATAAAATTCTGATTGAAGATGTAGCGAGTGGTGTCCCATTTCTTAGGTAAAGATTTCAACCCCTATCCCTTGTGGCTCCGTTCTGAAGGGCCACTACCCAGTCGAGGGCACTCCAAAACTAGGGGCTAGGGCTAAGGGGGGGTATTGGGATTGGGCCAAAATCCAAACCCAACATTGGCTTTGACACACCTTGGATTTCTGACTGTCTGACTATAAGGGCTCTGCAGAGATTCCAGATGGGACCTGGCCCTCTCCAGATGGCTGCCCACCCAAGTGATTATGTCTGAGTGATGTACAGTTTGAAATGCCAATTCTGCCTGCCCACACCGACCCCAACATATTCTCTTAGAGCCGCCGTGTCTCTGTCTGTCCAGCGAGTATGAGGTCACTATGAGGTCACTTCTGTTTGGCCCCGCCCAGTGGAAGAGCCTGCGCCGATGGGTGCTGGTTGCCAAGGTGACGCTAAATACTTGTCCATCAAGCAGAGTGACGTACAGTCCCTTCCAGCAGGACCACCGAGCAAATCCTTTATCACACACACACACACATGTAGACCCCCCCCCATACACACACGCACAGACACACACACACAAACACACAAACACACGTAGACACACACGCACACATACACATAGAGCCCCCCCCACACACACACACACACACACATGTAGACACTCCCCCCCCCCACACACACACAAACACACGTAGACACACACACGCACACACAAGTAGACCCCCCCCACACACACACACACACACAAACACACAAACACACACACACACATACACTGGAGCAGCTTTGGTGAGACATGGAAGCCAGTGTATGTGTATTATAGGTTAATGGGGCAATCAAAGTGTACTAAACTAAACTAAAATCGAACTAATCTAAAATTAAAGGCCATTTAGTTGACTGAAATCTCCCACTATTTTCTTTATTTTGACAATAGCTACCTGTAGACTAAATAATTATTCAAATGATAAATGTGAGTAACTAAGACTTCATGATATTTTTGTGATATTGACTAAGGCTAGACGAAATCTAAAAGATTTCACAAAAATCAACACTGAGTCACTAACACATGCACGCACACACACACACACACACACACACACACACACACACACACACACACACACACACACACACACACACACCAAAGTCTGTGTGCCTGATGTCTGTGTATGGAGAATAGAACAGAATAAACAATCCATTCGAAGTTATACAATCTTTTCCCATGCTCTGACCTTCTGAAGGGCTCTTACTCAACGCTGTGAGTAGCCATTCAATCAGCCAGCCAACCAGCCAGCCAGCCAATCAATCAGCCATTCAGCCAACCAGCCAGCCAGCCATTCAATCAGCCAATCAGCCAGCCAGCCAGCCATTCAATCAGCCAATCAGCCAACCAGCCAGCCAGCCATTCAATCAGCCAATCAGCCAACCAGACATTCAATCAGCCAATCAGCCAACCAGCCAGCCATTCAATCAGTCAGTCAGTCAGTCAGTCAGTCAGTCAGTCAGTCAGTCAGTCAGTCAGCCAGCCAGCCAGCCAGCCAGCCAGCCAGTCAGTCAGTCAGTCAGTCAGTCAGTCAGTCCAAGCACAGTGAACCTAGGCAGACTACACCAAACGGAGCAGAAGAGCTGGCGACAAGAACAACAGCCTTAGAGAGCTTGACCTCTTTCCCCTTGTGTTTTCAGAGGAGGAGAGGAAGGGCTGGTCTCCCCTGCCTCGTCCCCTCCCGGTACATGCCTCTGGAATCCCTCCTGATCCCCTTAATGAGGGGCATATCGCCGGTGTAGCCGAGCATAGCGGACAGGGAGAGGAGGAGGAGGAGGAGAGTTTAAGCGGAGGAGGGAGCGAGAGTCAGGGAGAAGTAGAGTGGGAGCGAGAGAGGGAGGGAGGGAGGGAGAGAGAGAGAGAGAGAGAGGAATCTGCAGGTCAGGACTTTCATGTCAGGGTCCTCTGGCGTCCAGGTGTGATGATGCTGGTGGGGAGAGGGGAGGAGAACGAGATAGAGAGAGAGAGAGAGAGAGAGGAGAGAGAGTCTGAGAGAGAGAGAGTCCTGATCTTTCATGTTGTTGTTTTTTAGGTGGAGCAGGGGGAGTTAGAGGGCGAGAGGAGGTGAGAGAGAGAGGGAGTAGAGAGAGAGGGAGGGAGGAGAGAGGGAGGGAGTAGAGAGAGAGGGAGCGAGGGAGTAGAGAGAGAGAGAGGGAGGGAGGAGAGAGAGGGAGTAGAGAGAGAGAGGGAGGGAGGAGAGAGAGAGAGGGAGGGAGAGAGAGAGAGAAAGGATCTTTCATGTTGGGGCTGTGTGGGTTCCTGGCGTGCTGATTTGGGACTTGAGATAAAATCACATTGCCAGGGATTACCACCCAGCCCCCGCCCAGCCGGCTGCCATGACGACCAGGGGCACCAGCCTGCACCCGCCTGTCAGAGACCAACGTTAAAGAAGACATGATGGGAGAGTGTGTTGGGGGATAATGTTCCCTGTAGCGTGCAGGCCGGGTGACCTCTCTCCAGCCAGGCGCAGAGCTTAGCTGATTGGTGAACAGTGATTGATCTCCTCTTTGTTCACAGTGGCTAAGTTCTGCACCTGAGGAGGGCATGATGGCGCACAGAACGAGACAAAGAACGACGGGGGAGAGAGAGAGAGAGAGAGAGAGAGAGAGAGAGAGAGAGAGAGAGACCTCATTTGGGGTCCTGCTACTGTAGTCTCAGTGTCTTACTCATGTGAAAGTGTAACACTGATTATCCTGTGTGTGTGTGAGAGGAGAAGCCTTTAGCATGCTAGGGGAATGCCTACCCCCTGGCTCTGCTTGTCTGTGAGAAACCCAGTTCGCGTCTCATGGTCTCTGGTTTCTATCCGTCTGTCTTTTTCTTTCTCTCCCTCTGTCCCTCTCTCTCTCCATGTCTCTCTCTCCCTCCCTGTCCCTCTCTCTCCCTCTGTCCCTCTCTCTTTCTCTCTCCCTCTGTCCCTCTCTCTCTCCCTCCCTCTGTCCCTCTCTCTCTCCCTTTCTCTCTCTCTCTCCCTCTCTTTCTCTCTGTCCCTCCCTCCCTGATGGGGCTGGTTGGTGATGAGAGCCGGGTCCTCATGCTGAGGAGAACCGTCTAACAGACTGGTGGTTCCGCACTGATGTCAGGGACTCTCCGGGTGCTGGGCTGCTCCTCTTCCTCCTCCTCTGCATCTTCATCACTGTCGTTATCACCATCATCATCATCATCATTATTCTCCCTGTTTTGACGGCCAGTCATCGGATAAACAGTCCTGCCTCTTGCATGCAAGGTCCTGGTGTTCTCAGGGTTCAGAATCAACATTTTTCAGTGGTGACACCAGTGCTACCGACCTTTTTACCATTAGAAATACAAATAACAACATAGACCTAATGAATTTCTACTGGCACCAATGCAACCCATTCAAATTTTATATCGCATTACTCCAAAGGTTTTGAACCCTGGTTCTGTGTTCCATCCCCGTGTTGCTGGACTGCCTAGGGGTTCATACAGGGTACAGTAGCCTACTGGATGGTACTTTCTCAATTTCGGAAGCACTTCGCTTAAAAAAAAGATGCAATTTCTGCAAATCCTTCTTTATTAATTGACAAACAGCATAGTGCCTCAAGCTCTGCTTTCTAACACTTTTAATTCTAGATAATTTGCTTGACAAACGACACAGTGCCACAAACTCTGCTTTCTATCACTTCTAATTATAGGATAATGCGTGTTCTGTTCTCCCTCACTGATGAGTTCAACAGTCAGCTAAACCCTTTCACACATCCAACCCCCAAAGAACAGGCGGGATTTTCTTTTGGTGGGTTTAATATACAAAAGTGTAACTGCAAAGACAGAAACAAATGGCGTCTGTCACAATAAGCATGGAATAGCTACAAATAAACAAACATACACATCCAGGTAAGTAAATATACAGTACAGGTACATTATGAAATGTTGCATGTAACTTAACTAATTTAACAGAAGACAGCTTAAGCTACCATTGTATTGAGGTTAGCAAGCTAACAAATAACATAGGCTACGGCGGTACCGGCAATAGGCTCTTTGCACAAGCTCCACTACTTCCTGACATTCTACAGGCATATATTTCCTGTCCAATACCATTGGATGGAAGTGATTAAGGTGCCGCACACCTGATCACTTCCATCCAATAGTATAGGACAAGAAATAAGGATGCCTGTAGAATTTGAGGAAGTAGTGGAGCTTGTGCAAAGAGCCTATAGCAACTTGAGCTAGCTGACAAGGTAGCATACTACTGCAATAACGTTAACGCATCAAATTCCAGACAAATCATGTTGTCACTACAAAGGTAAGTAAGAGTTAGTTAGAACTTATATTACTTACAGATGGTTCCACAAATAGGGAAGATAAACAAAATATTGTGTTTGACAAGGATTGCTAAGAGCGAACAAACTATTTTCTGACACTTCTCTTGACGTGAAAGAGGAAGTAAACCAGGACGAGACGAAACTTCAAAATAAAAGTCAATTTTCTGCAGTACTCATACTGCTGTAGTAAAGCACATATCTATTAAGTTCCAACACACTCCCCGCCATGACAAGACAAGAGTACCACTTCTGAGGTAGGTCTAAAGAAGATCTTCGAGTTTTGATGACGGGTGACTTTAATTTCTACTTTCCTGACCAAGCCGTCCTGGCTGGCAAGTGCCTTCAGGATGATGCCCATTGGCCATTCGTTCCATTTTGCCTGGTTATCTTTCATTAGCACAATATCTCCGACTTTGAGGTTTGGCTTCTTGTTGTGCCATTTCTGACGACTGCAGCGTATTGAGATAGTCTTGCGCCATCTCGCCCAGAATGTTTCTGCCAGTACTTGGACTCTTTTCCACTGGTGTTTGAACATATTTGTCTCCCTTTGTGAAGTCACCTGGAGGAGATGGAGACACACCAATCTTTTGTGTTAAGAGTAAGGGTGTTAAGATGAGAGGCGCCATGGACCAAAAACATCAAGTCCCACGTAGGAGAATGGGGGATCTGTTTTCAGACGCTCCGCAGGTAGGTCAGCCATCTGTTGATGTTCTATTTTGCTTCGCAGCCGCCTGCAGGTTACACATCTGTGAATGACTCTGTTGATGGATCTCGCACCTACTATCCACAAACCACCGGCTCGGATTGCACCTTCAGTAAGATGTCTTCCTTGGTGTTTCACACCTTCATGATGGTGGCGGATGAGCAGTGTGGTGATGTGATTCTGACCTGGAATAAAGAGTGGGTTTGTTTCATTTTCCTGAAGTTTGGACTGACTGATCCATCCTACTCGCAGTAAACCTTTGCTGTCCAGAAACGGATGAAGTTTACGAAGCGGGCTATTGTTGGGCAAATCTTGCTTCCTTTGGATACACTTGATCTCTTCAGAGTAAGCTTCGTATTGCACACATCTGATCACAATCTGCACTGCTTGTGTGAGTTCTTTCTCTATGAGGCCTTTTTTTGCAGATGTGCCAACCGCCACAACCACTTGTCCTCTTTGGGCTGGGGAAAGCTTTGGCTGATGTGGAGAAGGCGCGCTGTTGCTCTGGTAAGAGAACTCCACCATGAAAAACGTTTAAACCACTTGGAACCCAACTGATTCTCCATGACCTTGGTAGACAAAGTGGTCACCTTTGTACAAATCTCTTTGTCCAACTCTGGAGTGATGATGAAATGAAAGTTTGCCTTCACATGGTAAATTCCCAGGCTGGAGAAGGAAAGCTGGACCAGACAGCCAGGTAGTACTTGAGAGATGGCCTGCTGGTACGGATCGTGAGCCATGATCAGCTGGGTTGTGTTCTGTTGGTACGTAGTACCACTGGTCAGGCCGTGTTGATTGTCTAATACGCTGTACACGATTGCTACTGTAACATACACATAGAATCTTTGTGTTTCGTTGTGGAGATAGCCTAACACCACTTTAGTGGCAGTGAAGAATATGATGCCATCCAGTTTCTAGTCTAGCTCTTCCATGATGAGATCAGCCGTTTCTACAGCTAACACGGCAGCGCACAGTTCCAATCTGGGGATGGTAAGTTTAGCTGATGGGGCAAGCTTGGTCTTGCCTAGGATGAAGCTAACCTCACTCTTCATTTCACTCCATCTTCATGTGCGGTCCTCAGGTAAGCGACTGCAGCTATGGCTCGAACTGATGCATCTGCGAAGACGAAGAGCTCCACGCTTTGGGCTTCGGAGGTAGAGAAGGATGCATAGGAGTGAGGAACATGTAGTTCTTTGAGTTCCTGCAATGACTCATGCCATCTTCTCCAATCCACATACATATCCTCCGGGAGGGTGGCTGTCCCAATCTGGGTCTTGGCAAGAGAGCTTTCTCAGCAGCTGTCTTTCATCGATTGTCACTGGAGCTAGGAATCCTAACGGGTCGAACAAGCTGTTCACTGTGGACAGCACTCCTCGTCAAGTGAAGGGCTTCTTGCTCTCAGGAACTTTGAACATGAATGTATCCGCCATGATGTTCCAGCTCACACCCAGGCTGCGTTGAACCGGAAGATCATCTACTGAAAGATCCAGATCTTTTATGTCTTTAGCCCTATCTTTGGCTGGGAAGGCATCCATCACTTTAGTCCGGTTAGAAGCTATCTTGTGAAGCTTGATGTTAGACAGTGAGAGCATGTTACAGGCTCTGTGTAACATGTCGATGGCTTCCTCTTCTGTGGGAATGGACTTCAGCGCATCATCCACATAGAAGTGTCAGATTTCTTGTCCAGAGTACGTTTGAGTGACATCAATCGTACAATCAATCAACCTCTGTTATTTGGGAGATGTCTGGGTGTGCGGAACAGCAGAGGAGCAGTCCAGCTGTTAGTATCATCCTTGACAAACTTTCCTTCCACCATCTCTAGGAAGGTTGTGTCTTCCATAGAGGGTGCGAGTTGGTTGTCCTGGTTGGTTCTGAAGAAGACATTTTCTCCAATGTTTTCTTCGGTGAGTTTCACTGTCTTTCCTGATGTGTGGGGCCACAGAGGGGTGTCTTGTTTGCTTTTGGCGCTGTAGTTTTCCGTAACTCTGACCAGGTTATCACATGGTGTCAGGTAGCTTGGACACCCATTTTCCAAGATGCATGTTTTAAGAGTGCTCACTTCACGTGGCATATAGGCAGAACCACTAGATTCTGCTCTTAGTCACTTGTTTTAGAAGGAAGATGCACTTGTGAGTTCTGGCAAGTAGTAGTACATTGGCTCTTCCTACGTTAAATGCAATTATTGTTAGTCGCTTTGGATAAAAGCGCCTGCTAAATGACTGTAATGTAATGTAACCAAGGCACACATCACCTATGATTACCCACCCTAGATCCAACTTCTGTGCGTAGGGCGCATTGTGAGGACCATTAAACTGTCTGCGTACCCTGTGGACCCGCAAGATGTCTCGTCCCAACAGGAGCAGTATCTGTGCATCGGGATCGACAGGTGGTATTTTGTCTGTGATAGATCTCAAGTGGCTGTGGTGAAGTGTAACTTCAGGTGTGGGAATTTCTGCTGGTAGCTTCCCCGACCCCGTCCTGGATGAGTCCTTTGAGAGGCCCGACGCCGTCCTGGATGAGGCCTTTGAGAGGCCTGAGGCCGTCCTGGATGAGTCCTTTGAGAGGCCCGAGGCCGTCCTGGATGAGGCCTTTGAGAGGCCTGACGGTGGCGTGAGGCTCCACACTCAGGGAGATCGTGTTCAGTCAACATGAGGACGGTGACTCAACCAGGAAGCACCTGACAAAGGATTTAACTTAGCTGCTGGCCTGTATCGTAGCCACATACTGTACAGACCTAGCACTGATGTCTTTTAAATCAATAATATTCATATGCAATTTAATATGACTGTAGTTGTGCAATAGCTCGAGTGCAGACAAAAAAAAGGTGTTTCTTGTTGGTGAGCTGGTCTCCTGGTTGTCAAATGGATGTGAACAGAAGTGTGTTTCTCAGGGTGATTCCTCCTGTGGTTCAGTCCACACCTGCACAGGGGATGAGATCTGACAGGGGATGAGATGACAGCTGAGTCCCGTCCCCTGAAGGAAGGGTTCAGTCTTCCAACTTTCACTTTCCTTTCTCTGATAGATGGCGTTTCCTGTTTCTGTTTAGCTGAGATCTGGCAGTTTGTGTCCATAATGGACAAATAAACAGGTTGGGCTGTGGAAGGCTCTGAATTGAGGTTCGTATTTTGAGTATTCTGTCGGCGGTAACACTATCCATTGTAAGCCTTTAGAAACTAGATGATTAACTAACTATTAAGAATTAGTTTTGTGAACAGTTATACAGGGTCAATAAATGGTTCTCCAGTATGGGGTTGATGTATGGATCAAACTCAGCACTCAGGGGGAGCCTGACACCAGAACCTCATCCAGACATCTCAGTGCCTCAATTTAGGATGATTTAGGTTTTATTTACTGATTGTTAGCTGGTAATAGTTCAAATTCAATTACCCAGAATTTTTTTTATGGCTAATAAAATTAAAATCCTCTACAGTAGTGTTTGTATGTAGGCTACCATACTGAACAAACATAATTGGTACTGTCATCTAGTGTTTCTATGTACTGTACCATACTACTCTTCTGTTGTCAGTCAGACACACGTCAGGAAAATAGGATGAAAACTATGAATTGTTTTTGCATGTGCAGGTTCCAGGTTAGATAGGGAGACCACAGATACCAATCTACTACGTCAGACAGACCGAACCCGGGGGAATCAGGCTACAGTTAAATGAAGTCACTGTTGATCACATCAGCGAAAGTCAAGAGAGTCCTGACTGCCCTGATCCTGTGCTGAGCGCTGGCCAGGGTGGAGGGTCCTGACTGCCCTGATCCTGGGCTGAGCGCTGGCCAGGGTGGAGGAGCATCTCTCGTCTGAGACGGACAGAGCTGGGAGGACGCTGGGCCGATGACCCCGACGCTGGTGCTGCTCTGCTAATGACAGGGTCTCTGAGAACCGCCCGGGGACTAGCGTGCTCCCCTAACTCAGCCTCCTCGCCAGCCTCTAGTTTCCGTTGGCTTGCAGGTCCATTTGATTTTATGATGGAGGAAGGCTTGGGGCGGGTCGAAGGGCTCGGCTATGGAATGCTCTGAATTCAGACTGATATGAGTTTCCTGATCCGGCAGCTTATTGAAAGCTGATAAAACATTATTGGTGTAATTTTGAGATTCTACCTACTGTACTGCACAGTACTATAATTTAGTAATTCAGCGGCTCGACTCGGCAGGCAAGGGCGTCACCCAGCCCGCTGCTCTCCCAGACAAGATGGCGTCTAAGCGAGGACAGATGTGTGAATTAGAGATGAGGGCCTGCCAGCGGAGGACTATATTTAGGGGGCTGCTCGAAGAGTAATGGCTATCAAAGGCCTGGAAGAGAGAGAGGAATTACCGTCAGAGCCTGTATCTAAAAGGTGATTTATCACAGTCTAATGGGAGGGAAATGGCCCTGCGCACATCAAAGCACAAAGCAACTTCTACTCTTAAAAAAAAAACATGGGAAAGCAACTTTTCTCACTTTAATCCCATAAGTAAACCTAACTCCTTTCTTCCTCTTGTATGTCATACTGTTTGTGTTGAGTGACCACCCCTGGTTTTCTGGGGGCTGACTGACTGTTTTTCCAGTCAGGCGCCGCAGAAGTTTCCGTTTATACAGCGTTAGTGAGCATTAGCCGGTGGAATGAGCGGGTGAGAAGTCATGGTGTATTGAGTTCCGACGGTACAAACACCAACTGCTTATAACCTTGCTTGTCTATAAAAATGGCTGCCTCTGCTTAGGGGTTTCACAGATCCAGGTGTGTGACTGTGGGTGGTACATCCACTCAACCGTCTCAAGACAGAAGCGTCCCGGTTGGTCCTGCAGGTCTGCCGGTGGTGTCGCTACCAGAGAGGCGTGTTGTGACAGGGCGGAGCAGAGAGGACAGGGGCGTGGCCTCCTGTGCCTACTGAGCTGATAACAGTATAACTCAACCACTGGCTCAGTTCAGCAGGAACAGGAGTCCGGCCCACACACGCACACTCTCTCACCTTCTGGACCTGAGAGAGCGGCACTGGCGAGCTGTACAGGAAGTGTAGGCCTGTGTGGAGCCTAACGTACTGTGGCGCTGCCTTGAAATCAGAGCTGTGTCTGTCTGAAGTGAATGCTCACACGCACAGCGAACAGTGACTGATCGTGCGCTGGTCTTTCCCCAGGTCACACAGGGACCCTCCAGAATCCGGCCAATGGGAACACAGCAGGGGCGGGGCTCCCAGACTCGGCCTTCTCCGAGGGACACTGAAGTCATCCCCACTCTGGAGGAGCGCAGACAGCACGGTTCCACCCTCAGCAGTCACATCCACTTCCTCTCCAGACAGGAAGAGAGAACAGGGCGTTACACAGTTAAACTCTCCGTGTGAATAAAATTTCTGCTCCCAGAAACAGTCTGACTGGGATTGAGCCCATCCAGACCATTTGGCCATCTGTGCTCCAGGTGGAATAGGGGTGATGGGAGTGGGACACCGTAATGTAGTCCAACTCCGACCACTACTGCACTATAGCCTTCACCTTTTAATTCCCCCTCCAAGCTGCTGTGTTTAGTCTGCATCTGTGATCGGGTCCTAACAGTTTACAGTGGAAATACCTCACAGGTGACTGATGTTTTCATATATAACATCTGACCTCACCTGCTCCCCGCCTCTCATAAACACACGCCCAGACAGAGCGCCAGGGTTGGGGGGCGTTCCTGAAACTTAAGTCTTTGTACCGGTTAACGGATTCAATAATGTGCAGGGTAACTACGTTTTTTTTTTTTTTTAATGGGAACTTTATGTAAAATAGTACTTTTGTCAATAAAAAATGTAAAACCTGAAAATGTTGGTGAACGCTTCATTGCTTGTACCCACCCAAAAAAATGACACACACAGGAGAGGGATCATCCACCATTACCTGTACTTGGGGCGGCGTTAGAGCGGGTCGTTCAGTGATCGTAGGGTCGGTGGTTCGAATCCCGGCTCCTCCTGACTATCTGTTGAAGTGTCCTTGGGCAAGACACTGAACCCCAAATTGCTCCCAATGAGCAGGCAAGCGCCTTGCATGGCAGCTGCCGCCATTGTGTGTGAATGGCGCTCCGGGCCAGTGTAACAACAAACGCAACATACATGCTTTAATGAACATATTTACAACGCATATTCCTATTCAGAATTCACATACTGTATACCATATATGTCTTAATACCATCCATTTATTATTGTTGCACATTACCTAAAGCAAGGCTGGGGTTCTGGTGTATATCCAGATGTCTGCCTGTGTGCGTGAGGTGCGTTAGGAATGTGTTGTCAGACAGTTTATGAGTGAGAGGGTTTGGACACGTTTTATGAGGTGAGCCGCCGCTCTAAAATGTCACCACTGAAGATGTCTGTGGGTCCTGCGGAGGGGGCGATTCACTCGTAGTCTCATCACGTCCGTCGCTTCATCACGTCCGTCGCATCATCTCACTACCTAGCAGCTCACTGTGTGCGCGCGTGTGTTCGCGAGTGTGTCCTGAAGCGCCCTGATCCTGGGATGAACTGTGTCAGTGTGTGTGGAGGAGGCGCAGCTCCCTCTGTTTAGGCTGTGCTCCATGGAGCTGAGGATCCACTCCGCTTCACGCCACAGCCCTGCCGGCTCCACCACCTGGAAAACACACACACGTAAACACACACGTACACGCACACGCATGCACACACAAGCACACACACACACACACGCACGCACCCCGAGTTTAAATGTGTATTTGTCTTTCATAGACTACGATATGCTTTAACAATACACATCATTCTAACAGTATACATATACCTATGTTCCTATACATACATACATATGAGGTAGGGGACTTGTTGTGAGTGTGTCCAGGCGTTAGTGTGTGTATCTCACCGTGCGTACGATCTCCCCAGCCCCACTCACAGGACCGTGGGAGAACACAGCAAAGTTCACCAGGAGTCTGAGGACCAATAGCGGGGCCATGGACGGCTGCTCGGGGCGGGTGGTCAGGAGCTCGGCCAACGGCTTCAGCCGGTCAGGGGGAAGAGGAAGGGCCGAGACCAGGAAGAGAGACCTCAGGTGGTCCCACGCCTCTCCAGCTGCCACCTGTACACAACAACAACAACAACACCTCAGCACTACACAACAGACAGATCACTTTCAAGTTCAAAGTTCAAGTTCAGCTCTACTGGGGTCAGTAATGCAGCTGAGAGAAACCCTAAGCGATAACGAGTTCCAGATAAACACCCCTGGACAATGTAGCCTAGAGGACAGAAGATCTCTCTACCTCTGGCCTCTGTGTGTCTCTGGTCAGAAAGAGGAGCCAGGCAGGAGACAGCCAGACCAAAGCTGCAATCTGACAGATCAATACCGTCTCCTGACCTCTCCTTCTCTCTCCTCTCATCCTCGTCTCTCATTTCTTCCCTGTTCTCACACTCTTTTTTCTCTTCTCTCAACTTCCATCTCCCTCTCCCTCTCTCTCCCCTTCTATCGCTCAACCTCTTCCCTTTTTTTCCCCGACCCACTCAACTGCCACCTCCCTTTCTCTCCCTGACCTGGAGAGGTCTTCCATTATTCATGGGAGAGCTTTATTCATCCCACCCGGCAGTTCCAGAGCCCCCAAATGGGTGGGACAGGACAGCCAACATGAGAAGTGCAGATCAGGACCAGGGCTCTCAAATGGCATAAGTCCTTGTAGTTTCTCTTTTACTTCATTATCTGATATTGAAGTGGGTGATGCTCTATTGAAGATAGACCCAAAAAAGTATACGGATGCTGATTCTCTGGACCCTGGACTGCTGAGATTAGCTGCTTCAGTTAAGGCTGAGCCCTTAACACATATTTTTAATCTTTCACAGCTTGGGAGTTGTACCGGAGATTTGAAAAATTGCTCATGTGCTTCCACTTCATAAAGGTGGAAACTGTAAAGACCTTAATAATTACCCCCTAATCTCAAAATTATCTAATTTAGCCAATACCCCGAGTCTTTGGTTTACTGCCTGCTTAATTTATTCCTGAGCACAAATTGCATTTTAAATACTTTTCAATCTGGTTTAATAGACTAGCTTCTATTGGCTTTGATCAGAACTCCTGGTATTTGTTTTCAAGGTTTTCAACACACTGTATTGCCGACTCAATTCAATCTACTCCACCAGAGGTCACTAAAGGTGTTCCACAATCTACTCCACTAGAGGTCCCTAAAGGTGTTCCACAATCTACTCCACCAGAGGTCCCTAAAGGTGTTCTGTTTTGAAACTGGATGTAAAGTGCATTTCTATGCGGATGATACAGTACTCTATACATCTGCCTCCTCCTTAGACATTGTCTGCTTTGCAGTCAGCTTTTGACTCCTTTGAATATAATGCAATTCTCCAGATCCAGTTTATCGAAGGACACCGATTTAAAAATGTGCTCTCTGGATGGTTCTGATATTGAAAGAGTGTCCTCTTATATAATACCTTGGGATATTTCAAGATGAAAGGTTGTCTTTTAAAAAGCATTGTTGATGAGCTAACTAAAAAGTTGAGTTAGTTTTAGTACTAAGTCTATTTTCCTGTCACTACTCCATTATGGTGACATTATTTACCCCCACAACCTTATAAAAACAGCTGGACACGGTCGATCACTCAGCACGCTGTTATATCACTGGGGATCATTTTAGAACACACCACTGTCATTTGGATCAGACAGCAGGTTGGCCGTCCCTGGCTGCTAGGAGAGCACAGCACTTGGCTTCCCTGGATAAACAAAGGTTAAATAAATAAAATAAAATAGGATAAAAGACTAGTAGGGTCACGTTTAGGTTTCCCAAAAATGTAACCGACCCCTCTTCATTGTCACTGATCTGACGTGACTGAGAGAAGCACACGTTATCTCCTATCCTGTGTTATCTCAGAGATGCTCTCAACGACGACAGAAAGGAAGGATTCCTTCTAGAGAATTGAAACTGGGTCAGGGTCTGTGTGTGGTTCGGAGTCTGAGAGGGACTGGTGATGGGTCTGGTTATAGGTCTGTGGGTCTGAGTCTGAGAGGGACTGGTGATGGGTCTGGTTATAGGTCTGTGGGTCTGAGTCTGGGAGGGACTGGTGATGGGTCTGGTTATAGGTCTGTGGGTCTGAGTCTGGGAGGGACTGGTGATGGGTCTGGTTATAGGTCTGTGGGTCTGAGTCTGGGAGGGACTGGTGATGGGTCTGGTTATAGGTCTGTGGGTCTGAGTCTGGGAGGGACTGGTGATGGGTCTGGTTATAGGTCTGTGGGTCTGAGTCTGGGAGGGACTGGTGATGGGTCTGGTTATAGGTCTGTGGGTCTGAGTCTGAGAGGGACTGGTGATGGGTCTGGTTATAGGTCTGTGGGTCTGAGTCTGGGAGGGACTGGTGATGGGTCTGGTTATAGGTCTGTGGGTCTGAGTCTGAGAGGGACTGGTGATGGGTCTGGTTATAGGTCTGTGGGTCTGAGTCTGGGATTTGGGTCTGGGGTCTGATTCAAGGTTTGGGTCTGGAGTCTGTGGGCCTATGTCTGGGGTTTGGGTGTAGGTCTGAGCCTGGGGTCTGGGGTTTGGGTCTGAGCCTGGGGTCTGGGGTTTGGGTGTGGGTCTGAGCCTGGGGTCTGGGTGTGGGTCTGAGCCTGGGGTCTGGGTTAGGGTCTGGGGTCT
>NC_140256.1:13660075-13692575 GCF_949987555.1 Borostomias antarcticus | reverse complement strand
GGCTGTGTGGTTTCCCCTACAGCAGGCTAAGATGTCTGCCTGCCAGCCAGTCAGTCAGCCAGTCAGTCAGTCAGTCAGTCAGTCAGTCAGTCAGTCAGTCAGTCAGTCAGTCAGTCAGTCAGTCAGTCAGTCAATCAGCCAGTCAATCAGCCAGTCAGTCAGTCAGTCAGACAGTCAGACAGTCAGTCAGTCAGTCAGTCAGTCAGTCAGTCAGTCAGTCAGTCAGTCAGTCAGCAGCTACAACCAGTCCCCCCCCCTCCTGACTGGGCAGAGGGCCGGGCCGGCAGACAGAGAGAGGCTGGAGACGGGAGAGGAATGGAGTGGTGGTTTCAGTGGGGAAGAAAGGGAGGGAGGGAGGGAGGGAGGGAGGGAGGGAGGGAGGGAGGGAGGGAGGGAGGGAGGGGGAGGGAGGGAGGGAGGGAGGGAGGGAGGGGAGAGAGATGGGCGGGGCTGGGCAGAGTGGGTTTAGAGTGCGGAGTGCAGAGGAATGGGATGATGGGGGGGTTTTGGAGGGAAGGGGTGGGGCCGTGTGGAAGGAGGGGAAGAGATAGACAGATGAACAGAAGGGAGGGATGGATGGATGGAGGGATGAATAGCTGCAGGCTTTAGGTTATAATGTTCTTGTTTATCCTTTTTGAAGATAGTGTTTAAGCTGGTCTCATGGGCACATGGAGATGCAGTTGACACGAAAATACCCCTTCGTAAATCTAAAATTTAAAAAAAGAAAGAAAAAAAAGATATAAAGTCTCCCCCAAAAATGGCAGTGGGTGGTTTGGAGACTGTGAACAATTACCAAGCCATGATCGAATTCTCCCAAACCCACAGGACACTGAAGCATGGCCTGTGATGGTCAAAACAGTGTGAGAGAGAGTGTGTGTGGGAGGTGGGGAGGGAGGTGAGGAGGGAGGTGGGGAGGGAGGCGGGGAGGGAGGTGAGGAGGGAGGTGGGGAGGGAGGTGAGGAGGGAGGTGGGGAGGGAGGCGAGGAGGGAGGCGGGGGGGGAGGGAGGCGAGGAGGGAGGTGAGGAGGGAGGCGGGGAGGGAGGCGAGGAGGCGGGGAGGGAGGCGAGGAGGTGGGGAGGGAGGTGAGGAGGGAGGCGGGGAGGGAGGCGAGGAGGTGGGGAGGGAGGTGAGGAGGGAGGCGGGGAGGGAGGCGAGGAGGTGGGGAGGGAGATGGGGAGGGAGGCGGGGAGGGAGGCGAGGAAACGGGGAGGGAGGCGGGGAGGGGGAGAGGAAGAGGCCTGTGACGATGACAGGACAGCAGATAGAGGCTCGCACACACACACACACACACACACACATACACACACACACACACACACACACACACACACGTGCTGCGGAGGAGACGGGGCTAACGTAAAGCAGTCTGTCCTTGCCCGGCGGCGGAGGACAGACCGTCTGTGCCCCGAAACCACGGACCTGGTCCCCCGCTGACGGGGCTGTAGCTCGGCCTGTCTGCCTGACCCTGACGGGGGAGAGGGGAGAGAGGGAGGAGGGAGACAGAGAGAGGGAGGAGGGAGACAGAGAGAGGGGGGAGGGAGGAGGGGAATGGTCCATGTCTGCTGTCTACGAGTAGGAGAGGAGGAGGAAGAGGGGGAGAAAGAGGAAGGCTCAGCCGTCTTCTAGTCTTCCTGTCCTTGTCAAGCTTGGGAGAGAGGGGAGGGGCGGAGGACGAGGAGAGGAAGAGTCGGCATCTGAGAGGAGGGTGGCTTATGAGAGCAGGAGTGTGAGGGTTTCGGTTTGGGACCCAGGCGCAACAGGAAAGGAGGAGGCAAGGAACGGTAAAGCCCGGAGGGGCGATTTAATAAGATAACATAAAGGGGGAGCCACAAACGAGGATGCCAAAAAATAATAGGATGAAATAATAGGAGCCACTAAAATGCCACTGAATAATAATAAATGTCCTTGGCTCAAGGGAGCCGGAGGGATCGGGAGGTGGAGCAGGGTGAGGGCTCTGCTAGCTGGTACACTCAGCAGAGGGGGTCCGGGAAACACATAAAGGTTATGGTAAGATCTGGCGATGAGTGGAGTGTAGACCAGGTTCTTGTAGGGGTTGAAGGTGATTGCAGAACGAGGGACAGGTGTGGTGATGATAAATAGGAAACCGGTGAGTAGAGCCGCGCTCGCGTCATCGTCGGAGACGAGCGCGCCGTTCTTGTCTTTGCGCACGGGCCGATGTGCTGGGCATGTCGGGATCCGACTCTTCGTCACCGGAGAGGGAGGAGACTGCCGAGTCCGCGGAGCTGGCCGGAGACGGGGAACGCCCGGTAGTGGGGGGAAACTCCGGAGAGTCAGAGCGTTGTATGCCTGGGCCGATGCGACGTGCGGTAGAGCGCGTAGGACGCCCCGAGCGCGCAGCGGGCCCAGAGGGGAGAGAGGGAGGCGGTTGTGGAGGCGAGGGCATGCGAGCCGTAACAGGACCCCTCCCCCGAGGGGAGCCACCTGGCGACCGACCGGGGGCGTCAGGATGGGCCCGGTAGAAGTCCCGGAGGAGAGACGGGTCCATAACGAGCTGCCTGGAGATCCAGCTGCACTCCTCAGGGCCGTACCCCTCCCAATCCGCCAGGTATTGGAAACCCCGACCCCGGCGGCTCACCTTCAGCAGCCGCCGAACCGTCCACTGGGGATGCCCGTCGACCATCTGGGGAGGCGGAGGAGCCGGGGCAGAAGGCATGAGGGGACTCGAGGAGACAGGCTTGACTTTGGACACGTGGAACACAGGGTGTACCCGCATGGAAGCAGGGAGCTTAAGGCGTACCGCAGCTGGGTTCAGGACACGGTCGATCTCGAAGGGCCCAACGAAGCGCGGAGCCAGCTTCCTGGAGGGGACCTGGAGCGGAAGATCAGCGGTGGAGAGGTAGACACGTTGACCGGGCCGATACGCCGGAGCAGGAGTGCGGCGGCGGTTGGCCCCGCGGCAGGAGCGCTCGTTGGAGCGGAGCAGGGCCCTGCGGACCTCCCTCCAGACACGGCGACAGCGGCTGAGGTGGGCCTGGACGGAGGGGACGGAGGCCTCCGACTCCTGGAGAGAGAACAGCGGGGGCTGGTACCCGAGGGATGACTCGAACGGAGACCTGCCAGTGGCAGCGCTGGTCAGGGCATTGAGGGAGTATTCGACCCAGGGCAGGTCCTTGCTCCAGGAGGTGGGGTGGAGAGCCGACACACAGCGGAGAGCGGACTCCATGCTCTGGTTGGCCCGTTCGGCCTGGCCGTTGGTCTGCGGGTGGTAGCCAGAGGAGAGGCTGATGGTGGCGCCTATCTCCTTGCAGAAGGCCCTCCAGACCTGGGAGGTGAATTGAGGCCCACGGTCCGAGACAATGTCTCCGGGGAGACCGTGGAGCCGGTAGACATGCTGGACGAGGAGCTCAGCTGTCTCCGCAGAGGACGGGAGCTTGGGGAGCGCCACCAGATGGACCGCCTTGGAGAACCGGTCCACCACGGTGAGGATGACCGTGTTGCCCCTGGAGGGGGGAAGACCGGTGATGAAGTCCAGGGCGATGTGGGACCAGGGACGGCTGGGGACCGGGAGAGGACGCAGGAGGCCAGCCGGGGGCTGGTGGGACGCCTTGCTGCGGGAGCAGACGGGACAGGCGACCACAAACTCCCGGACGTCGGACCTCATGGAGGGCCACCAGAACCGTCGGCTCAGGAAGGAGAGGGTGCGGTGAACCCCGGGATGGCACGCAAACCGGCTGGCATGGCCCCACTGGAGCACCCGGGACCGGACCGAGTCAGGCACGAAGAGCCGGCGAGGAGGAACGTTGGCCGGACTGGGTTGGGCGCGTTGGGCCTGCCTCACCACTGCCTCGATGTTCATGGTGACCACCCCTATGACACGCGAGACCGGCAGGATGGTCTCAGGCTCCGCGGGGGGCGCCTCGGGCGCGTGGAGGCGGGACAGCGCGTCGGCCTTGGCGTTGCGGGAGCCGGGCCGGAAGGTGAGGGTAAAATCAAACCTCCCGAGGAACTGAGACCACCGCGCCTGGCGGGAGTTGAGGCGCTTGGTCGCCCGGATGAAGGTCAGGTTCTTGTGGTCTGACCAGACGAGGGTGGTGTGTTCGGCGCCCTCAAGCCAGTGGCGCCACTCCTCCAAGGCCCCCACCACCGCCAACAACTCCCTGTTCCCGATGTCGTAATTCACCTCAGCTGGGGTGAACCGGCGGGAGAGGAAGGCACAGGGGTGCAACTTCTGGTCCTCCACTGACCGCTGGGACAGAACAGCACCGATGCCTGTGTCCGATGCGTCCACCTCGACCACGAACTGCCTGGAGGGGTCAGGATGGAGAAGGACCGGGGCGGTGGTGAAGCACTCCTTGAGCGCGGAGAAGGCAGCGCTGGCAGCCGGTGTCCAGACGAACGGACGCAGGGATGAGGTGAGGTGGGTGAGGGGAGCTGCTACCCGGCTGTAGTCCCGTATGAAACGGCGGTAAAAGTTAGCGAAGCCAAGGAAGCTCTGAAGTTGCCTCCGGGTCGTGGGTTGAGGCCATTCGACCACGGTCTTGATCTTGCGGGGGTCGGGTCGCGTCAGGCCTCCCTCCACAACGAGCCCCAGGAACTCCACTGATGAGGAGTGAAAGGTGCACTTCTCCGCCTTAATATACAGGCGGTTCTCCCGGAGACGCTGGATGACCATGCGGACGTGTTGGACGTGCTCCTCAGCGCTCCTGGAGAATACCAGGATGTCGTCCAGGTAGAGGACCACAAAAACGTCCAGCATGTCCCTGAGCACGTCATTCATAAGCGCCTGGAAGACGGCGGGGGCGTTGGTGAGGCCGAAGGGCATGACGAGGTACTCGTAGTGGCCACGGGAGGTCTTGAAGGCGGTCTTCCATTCGTCCCCCTCACGGATACGCACCAGGTGATAAGCGTTCCTGAGGTCCAACTTGGTGAAGATGGTGGCACCGATGAGGGGTTCGAAGTTGGAGCTCATGAGGGGGAGTGGATATTTATTCTTGACCGTGATGTTGTTGAGCAGCCTGTAGTCGATGCACGGCCTCAGATCTCCTCCCTTCTTCTTAACGAAGAAGAACCCCGCTGCCACCTGGGATCGAGATGGTCGGATGAGACCCTCGGCCAAGCACTCGGAGATGTAGGTGTCCATGGCTGCTTTCTCCGGGAGGGAGAGGTTGTAGAGACGACTGGCTGGGAGAGGGGCGCCAGGGTGGAGCTCGATGGCGCAGTCGTAGGGTCGATGAGGGGGGAGTGTGCGGGCGCGCTCCTTACTGAAGGCCTCTCCGAGGTCGTGGTACATCGAAGGGACCGTGGAGAGGTCCGGAGGAGCGGGACGGGGCCGGTCAACCCGAGTGGAGGTCTGAGCAGCTCGGAGGCAGCGGGCGTGGCAGGTGGTGCTCCAGCTGAGGATGTGCCCCGAGCTCCAGCAGACATGAGGGGTGTGGAGTTCCAGCCAGGGCCTCCCTAGGATGAATGGAGCGTCGGGAGAGTGGATGACGAAGGGGCGGACGTCCTCCACGTGGTTTCCCGAGACTGTGAGGGTGAGGGGCAGGGTCCGGTGCGTGATGGGGCCCATGGGATGGCCATCCAGGGCGAAAGCCGAGAGGGGCCTCTCCAGAGGGGAGAGAGGGAGCGCCGCTTTGTGGGCGAACTGGACGTCCACGAAGCTCTCGTCGGCACCGGAGTCGATGAGGGCAGGGACGGAGAGCGTGTGCCCCTGCCAGGCGAGGGTGACAGTGAACCTGGCGGCACGGGTCCGGGATTGGGGATGGATGAGCCGGCTTACTCGGTACCCCCTGGCGAGTGAGCCTACTCTTTTTGCCGCCCTGGGAGGTGCAGAGGGACAGGAGTCGACGGCGTGCGCTGGGCTAGCGCAGTATATGCACAGTCCCTTCTGTTTCCGGTGCTCACGCTCTGCAGGGGTCAGTCGGGTCCAACCCAGTTGCATGGGTTCCTCTCCAGCGGTGTTTGGGGGGGCGAGGGAGGCCGGGGCAGGCCGAGAGAGACCGGTAGAGGGAGGCGGAGACGGTCTGGGTGCGCTGTGGTGTCCGCCCGCTCGCGCCTGCGTTCCCGGTGGCGCTCGTCTATGGCTATGGAGAGGGAGACGAGTTGGTTCAGGGTCGCTGGTCTGTCTCCTCCAGCCAGGCTGTCCTTCATGGCGTCCCCCAGGCCCCGTCGGAAGGCGCTGTACAGGGCAGACTCGTTCCAGGAGCAACGGGCAGCGAGGATGCGGAACTCCGTGGCGTAGTCCGCTACTGAGCTGGAACCCTGGGTGAGGGCGGAGAGAGCAGCGTCCGCGTCCTGTCCGTGGACGTCGTGGTCGAACACAGTCCTGAATTCTGCCACGAAGGCTGTGTAGTCCTGCATGTAGGCAGCTGCGCCTTCGCGACCCGCCATGACCCAGCGGCGAGCCCGTCCCGTGGTTAGGTTAGCGATGTAGGCTATGCGAGCTGACGCAGTGGAGTACATGCTTGGCTGGAGATCAAACACGTACTCACACTGCATGAGGAACTCCCGGCAGAGGGTGAATGTCCCGTCGTAGGGGGCCGGGGAGGCGAGATGGGGCTCCCGGTTTGGTGGAGCGGTGGGGTTCAGGAACGGAGCCAGGCGGGCACTGAGCGCGGTGACCTGGTCGGACAGGGTGCTGACCAGAGTAGCGAGTCCCCTCAGTCGCTCGTCCTGGGCTTGCTGTTGGCCGGATACCTGCTGCAGTTGCTCAGCTTGGGTCTGTTGGAGGGCTTGGAGTGGTCCGGGAGGTGCAGGTCTCTCCTCCATGTTGGCTGGGCCAAAACTGGCCAGATCTTACTGTGAGGGTTTCGGTTTGGGACCCAGGCGCAACAGGAAAGGAGGAGGCAAGGAACGGTAAAGCCCGGAGGGGCGATTTAATAAGATAACATAAAGGGGGAGCCACAAACGAGGATGCCAAAAAATAATAGGATGAAATAATAGGAGCCACTAAAATGCCACTGAATAATAATAAATGTCCTTGGCTCAAGGGAGCCGGAGGGATCGGGAGGTGGAGCAGGGTGAGGGCTCTGCTAGCTGGTACACTCAGCAGAGGGGGTCCGGGAAACACATAAAGGTTATGGTAAGATCTGGCGATGAGTGGAGTGTAGACCAGGTTCTTGTAGGGGTTGAAGGTGATTGCAGAACGAGGGACAGGTGTGGTGATGATAAATAGGAAACCGGTGAGTAGAGCCGCGCTCGCGTCATCGTCGGAGACGAGCGCGCCGTTCTTGTCTTTGCGCACGGGCCGATGTGCTGGGCATGTCGGGATCCGACTCTTCGTCACCGGAGAGGGAGGAGACTGCCGAGTCCGCGGAGCTGGCCGGAGACGGGGAACGCCCGGTAGTGGGGGGAAACTCCGGAGAGTCAGAGCGTTGTATGCCTGGGCCGATGCGACGTGCGGTAGAGCGCGTAGGACGCCCCGAGCGCGCAGCGGGCCCAGAGGGGAGAGAGGGAGGCGGTTGTGGAGGCGAGGGCATGCGAGCCGTAACAGGACCCCTCCCCCGAGGGGAGCCACCTGGCGACCGACCGGGGGCGTCAGGATGGGCCCGGTAGAAGTCCCGGAGGAGAGACGGGTCCATAACGAGCTGCCTGGAGATCCAGCTGCACTCCTCAGGGCCGTACCCCTCCCAATCCGCCAGGTATTGGAAACCCCGACCCCGGCGGCTCACCTTCAGCAGCCGCCGAACCGTCCACTGGGGATGCCCGTCGACCATCTGGGGAGGCGGAGGAGCCGGGGCAGAAGGCATGAGGGGACTCGAGGAGACAGGCTTGACTTTGGACACGTGGAACACAGGGTGTACCCGCATGGAAGCAGGGAGCTTAAGGCGTACCGCAGCTGGGTTCAGGACACGGTCGATCTCGAAGGGCCCAACGAAGCGCGGAGCCAGCTTCCTGGAGGGGACCTGGAGCGGAAGATCAGCGGTGGAGAGGTAGACACGTTGACCGGGCCGATACGCCGGAGCAGGAGTGCGGCGGCGGTTGGCCCCGCGGCAGGAGCGCTCGTTGGAGCGGAGCAGGGCCCTGCGGACCTCCCTCCAGACACGGCGAACAGCGGCTGAGGTGGGCCTGGACGGAGGGGACGGAGGCCTCCGACTCCTGGAGAGAGAACAGCGGGGGCTGGTACCCGAGGGATGACTCGAATGGAGACCTGCCAGTGGCAGCGCTGGTCAGGGCATTGAGGGAGTATTCGACCCAGGGCAGGTCCTTGCTCCAGGAGGTGGGGTGGAGAGCCGACACACAGCGGAGAGCGGACTCCATGCTCTGGTTGGCCCGTTCGGCCTGGCCGTTGGTCTGCGGGTGGTAGCCAGAGGAGAGGCTGATGGTGGCGCCTATCTCCTTGCAGAAGGCCCTCCAGACCTGGGAGGTGAATTGAGGCCCACGGTCCGAGACAATGTCTCCGGGGAGACCGTGGAGCCGGTAGACATGCTGGACGAGGAGCTCAGCTGTCTCCGCAGAGGACGGGAGCTTGGGGAGCGCCACCAGATGGACCGCCTTGGAGAACCGGTCCACCACGGTGAGGATGACCGTGTTGCCCCTGGAGGGGGGAAGACCGGTGATGAAGTCCAGGGCGATGTGGGACCAGGGACGGCTGGGGACCGGGAGAGGACGCAGGAGGCCAGCCGGGGGCTGGTGGGACGCCTTGCTGCGGGAGCAGACGGGACAGGCGACCACAAACTCCCGGACGTCGGACCTCATGGAGGGCCACCAGAACCGTCGGCTCAGGAAGGAGAGGGTGCGGTGAACCCCGGGATGGCACGCAAACCGGCTGGCATGGCCCCACTGGAGCACCCGGGACCGGACCGAGTCAGGCACGAAGAGCCGGCGAGGAGGAACGTTGGCCGGACTGGGTTGGGCGCGTTGGGCCTGCCTCACCACTGCCTCGATGTTCATGGTGACCACCCCTATGACACGCGAGACCGGCAGGATGGTCTCAGGCTCCGCGGGGGGCGCCTCGGGCGCGTGGAGGCGGGACAGCGCGTCGGCCTTGGCGTTGCGGGAGCCGGGCCGGAAGGTGAGGGTAAAATCAAACCTCCCGAGGAACTGAGACCACCGCGCCTGGCGGGAGTTGAGGCGCTTGGTCGCCCGGATGAAGGTCAGGTTCTTGTGGTCTGACCAGACGAGGGTGGTGTGTTCGGCGCCCTCAAGCCAGTGGCGCCACTCCTCCAAGGCCCCCACCACCGCCAACAACTCCCTGTTCCCGATGTCGTAATTCACCTCAGCTGGGGTGAACCGGCGGGAGAGGAAGGCACAGGGGTGCAACTTCTGGTCCTCCACTGACCGCTGGGACAGAACAGCACCGATGCCTGTGTCCGATGCGTCCACCTCGACCACGAACTGCCTGGAGGGGTCAGGATGGAGAAGGACCGGGGCGGTGGTGAAGCACTCCTTGAGCGCGGAGAAGGCAGCGCTGGCAGCCGGTGTCCAGACGAACGGACGCAGGGATGAGGTGAGGTGGGTGAGGGGAGCTGCTACCCGGCTGTAGTCCCGTATGAAACGGCGGTAAAAGTTAGCGAAGCCAAGGAAGCTCTGAAGTTGCCTCCGGGTCGTGGGTTGAGGCCATTCGACCACGGTCTTGATCTTGCGGGGGTCGGGTCGCGTCAGGCCTCCCTCCACAACGAGCCCCAGGAACTCCACTGATGAGGAGTGAAAGGTGCACTTCTCCGCCTTAATATACAGGCGGTTCTCCAGGAGACGCTGGATGACCATGCGGACGTGTTGGACGTGCTCCTCAGCGCTCCTGGAGAATACCAGGATGTCGTCCAGGTAGAGGACCACAAAAACGTCCAGCATGTCCCTGAGCACGTCATTCATAAGCGCCTGGAAGACGGCGGGGGCGTTGGTGAGGCCGAAGGGCATGACGAGGTACTCGTAGTGGCCACGGGAGGTCTTGAAGGCGGTCTTCCATTCGTCCCCCTCACGGATACGCACCAGGTGATAAGCGTTCCTGAGGTCCAACTTGGTGAAGATGGTGGCACCGATGAGGGGTTCGAAGTTGGAGCTCATGAGGGGGAGTGGATATTTATTCTTGACCGTGATGTTGTTGAGCAGCCTGTAGTCGATGCACGGCCTCAGATCTCCTCCCTTCTTCTTAACGAAGAAGAACCCCGCTGCCACCTGGGATCGAGATGGTCGGATGAGACCCTCGGCCAAGCACTCGGAGATGTAGGTGTCCATGGCTGCTTTCTCCGGGAGGGAGAGGTTGTAGAGACGACTGGCTGGGAGAGGGGCGCCAGGGTGGAGCTCGATGGCGCAGTCGTAGGGTCGATGAGGGGGGAGTGTGCGGGCGCGCTCCTTACTGAAGGCCTCTCCGAGGTCGTGGTACATCGAAGGGACCGTGGAGAGGTCCGGAGGAGCGGGACGGGGCCGGTCAACCCGAGTGGAGGTCTGAGCAGCTCGGAGGCAGCGGGCGTGGCAGGTGGTGCTCCAGCTGAGGATGTGCCCCGAGCTCCAGCAGACATGAGGGGTGTGGAGTTCCAGCCAGGGCCTCCCTAGGATGAATGGAGCGTCGGGAGAGTGGATGACGAAGGGGCGGACGTCCTCCACGTGGTTTCCCGAGACTGTGAGGGTGAGGGGCAGGGTCCGGTGCGTGATGGGGCCCATGGGATGGCCATCCAGGGCGAAAGCCGAGAGGGGCCTCTCCAGAGGGGAGAGAGGGAGCGCCGCTTTGTGGGCGAACTGGACGTCCACGAAGCTCTCGTCGGCACCGGAGTCGATGAGGGCAGGGACGGAGAGCGTGTGCCCCTGCCAGGCGAGGGTGACAGTGAACCTGGCGGCACGGGTCCGGGATTGGGGATGGATGAGCCGGCTTACTCGGTACCCCCTGGCGAGTGAGCCTACTCTTTTTGCCGCCCTGGGAGGTGCAGAGGGACAGGAGTCGACGGCGTGCGCTGGGCTAGCGCAGTATATGCACAGTCCCTTCTGTTTCCGGTGCTCACGCTCTGCAGGGGTCAGTCGGGTCCAACCCAGTTGCATGGGTTCCTCTCCAGCGGTGTTTGGGGGGGCGAGGGAGGCCGGGGCAGGCCGAGAGAGACCGGTAGAGGGAGGCGGAGACGGTCTGGGTGCGCTGTGGTGTCCGCCCGCTCGCGCCTGCGTTCCCGGTGGCGCTCGTCTATGGCTATGGAGAGGGAGACGAGTTGGTTCAGGGTCGCTGGTCTGTCTCCTCCAGCCAGGCTGTCCTTCATGGCGTCCCCCAGGCCCCGTCGGAAGGCGCTGTACAGGGCAGACTCGTTCCAGGAGCAACGGGCAGCGAGGATGCGGAACTCCGTGGCGTAGTCCGCTACTGAGCTGGAACCCTGGGTGAGGGCGGAGAGAGCAGCGTCCGCGTCCTGTCCGTGGACGTCGTGGTCGAACACAGTCCTGAATTCTGCCACGAAGGCTGTGTAGTCCTGCATGTAGGCAGCTGCGCCTTCGCGACCCGCCATGACCCAGCGGCGAGCCCGTCCCGTGGTTAGGTTAGCGATGTAGGCTATGCGAGCTGACGCAGTGGAGTACATGCTTGGCTGGAGATCAAACACGTACTCACACTGCATGAGGAACTCCCGGCAGAGGGTGAATGTCCCGTTGTAGGGGGCCGGGGAGGCGAGATGGGGCTCCCGGTTTGGTGGAGCGGTGGGGTTCAGGAACGGAGCCAGGCGGGCACTGAGCGCGGTGACCTGGTCGGACAGGGTGCTGACCAGAGTAGCGAGTCCCCTCAGTCGCTCGTCCTGGGCTTGCTGTTGGCCGGATACCTGCTGCAGTTGCTCAGCTTGGGTCTGTTGGAGGGCTTGGAGTGGTCCGGGAGGTGCAGGTCTCTCCTCCATGTTGGCTGGGCCAAAACTGGCCAGATCTTACTGTGAGGGTTTCGGTTTGGGACCCAGGCGCAACAGGAAAGGAGGAGGCAAGGAACGGTAAAGCCCGGAGGGGCGATTTAATAAGATAACATAAAGGGGGAGCCACAAACGAGGATGCCAAAAAATAATAGGATGAAATAATAGGAGCCACTAAAATGCCACTGAATAATAATAAATGTCCTTGGCTCAAGGGAGCCGGAGGGATCGGGAGGTGGAGCAGGGTGAGGGCTCTGCTAGCTGGTACACTCAGCAGAGGGGGTCCGGGAAACACATAAAGGTTATGGTAAGATCTGGCGATGAGTGGAGTGTAGACCAGGTTCTTGTAGGGGTTGAAGGTGATTGCAGAACGAGGAACAGGTGTGGTGATGATAAATAGGAAACCGGTGAGTAGAGCCGCGCCCGCGTCATCGTCGGAGACGAGCGCGCCGTTCTTGTCTTTGCGCACGGGCCGATGTGCTGGGCATGTCGGGATCCGACTCTTCGTCACCGGAGAGGGAGGAGACTGCCGAGTCCGCGGAGCTGGCCGGAGACGGGGAACGCCCGGTAGTGGGGGGAAACTCCGGAGAGTCAGAGCGTTGTATGCCTGGGCCGATGCGACGTGCGGTAGAGCGCGTAGGACGCCCCGAGCGCGCAGCGGGCCCAGAGGGGAGAGAGGGAGGCGGTTGTGGAGGCGAGGGCATGCGAGCCGTAACAGGGAGAGGAAGAGGAGGCGGAAGAGTCTGGCATGTCAGGTGTGTGTGTTTGATCCTCCCACAGCCACAGATCCACCAGCAGCACCGCGTCAGACATCCCCTAGAGGCCCGGAGGAGACTCCTCCATTCACCTCCTCCTCCTGACCACACACCTCCTCCTCCTGACCATACACCTCCTCCTCCTCCTCCTGACCATACACCTCCTCCTCCTGACCACATCCCTCCTCCTCCTCCTTCTGACCACACACCTCCTCCTCCTGACCACACACCTCCTCCTCCTCCTCCTCCTGACCACACACCTCCTCCTCCTGACCACACACCTCCTCCTCCTCCTCCTGACCATACACCTCCTCCTCCTCCTCCTGACCATACACCTCCTCCTCCTCCTGACCATACACCTCCTCCTCCTGACCACACACCTCCTCCTCCTCCTCCTGACCACATCCCTCCTCCTCCTCCTTCTGACCACACACCTCCTCCTCCTCCTGACCATACACCTCCTCATCCTCCTCCTGACCACACACCTCCTCCTCCTGACCATACACCTCCTCCTCCTCCTCCTGACCACACACCTCCTCCTCCTCCTGACCATACCCTCCTCCTCCTCCTCCTGACCATACACCTCCTCCTCCTCCTGACCACACACCTCCTCCTCCTCCTGACCATACACCTCCTCCTCCTGACCACACACCTCCTCCTCCTCCTCCTGACCATACACCTCCTCCTCCTCCTCCTGACCATACACCTCTTCCTCCTCCTCCTCCTGACCACACACCTCCTCCTCCTCCTGACCATACACCTCCTCCTCCTCCTCCTGACCATACACCTCCTCCTCCTCCTCTTCCTGACCACACACCTCCTCCCCAGATCCACCTCCATTGAGATGCTCAGAGCCTTGTCCGTCTCCCTCACACACACACACACACACACACACACACAAACACACACACACACACACAAACACACACACACACACACAGACACACTCTTTATCACGCTAAATCCTACTCCGCTGCGCATACATCATCGAAGGGTCTGATGTCACACTGGCACATTCAAGAACACGCTCAGCCATGTGAGACCTCGAACTCCGACACACGCACACACACACAGGCATACACACATGCACACACGCACAGGCATACACACATGCACACACACACAGGCATACACACACGCACACACACAAGCACACACACATACACACACACGCACACAAACACATATATATACACATACACACATACATACACACACACACACACACACACACACACACACACCCACATACACACAATATACAGACACACACACCTCCCCCCATTGCTTCCCTTCTTATAGGTCAGAAAACATCTGGCAAATTAAAAGTTTACTTTAAAATCCCGGTTTTAATTAACGAGACGTTTTACTAGATGAAAAATTAATCAAAAGAATACACAGACACACACACACACACACACACATATACACACTCAATCTGGCAAAAATGTGAAGGTTCTGTGTTGTTTATGGTGAGCCATCTGTGTGAACCCTGTGAAAAGTTGGAAATCCTCAACTCCCCCCCCCCCCCCCGTCTCTCTCCCTCGTAGAAACACTTTACAGTGAAAGTAGGATCGACTGACGCAGTCTGGGCCTAAAAGACAGAAACGCTGCGCCTTTCATCTGCCATGAGGACGAAGGTCGCTCGCTACATCTTTCATTTGCTTTTGGGTTTTTAGGGAACGCAGGCTTGGAGAGAAAATCAAATGCGAAGTCCCAACAATGTCCCAACAATGTCCCATCAATGTCCTAACAATGTCCCAACAATGTCCCAGCAATGTCCCAGCAATGTCCCATCAATGTCCCAACAATGTCCCAGCAATGTCCCAGCATTGTCCCAACAATGTCCCATCAATGTCCCAACAATGTCCCAGCAATGTCCCAGGGCCCGTTTCAAACTAATTAGACGGGAATGAACAGAGTGTTCAATGGGCTGAACACCCGCAACGGCACTTTGAGGTAATTCACTAGACAGAAGCGCTTACACACCGCCCACTCAAAACACACACACTCACACACGCAGGATGATCACAGACGCTCCTGATTGGACGGAAATACAACATGGCTGCATGAGGAGAACACAAGGAGAGGTTTGGGGCAGTGACCTTGGTGGAGAGACACAACTGATTAGTGATGTATTGATAATAGATGGATTGTTAAGTGATGTATTGATCATGGGTGTAATGATAAGTGATGTATTGATCATGGGTGTAATGATAAGTGATGTATTGATCATGGGTGTAATGATAAGTGATGTATTGATAATGGGTGTAATGATAAGTGATGTATTGATAATAGATGGATTGTTAAGTGATGTATTGAACGTAGGTTGATGGAGGTTTGTACTTGTATCCACTGGTTGGCCTTCCTCTCCACAGCGCTGGCAGGGTCCTCAGAGTACAGAATCCACACACTGGACAACAGCAGCCTGCGGGTCTCAGCTGGACACACACACATACACACAAATAAACACACACACGCGTGCACACACACATATATACAAATTAGCACACAGACACGATACACACAGGACCTCACAGTGAAACTGACCAGTAGACAGTGTAGTAAAGACATGCGTTGCGTATCGGTCATTCAGCCAAGTCTAATACACTAAACGTCCTGATCCTACTGCGGCAATCTTGGGTGAAGGTCAGACAGGGTCGGGTGCTCGATGCCTCACCGTCAGCCACGACGTAGCTGTTCCAGCACAGCCTCCCCAGGAACCGGCCCACGAGCGGCAGCCTCTGCAGGGCCTCACTGGTGGAGCTCTGGCAGGACACACATGCACACACACGCGCGCACACACACACGCGCGCGCACAAACACACACATACATACGCACGCACGCACACACACGCACGTACATACGCACGCGCACACACACACACACACACACACACACACACACACACACACACATTAGACTTAACACACACCTCTCGTAGGCTCTGGACCACAGAGTCAGGAGTCATGTTCACTCATATATAAATAAATATGTCAATAAATGTTGCCTAAATCCAGACACATGCAGTATGGGCTATAGTCCCCTGGGCTTTAGTGACCTTGCAGTACCCCACCTGAAGGAACCTCCAACCTGAAACAACCTAGATCCCAAAAAGTGGAGGTTCCAATTAGTAGTGAGAGATTCTGACCAGAGCAGGTCAAGGTCAACTTCAGGACCCGACACCCCAAGAGCCCGGTGGCTGTCCACTTCAACAGACTGAACCATCCTGTATCATCACTGAGGTATGTAGGGATAGAAAAGGTTAATCTTCCCCGTAGGGGAGGAGATATCCACACTCTGTTACTACAGCGGGAGACATTTTGGATCTACGCCCTCCGCACTCGCCAACCTGGAGGCCTCAATGAGGATTATGATGTAGTTCCCTTCCTCTAGAACTAACCCCTCTATCTTCTCGTGTGCTCCATAAAACAGGCGATGAAGAACGACAAGTCCCTGGACCTCCAGGCGAACAGCATGACCACTTATTGTGAATGTGAATAGAGGAACAGCATGGTCGATTGTGAATGTGATTAACTAATATCATCTAATATCAGAGTCATTTCTCACATTACCTTGTGAAGTGTATAGAAAACCTTATCTGTACTGTTAACTAATGCATACACCAGTCCTAAATGTTTGCACACTGAACCATTCAAATTTGTACATAGTTGCACTATGAACTTTGACCCCTAGGGGTGACCTTGAAAACACGTGGTGTCAATTAGGGGAACCCTATTTAAGGGGCTGGGGCAGTGACAAACATCACCTGATGAAGACCAACACGGGTCCAAACGTTGTCACCTTTTACCTAATAAATAGCCCTGTGGAGTAGCTGTGTGCGGACCTCAACCTTACTTTATCAAAGGTCAACTTCAGGCCTCAAAAGCCAGTGAAAACAAGTGCTTTTTAAGCTGAGACTTAAAGAGCCCTAGGTTCTGTGCGTGTCTAATGTGTGGAGGGAGGCTGTTCCAGAGCTTTGGACCCGCCACCGCAAAAGCTTGGTCACCCTTGGTCTTACTGTAAGTCTCGATCTAGGGACTGTTAAAAGAGTCTCGGAGGAGGACCTCAGGGTTCGAGATGTCGCACAAACTTGAATCAGTTCAGATATTGGGGGGCCAAACCATGTAGAGCCTTAAAAATACACATTAGGATTTTAAAATCAATCCTGAAGCGAACAGGAAGCCAGTGGAGGGAGGCCAGCACCCGTGTGATGTGGTCCCGCTTCTTGGTTCCAGTCAGGAGGCGTGCAGCAGCATTCTGGACCAATTGCAGGCGCCTCAGTGACCGCTGGTCAAGGCCCACATACAAGGCATTACAGTAGTCCAATCTCGAAGAAATAAAAGCATGGATGACTGTCTCAAGGTCCTTAGGAGAGAGGTACGGTTTCAGTTTGGATAAGAGCCTCAGCTGGAAAAAAGAGCCTTTAACCACAGCATCTTCACCTGTTCAGCCAAATGTGGGACAGACATCCGCTGTCGTCCGAGGGCAACAAATCTCCCCAGCAGCTGTGGGTGGCTGGACAGCTTCTGAATATGGAGCAGATACCCAATGAGGTAAGAGTGGCCATGCAAAAATAGTTTAACAGATGCCTACTCAACTTCTTTTGTTGTCAGATGTACAGTGATGGTGGGGATTTGCATCCCCATTTCAAGATGCATGTTTTAGATATTTTTTAAAGGGTAGGACATGTCTCCATGGAGCGCCCTAATTATAATTTCTCTGTAATTGTTTTGGATTAGATGGATTTCCCCACTTGGGGAATCGACTGGAATGGGCCAGCTCCATCCCTGCTGCAGTCACACATCGACCCCTTCCGGATGAGTGAAGTCTATGGAGTAGACATTTACCTGGAGGCTTATATAGCTGAACACTCAGGTGAGATGTAAGGCTATTGAACCACTCCCAGGTTGCCTCTTCAGACATGAATCACTATCTAGCAAGCTGACACTGTGTTTCTCTCGGTGGCGGCGGTATAGCTCAGGAGGTAGAGCGGGTCGTTCAGTGATCTTAGGGTCGGTGGTTCGAATCCCGGCTCCTCCTGACTACCGGTCGAAGTGTCCTTGGGCAAGACACTGAACCCCAAATTGCTCCCAATGAGCAGGCAAGCGCCTTGCATGGCAGCTGCCTCCATTGGTGTGTGAATGGCGCTCCGGGCCAGTGTAACAACTGGATGGGGAGCGTGTTACAAATGCAGTACCTATACCTATACCTCTCCACAGACCAGTCTGGACAATCTGTATAGACATCAATTAGGACTGGAACATACCTCTTTATGCATAATACTAAATAAAACTAGCATTGCTGATTGGATGTCTCTAGTTTCTTCAAATCGTATACAGAGACAACTTGTTTACTGACAATGCGTTTGCTTTTTTATTTACCATGTAACAGTGAGGATCCAAGTAGATTTGTGAGCAAGAGACACGTTTTCCAACACTTTTTAGATGTCACCCCTGCCCGCAATAAAAATTCAGCAACAAGTTGTGGCAGTGTTGTCTTTATACCACATCGCAATGATATCAGCTACACTAGCTCTGCTTACATGGCACACATTATCCAAGCTGTGTTATTTGTTGTGATGGACTTGGATAGATAATTGTGTTTTTCTGGCAAACCAGTCGTTGAAATGCTACAGTGTGATCATGGGTACCTTCCTTCATTACTAAGCGTTATTATACTATGTGACATAGTGTTAATATGTCTTTGACATAAACAAATGATAAGAAATGACATGTTCTACAATCTCTACTATTGCAATGCATCAGTCTGTGTAAAGCTGGCTGATGGTGTCGAGGTCCTGGCTACTAGCTGCCTATCGCCTCCCTCGGTGCTCACTCCAGCTCAGCTCCTCCCAGCAGGTAGAGTGGAGTAGAGTAGAGTGTTTTCCACGACAGAAAACAAACTGCAATTCTCCTTCCTCCTCTGGGCTTGTTCCCTTAGGGTCATCACTTCTCCGACGCTGCAGCTGGATAGTACTTCCCTGAGCCATGACCATGAGGTTGTTGGAGTCAAATCTGAAGGCTGGTACACAGTCCATCTATAACATCAAAAACAATCTGTAGTTGGACCCAACAAGCACTGTGATAATAGCACCCCAAGTCATTACTGCAGAGCGTTCATGCACATGTATATGGCTAGTAATGTAAATGGGAGATAGTTACAAAACCTCTACTCTCGAATACAGCATATGGAAAATAATAATGTACCTCCATATTGCAATAGACACTTTATAACATTTACAAACCATTAAGGCTAGAGGGAATAACGCGCTCCTCTCTGATCACAGGCATACACTATAACGTTAATAATGGAGGCTGGTGCTGAATGAGTAACGTTACTGCACAGGGAATACAGACGTGATTTTAATAGCACCTACTTACAGGCAAACTTGGCAGGCCTGAGTTTGACCGCGTTCAATACACCGGTCTTCTCTAGCCAAACTGTTAAGTAATGGAGCTAGCTAGATACAGCTACATAATATACCGAGTTGAATTCGCATAACGTGACCATCTAACGTTACCCACACTCTTGGTAGACACTTCGCTAGCCTAGGCAATGATGTAACGTTAGCTGGGAAGCTAGCTAGCTTGCAGTAAAAGCCAATACATCTAAACAAAAAAACTAATTGATTTGGCATACCATCTACCCACAAAGCATGGTCTTGTCATCTAACCATGCAGATATTAATATTTTTAGCGCTATATTTACCATAGTCGTCTTCATTCTCTGAAGCGATGTATCGAAGTCATTCATTAAGCGAGTCGAAACATAGACACAAACACACACACACACACACACACATACATACACGCACTTCTCAAGAGTCAAAACAGCAGCAACACATTCGGTGACGTCACGCGGAAGTACGGTGGATACTGCGCTTGCGCAAGCAGTTTCACATAGAGATGCGCTGGTTGGAGCGAACGTGTATGTATGTATGTATGTATGTATGTATGTGTGTATGTATGTATGTATGTAGGCTGTTAGATCTCATACATACACACATACACACACACACACACACACACATACACACATGGTCTTGTAATGTGTGAACAAGCAACCCTTCGTGGTACATGTGACAGACACACAGACACACATACACGCACCACTGAGCTCACAACTTACAACGCAAACACTCGGTCACGTGAGCTCCCCCATTCACTTAAAGCGCGATCGAACTACCGCGCATGTGCGCATGTTTTGTAGTGAGCTGCGCTGGTTAACGCGAACGTGTGTGTATGTATGTATGCATACATACACGTTGTAAGTAAGCTTTGAACAAACAACCAAAATGGCACTTTTCACACCCCATAACGCGGAAGTACGGTGGCTACCGCGCTTGCGCAAGCAGTTTCACATACAGCTGCGCTGGTTGGAGCGAACCTGTATGTATGTATGTATGTAGGCTATGTGTAACTGACTGTGTTGTCTCTCCTCATGGGACTTGTATTTTTGTGTCTCAACATGTTTATTATTACAGCAGTGTTCTGTGTTACTGTCCTCATTGGCAGCTATTTACTTCAGGTGCAGTATTCTGCATGGCCCTCTCTCCGGTCCTGCTATGAGGGAAACATTACACCTTGTTGCATTTACTGCAGTTGAAGGCAACCGCCTTCCATTTTATGACTTTTCATTGTTATAGTTCAGAACATACTCACGCAGAGGTGAGACAGGTGGGACCTGATCATATTCGTACAGGGCTGTGTTGATTTTCCCTATATAGTGTTCCTAAGACTTATTATTATTATTGTTGTTATTATGAATAATAACAATACAAATATTATTGTCATCATCACTGGAACACATTACATGAACATTTCTGACAGTAAAAGCTGATCTGTAACTTTGCTTAGTCAAGTCAAACTTTATTTATATAGTGCATTTCATACACAGAGCAACGATGCGCAACCCCTCGGTAGGTAGGCTAACCCCTCGGTATCTCAAGTTACAAACCTGTCAAACACAGATGTCTCTGCCACCCAAGGTACTTCATCAGACCTGGCCACACTGCAGACCTATTTTAATATGCCCACGATACCTCCAGAGGTAATGTGATATGCAAGGTCATGGTTAGAGGAAGATACTGTTTAACACCCATGTCTCCATAGGGAGGATGTGGTATGCAAAGTCATGGTTGATATGGACAGACTTTGTCTAAACTTTTGTTAGGCTGGCAGGCCTAACTTGTGTAACTCTTTGTCACAATAGGGCTGATGTATCATTCCAGTATAGATATTAGGCGAGAGGGGGTAGGGAATGAGACTCACGGATTTGCAGTGAACTAACAATAAGGTTGAAATCATGATGATTCATGTTAAGGATGAAATGCCATATGTAGTTATGTTAGAACTCCATATTTAGTAGAAGTGGTGATGATTGGTTGAATTTGCTGTATGGTAAATGGGTGGAGACAGGTAGGACTACAGATTAGAATAAAAGTTCTTAACACATAGAGGGTAGTTGGAATTTTAACGGACAGCCGACCTGATTAAATGGAGTTCCCCAGCACTGCCTCAGGACGCCAGAAAATTGAAGGAGACTGAATTTTTGCCTTTTTAACAGCTGAGCAAGTTTTGGGTTGAGATGATATGACCTCGATGCCTGCATGGTAGAGGGGTATCAGACCGCCAGCCTGGGCGTCCTGGGGCACGTCTGATACTGGGCACAGCCCTCTGGAACCTGGGAGAGCAGAAGCAGGAGTCTGTTTCCCCTGTGAGCAAAGACATATTACCGAACGGGCCTACCAGGCCCATGGGTCCAAGAGCTCAGGGGGCCCTTCGCATTTCTTGTTGTATCTTTAAAGGGCTTAGTCATTCAAGCAGGCCTTCGGCCATCTATAACGCCTTGCTGCTCGCAATGTTGTTGTTTTATCTGTTCTGTGTCGTTTTAATCTTGTCTCGTGTTGTATTGCCATTTTAATTTATTACTGTAAAGCACTCTGTGCATCCGTGCTGTGAAGAGCGCTATATAAATAAAGCTTACTTACTTACTTACTCATGTCAATAACACAGCCCCAAAAATCCTGCTGAAAAACTGAAGCCACAAGTCACAAGAAAGAAACCATCATGATACCTTTTAAGTGAGTGTTTATCTATAGAACTTTAGATGGGCTGAGTACTCATGGGCTTCAATTATTTTGGGAGAAATCCAAAAACCAAGTCCTCCGCACAGAGTTGAGGTCCCTCGAGTCAAAGCTGAGTTGGGTAAAGCTTCTTTTATTGTGAGTTTTCGATAAATGACGTGGGTGGGGGGCCCTTTATGTGTCTGTGCCCAGGGGCCCATCATTTCATTATCCGTCTATGCATGTGAGCGTGAGGAGCTACTAGCTGAAATCATGTTGAGCACTCAAGCAAACTGCATTAGATAGAAGGATGACCCCTGCCACTCATCATGAGACTAGACGCTGTAAGAAAAATGCACAATACCTCTTCTAAGTTTCCCATTCCCAAGCATATTATCTCAAGCATGTAGTAGACAATCATAGCAGCTTATCAAACTACAGTGTGGCTGGTGGAGTGCAGTGCTCCCTGTAGGAGTTAGGTGTTGAAGGTTTGTAGCCACAACAAAAAACAGACTCTTGAAGGGGATGGCAGTTCAATGTTTGGCGTTCCAACAAGCCATTAGGTAGCTGTCACAAGTTGCTGAAAGGAGGAGCAGCTAGCTTTGGAGGAAGAGGAATGACCCATAGTGGGCTGCAAAGTTACAAACAAGATGGGTAAAAGCAGAAAGGGGTAAACCTGGGATGACAGGGGTTGCAATACATCCCTCTTGAGGTATCGTAGGCATATTAAAATAGGTCTGCAGTGTGGCCAGGTCTGATAAAGTACCTTGGGTGGCAGACATCTGTGTTTGACAGGTTCGTAACTTGAGACACTGAGGGGTTGCCTGTGTATGAAATGCGCTATATAAATAAAGTTTGACTTGACTAAGCAAAGTTAAAGATCAGCTTTTACTGTCAGAAATGTTCATGTAATGTGTTCCAGTGGTGATGACAATAATATGTTTTATTCTGTATCTGTATCTTTTTGGTTTTATGAGAGGAGGGGGAGGAGAGCGGAAATGATGATGATGATGTCAATGATGATGATGAGGAGGAGACGGAGGGGGAGGGAGACGGCGAGGAGGCGGGGCTGGAGGTCTCATCCCCGCAGGGGGAGCTGGAGGCAGTTCTCATCAGCCTCCTCCATGTGGACGATGGCGGAGACAGTGAAGGAGCGGCGCTTGTGGCAGAGTCATATCGGGGACGTAGTTGACCTGCAGGGTGTTTGTGGGACTGGGTCGGGTCCTAGAAGCGGACGCGGAAGATGTTCTTGGCTGTGGGGGGAGAGGAAGAGAAGAGTAGACAGGTCAATAAACCAGCCTCACTTAGATTAGGTTCAATAAACTTCATCTGATCCGATCTGTGTTGTGTGCTGTGTGTGTGTGTGTGTGTGTGTGTGTGTGTGTGTGTGTGTGTGCGCACGCGCTCTGCTCACCTGTCCGTTCTTGCTGCATAGCTGGTAGGCCTGGGTATCATTTAAAAAATTACGATACCAGTACCAACGATACTTTGAATTTCTATTTTTGCACTTTTTCCATTCCATAACCATCATGTGAATGGAAGCATTCAGTTGTGTAAAATGCCATCAATCCTCCCACATTCAAATAATTTTTACAAGAATACATTTTGAAAGTTTTTAAAAGAGTATCAAACTGAATTTATTACAATATAACTACTGACAGTGACTACACATTTTTTAGTCATCCGTGACCTTGCAGCTAATTAGTTAATAACGTTAGCCTAAACACATTTCGCTGCTACAGAAGTTAAAACTACCACTAAGTAACCAATGCACTACAGTAGGGTTGCTAATTCTAGCTAGATAGCTAGGTAGGTCATGGGTGAAATCTGCGTTTTTATGCATTTATTTTTACCATACGCCATAGGCTTGTAGTATAACCATACCTTTGAGCGTTTTGGTGGCATTACCTCAGCGTGCTAAACTGTGTCAACAACTCGCAGTTGCAGTCGATTTCACCAGACGGATTGTAGCTGTACACTTGGCTGGCTGTTAGGGTGGGTGTGTGTGTGTGTGTGTTTGTGTGTGTGTGTGTGTGTGTGTGTGTGTGTGTGTGTGTGTGTGCGTGCGTGCGTGTACCTGAGCGATACCGTACAAGACGCCTGCCTTTTAAAACATGCAGTGTCTTGGAGGCGAGCAGAAACACACGCTATCTGGCATATGCCCGTTTAATAGCGCTAAACAAACAGGGGCTGGCGGAGTCTGGGGGTCTGCATCTGATTGGCCCTTGGGCCATCAGCCATCCAATGGCTGGCCTTTGGTCCAGAGTTAAGCCACAGATGGACCAATCACAATAAGATTTAATGAGCTTATAAGCAATAGGCGGTAGGGTGGTGAGTCTAAGATGGCCGTCGTGTCATCATTTCAACTGACTGTACACACACACACACACACAGGCCTTTCAACCCTTCGCACAACACATGGTCTCATTTTAACATTTTAATTTAATGTGTGTGTGTGTGTGTGTGTGTGACACAACTATGGAGGAATGTCCATTTACAATAAGAACTTTATGAGTCTCTGTGGCTATTGAGACGTACAGTATCTGCCTCAGAGAATGAGCCAAATAATGATCACTCACTGCCAGTGCCAAACACGCATCAAAGGCACTGGCTCACACACTTGCACCAACCCTAATAACTGAGTCAGCTTTGAGATGCAGATCTATTCTCCACTTGAGACCTTCTCTCAGACATCAGAGGCAGAAACAGGTCCTTGTGGGTCTAACTACTGTAGATCATAAGACATGACTGAACTAGACCTACATTGAATAGTTCACACTGATAATCCATAGATGAAGACACAACGGTGTGTGCATCCTAGTGACCTGGGGATGACTAGACAGAACACACACACACACACACACACACACACACACACACACACACACACACACACACACACACACACACACACACACACACACACACACACACACACACACACAGCTTCCAGGGTCCTAACATAACATAAACGAGGAAATTCATATTAATTGGTGGAGTTTTTTATACCCTTGGGTAAATAAAGTCTTGAAGTAATCAGAGAGGAAAGTACTGCCGAGAAGTATTCTACTGAGAAGTATTCTACTGAGCCACTCGTTTACGAGCGCTCTGCCGGGAAAAATACTTCACTCCAATTAAGAGATTACTCTCTCTCCATCTTTCTCTCTCTCGCTTTCTCCACCACGGGCCTGACATACTCCACAGATGATGAAAACAGAAAAAGAGATTGATTGAGAGAGAGAGAGAGAGAGAGAGAGAGAGAGAGAGAGGAATAGAGAGATTAAATGCAAAATTCTGGAGGTATAAGCAGAAAGTGAGTTAGCATTGGTATTCTGGTGAGACAGCAGCAGCCCAAATAAAGACCCCTTTAAGAGGGAGTGGAGGATAGAGAGAAGGAGAGATAGAGAGATATGGGGAAAGAGACAATGAGAGAGACTGGAGAGAAGGAGAGAAAAAGAGAGAATGAGAAAGAGAGGAGCGATAGTGAGAGAGAGAACATACAACATCATAAAATCCATGGACACAAACAACAAGCGTTCCCAAGAGTGAGGGGTGAGACGGGGACCTGGCCAGGGAACCAGACCACCAGCCTCACTCTTCTACACACATCAATGACCTGGCCAGGGCACCAGAGCAGGCTGACCACCAGCCTCACTCTTCTACACACATCAATGACCTGGCCAGGGAACCAGACCACCAGCCTCACTCTTCTACACACATCAATGACCTGGCCAGGGCACCAGACCACCAGCCTCACTCTTCTACACACATCAGTGACCTGGCCAGGGCACCAGAGCAGGCTGACCACCAGCCTCACTCCTCCAGACTCCAGTGAAGCCCAGTATTTACGCTTTGCTGATGACGATGTGGTGCTCCTGTCCCCAGCCAAGGACGGCCTACAGCATACAGACGGGTGACGAAGGGAAAAATCCGAATAAATAAATGGAGACAAACATGCAGATGCTTCTACACGTGCACCATTTGATACAACTAAGAAATGAACATCCTCTGACACACGCAGAAAAAGGCTGAGCAGGCCTGGTTGACCTTGACTCTGGATCAAGATGGCAAGAGGAAAAGATCTAAATGACTTTGAAAGAAGGTTCATTATTGGGGCACGGATGGCAGGAGCGCCACAAAGACTGCTCAACCGGTTAACGTTTCAGTAGGAACAGTGACATCTGCATTTAGATCTATGGGAAGTAAACACGGTTGGAGACTGTGGTGGAAACCACACGTTCAATGACTGTGATTCTCCAGCATTAGTTTGATATGTAGGAAAAACTGAAGAGCAGCTCTTCCTCAGGGGGCTGAGAAGGAAGAACAGAAGAGCAGCTCTTCCTCAGGGGGCTGAGAAGGTCACTGCAGGGCGTGATCAGACAGTCAGCAGGAAGGGAGGGCTGCAGGGCATCAGCTGGACCATGACCAAGACCATGACCATGACCATGACCATGACCGAGACCAAGACCAAGACCAAGACCAAGACCAAGACCAAGACCAAGACCAAGACCAAGACCAAGACCAGAGCCAGGACCAGGACCAGGACCAAGACTAGAGCCAGGACCAGGACCAGGACCAGGACCAGGACCAAGACTAGAGCCAAGACCAGGACCAGGACCAGGACCAGGACCAGGACCAGGACCAGGAACAGGAACAGGAACAGGAACAGGAACAGGAACAGGACCAAGACTAGAGCCAAGACCAGGACCAGGACCAGGACCAAGACCAAGACTAGAGCCAAGACCAGGACCAGGACCAGGACCAGGAACAGGAACAGGACCATGACCATGACCATGACCATGACCAGGACCAGGACCAGGACCAGGACCAGGACCAGGACCAGGACCAGGACCAGGACCAGGACCAGGACCCATCTGGACACTGACAGAGCACACACAAAAATAAGCCTTCCTTGGCCTAAACATCAGCACCACAAGTAACTTCAACAAAGCACTGAGAAACTCAGGCAAGAAGGACATTTTATGCCCAACATACAATTTGAAATCCCAATGAAAAGCTGTCTAAAAATACTAGGCTCAGTTATAGAGCTCATCTATAGTTGTGAGGTGTGGGGTCCACTTACCAACCAACATTTTACAAAATGGAATAAACTTTGTATGCAGTGTCCAGCAAAATAAAAGCCTAAAAGAAAGCGACTTGGACACCTTCCATAGCAAAGCTCTCGCCTACTGGTACATAGGTGAATCTGGAAAGAAGTCTCCTAAAATGTGATTGGCTCAAATCAAGTATTGTAGGAACATGCATCTATACTTGAGCCAATACATTCGTGTAGTTTTAGTATTTTTGTTCCTTTGACTGGAAACTCAGATGTGCTACTGTGCCATGTTTTTTGGTAACCTACATTTTAATTTTTCAGTTTAGCACTGGTAAAATATTACATGACAGTATTTTAGCAGCTGGGAGCAGACAGGGTTTTTCCTGGCTCAGAATCGGTCTTTGGGGGGTGATGCGCACACAATTTTGGGGGGAAACCTCTGTTTTATGCCGAGTAGCCTACCAGCATATATAGGCTTACTGTATATTCTTTGCTGTCATTCTGACTGAGCTCACCTTTCACAATCGCAGGAAATCTCCCGACATGACACAAAATGGATATAAAGACAAAATGTTTCAAGATACTGATAACCTGTCTATTAATTATCTTGATAACTAGTGATCCAAGCCATGGACAATGCAAGAAAGAGGGATGGGCTGCACTTGAAACAAGCTATCAAACACATTTGGAGAGGATTTGAATTGCTATATTTATTCAATTTTTTTAGCATTTTGGCACTGGTGATTTTCCTTTGGCTCTGGCTAAATGCAGGAAAAACCCTGGTTCAGTGTCTCAAGGACACTTCAGCGCACAGCTGAGAGCTGAGATCGAACCGGGGACCTTGCGATTCCCAGCCGGCCGCTCTACCTCCCAAGCCATAGACAGACCGAGCTCTCAAGAGAAGACAGGCTATGCACTCACTGCACACAAACATGAGGAGCCCCAGCTGCCCCCTATAACCTCATCCCACCTACAGTAGATTACCCTCTAACCTCATCCCAACTACAGTAGATTACAAACATATTGAACTCAGGTCACACAGACACAGAGGTTTGGATCTGTATTTGTTGCTGGGTGAAATACCACTATGTGCAATCTCAGCAGCAAGATTTGCGATGATGCGATAAAAAAGGGCAAAAAAGGGCAAAAAAGGGCAACCAGTGGAGTGCAGCATGGGCCAACTCAGAACCCATTAGATTCTGGAGCGGATGCAAATCACGGGGCGGGTCCACGAGCTGCCTAACCATGGACGGCCATTCACCTCCATTCATTTTTTGGACTATAGGACTACGCGAAAACTACCATACTACATTTCATGAAACTCGCAGAGGTGTAGCATGGGCCAATTTAGAACCCATTCAATTTTGGAGCAGATCCAAATCATGGCCAGCCATTCACCTCCATTCATTTTTTGGACTTGGGGGGCGAAGTGAAACAGCCATACCTGGACATGGGAAGGTCACAGAGACACAGGGTTTGGACTGACATAAAGCTCTCGACCTAATGAATACAGCAATGCCAAACATGTCCTGCTCGCACACACGTGCGTGCGCACACAGAGCCACGAAATGCATTCATGGGCGGAGGTCTGTGCTCTCTGAGCACCATTTCTAGTTCATCTGTATATTTTTCCCTTGCCCTTCGTACTTACTTCATAACGTACCACTATTTGCACATTGTTCAACACTGTACGTAAGTAATATACATAGTATTTATTTAAAATTGTAACACCTCCATTTCTTCACAATTTGCACATAAAGTGCCATGTTAACATTTTATCATTTCTGTTGTTTTGATTTATATTTGTATGTTTCACTTGCTTTGGCAACGTAAACATGTTTCCCATGTCCAATAAAGCCCCTTTTAACTGAATTGAATTGACTTCAGAGAGAGAGAGAGAGAGAGAGAGAGAGAGAGAGAGAGAGAGCGAGAGAGAGAAAGAGAGATAGAGGGAGAGACGTGTCGGCTTCTAACACAGGGGCCTCAGTCACACCATCACGACCCCCCCTCCCCCCCCAACCCCACTCCACCTCTGCTGCCCCCTTCCTAAACCTGCTGTAGCTTATGCAGGGATACATTAGGTTAGCGCTGGCGCTCCCCTGATGGCTATTAGCTGGCTAACCCAATACAGCCCCGTTGCCCAGCTGGACTCACTGAGGCCCTGCATCAGCACAGAGCAACCTCTGTCTGGACGCTCCGCTGCTGTGAAGGGAAGGCTGTGTGTGTGTGTGTGTGTGTGTGTGTGTGTGTGTGTGTGTGTGTGTGTGTGTGTGTGTGTGTGTGCGTGTGCGTGTGCGTGTGTGTGAGTGTGAGTGTGAGTGTGAGCGTGAGCGTGAGCGTGAGCGTGAGTGTGAGTGAGAGAGAGAGAGAGAGAGAGAGAGAGTGAGTGCATGTGGGTGTATGTGTGTACGTTTACTTGGTGTGTGTTTGCTGTAGATTAGTGCTTCATTAATCAACTGAACGTTTAGCTGATCAGGTTAATTGATTAACTGGCCTAATTAGTTTGACTAGGCCAACCCTGGGAGTTCTGTCAGACTAGACTACCTGTTAAATAAGACCTTTGCTTGACATGAGAGCCCAGGGCAATACTGTCATAACCAAAATTACATATAAATAAATCACTCATCTAAACAGCGTGGGGGAATTCACCTAGGTGTGTTTGTGTGTGTGTGGGGGGGGGGGAGACGGGGCATTCATGTATATATATATATATATATATATATATATATATATATATATATATATATATATATACATATATATATATATATATGTGTGTGCGTGTATGAGTGCGCGGGGGGGCATTATATTATATATATATATATATATACGTGCGTGTGTGTGACTGTGTGTGTACTCACCATAGTGTTGATGTGTGTGAGGAGGGTGTGGAGGAAGGCCCTGAGTCTGCCCAGGTGGAGGCAGGTGTCTCTCTGGGTGTCTGGTCTCTCTGCGTGGCCCCACTCCTCAGCCTTCTCCAGCCAGAAGGACACATCCTGGGCATCCATGGGGGGGGCCCCTGCCCCTGGCTGGGGCTGGTCCTGGAGCCGGGACCGGGGGTGGGCTTGGGCCTGCTGCTGGAGCATGCTTCTAGGTCCAGGAGTGGGTCAGTCTAGGGAAATGGGAGAGATCCACATGAGGACCAGCCCAGCGAAGGAGAGAGACTGTCCCGGAACGGTAGAAGGTTGGCGGGGAGGGCAGAGAGCAGACAGGTGGGGCGGGGCCCAAGCGGGGACCAGGCTGGCTCATGTTGTTGTTCTGAAGCCACACTTGGACTCGTTCCCACATGGTGTCTCAACAGAGGGTGAGATCAAGCCGCCGCTTCCTCTATCATCCAGCCCTGCTGAGATATAAACACCACATTCTTCACCTTTTATGATGCCGGGGAGAAAGTTGGGGGGAGTCACCAGAGTGTGTGTGTGTGTGTGTGTATATGTGTGCCTGCGCACACTGCATATGTGCAGGTGTGCATGCATCTGGTGGTGTCTGTGTGTGCGTATTCATACCTCTGGGCGTGTGTGTGTGCGTGTGTGTGTGTGTGTGGGAGCTGGTGGGACTGTGTGTAGTAATTGTTGTTTTTACCAGTAATGACATGTCTGTGAGGGACACCACAGGGTTGTGTTTTTACAATCACCTTGTTCCAGCCGGCTTGTTTAATGTGGTGCCATCATCGCTGCTGGAAAGCCCCTATGGCTCCAGCATGTAAATGTAGAATCACTCGCTCAGGCTGAGAGGAAAGAGACCAAATTAGGAACAAACTCCTCTTGTTGACTTGTGATGGGAGACCAGCTTTCAGCGCACCGGTGGTGGAACATACAGAGCACTGAATACCCAACTAGCTCTCGCTCTCTCACACACAGAGGTCTAGTCACACTCAAACACAAACACACACACACACACACACCTCAGATGTTTGCGAACACACGTTTTGGAGCAGGAACGAGATGTGACTGGAGTAAATATTATTTTTGAAGATTTCTTAAGCTATGCTTGTGGACTTTGGAAGAGGGACAGTTTGCCGTTCGAATTATGAGAATGTTGACCTTATTTCAGGATAATCAAACCAGTCAAGCATCACTTCACCAATAAATGGTGGTTTTCTGTCATCCTGCCATCTAGCATGTTTAACACTAATGTACATACCATCTAGTATGTTTAACACGGATGTACATAACATCTAGCATGTTTAACACTGATGTACATAACATCTAGCATGTTTAACACGGATGTACATAACATCTAGTATGTTTAACACGGATGTACATACCATCTAGTATGTTTAACACGGATGTGTAGCCCCACTAACTAGCCTGTCCTCCAGGATGTGATTTATCCTTTGCAATAGAATAGAACAGAACAGGATGGAACACATCTGACCCATGGGGCTAAACGCTGAATGTGGACTGAATACAGACTAAAGAGTCAGTTCATTTTCAAATGTTCTGTTCTGTTTAAAGCAGCACCTCTGGTGTTGCTGTTGGATACAGAGCAGACCTAGTGTGGATGTTTCTCCAGTCACTTCTTTCCAGTTAGAAACAGTCTGTTCTGCTCTGTTACTGTAATGACATCAGACGGAAGCCTGATCCCTCTCTCACAGTTCTGATCAACACCTTTACAGTCAAGACACACTCCACATGCACTTAGGCAAGTCATGCTACGGAACGGACCACTTCTCTGGCCATCTTTAATGGTCTTTTGTTGGTCCCTGGGGTTGTATTCAACAGGCCTAACATGAACTGGATAGTTTTTGGATGGAGACGTAAGTTTCCAGAGGCGTGAGTAAGACAAAAGAGGATTGAGACACGGACAGTACCTACAAACTACCACAGGGTGTCGGTATTTCCTGCTCTCGAGTTGCGCTGTATCCTCCAGTGTAAAAAGTGAGACAGTCAACTTTGAATCTGTAACTAACTGCAGCATACAAGACATGGAAACGTATAACTTGTAAGTGGCTTGGCTAGCTAGTTATGACTATCTACAACACGATGTAATCACATGTCCACCTCACCGAGCTGGCATTTGACATTCTCATAACAGTGTCTAGCAGGTAGGTAGTGCTACTTTGTGCTAACGTTAGCTAGCATAATGTTAGCTAGTGTAAAAGTGAAGCCACACCAGAAAGCTAGTGCTGCTAACGTTAGTCGGTATGTTCACGTTACACAGTTGCATATTCAGAAAAACAGAACTTCCGTGATATTTACCTGTTGTCATCTTATGGCCAGTGTTATCTTGGGTTTTTCTCTCTTCTTCTTGGTTGTAGACATCTGAACTTCCCTCTTCCCCAGCGGAGACGGAAACGGACGTCCTCTATTGGCTGAGAGCGTCCCGCCGCGCCTCTTTGTGGGCTCTCGCGATATCTGGTCACATTGACATTAATTACATTACATTTTACATGAATTACAAATAATTTACATTACACTTTACATTTTAACATAATTAAAATAGAACATTTGTGATTGGGTTGTTATATAGGCTACATGAATGTACATTATTTACCAAGCCAAGGTGTAGCCTACTCCCAGTTGCCGTATAATTCTTCCTTTCTTTTTTGTAAATGCATTAGCCTATTTATCATAGGATGGGGAAATATGTTTAATTAAATGTGTATATGTATACTGTATACTGTTTATATGCAAAAAATGTAGTATCAGTTTAGGAAGAGCCTGGGTATAATAATAATAATAATAATAATAATAATAATAATAGTAATAATAATTAAATAATAATAATAATAATAATAATAAATCGATTTATTGAGCGCAATTCTCGAACTCAAAGCGCTTTACATAAAAAAATATCATAAAATATAATAAAATACAAAGAAAAAGAAACAAAATCTGTATTAGGGGTTTTTG